>NC_055687.1:36165560-36765560 GCF_017639745.1 Melanotaenia boesemani
GGCATGGCACATCAGGACGGGCCCAGCCCCCCCCAGCAGCGGCAGACCCCCCACCCCCAGGAGCGGGGGGAGACCCGACGCCCCAGAGCCCGGGGCCCCCACCCGGCCCACCCCGGGCCCGACCGGCCACCCGGCCAGGGGCCGACGGACACCGACCCAGGCACCCCGGCAGCCACCCCCCACCGCCACGAGGCAGCCCCACCCCGGGGCCCACCCAATGCCGCCCGCCCAGACCGGAACCCCCAGCCGACCCAGCAGCGGAGCAGCCTAGATCCCCACCCAGGAGACAACCGGAGACCTGAAGCCACCAGGGACCCCCCACCCACATCCGCCCCCATCCCAGCGAAGCCGCAATCCTCCACCTACATTAAGTGATGTAGCCAGTCACAGGGGACCAGAGGGAATGAAAGTCATCTGACTGGTTCCTGGAGGAGACAGACATTGTCTCAATGCTGATGTGATCTAACAGGAGATTTCTAAACTGCTGGATAGACAAATTATTCTTATCTTTCCAGTTCACAAGAATAGTTTTCTTTGCGATGCATAAGACTGCGAGGACCAAGTTTATGGAGTGTATTCCTATGTTAGTGTCACCCAGGTCGCCCAGTAGGCAAAGTGTGGGGTTTGTAGGAAAACTAGTTTTAAACCATTTTGAGAGATCTTCACACACCTTAATCCAGAACCTTTGGACAGGTGTGCAGGACCACAGCGCATGGATGTAGCTATCAGAGGTGTTCTCAGAGCAGTGTGGGCAGATATCTGATGGTGAAAGGCCCATCCTGAACATCCTGTGTCCTGTATAATGAGTTCTATGGAGAATTTTGAATTGAATTAGTTGTATATTTGAATTCTGAGTCATTTTAAACGTGTTTAAACATATTTGTGACCATCTTTTCTGATCAAAGTTATTAGATAAATCATCTTCCCATTTTGAAGTTGGGAGAGATATCCTGTCTTCTAGCTTTGCAAGTAATCTATATATTTTTGATAATAATTTTGGAGTATTATGATTCAGGAATTCTGCTATTCTGATAGGAAGCTGCAAGTCTAACTGTACAGGGGTATACTTCTTACATATAATTGATTTTAGTTGGTGGTACTCTAAGAATTTATTGCTGTTGATTCCATACTGTGAGACAATTGTGTTGAAAGATACAAAGTTTCCATTTTCTATTATCTGTCCTAACTGTTGTATTCCTTTAGTCTTCCATTGAGTGAAGTTTATCATCTTTTTGTTCTGCAGGATGTCAGGGTTGTTCCAGATGGGTGTAAGTCTACATGGAAAGAGGGAAGATCTGGTTATCTTACAGAATTCCCACCAAGCCATTAAGGAAAAACGGATGTTATGGCTTTTAAAGCACTTATATGGTTTAATGGTTGAGCTGATGAACGGCAGGTCAGAGATGACTAAGTCCTCACACAAAGCCTGCTCCCCATCTAGCCACGGCTCATCCAGATAACTGGGTTTGAGCCACTTGGAGATGTACTGCAGCCTGTTAGCTATAAAGTAGTTATTAAAGTTTGGTAGGTCCAGTCCTCCTCTATCTTTAGTCTGCTGTAAGGTTTTAAGACTGATACGTGACGGCTTGTTTTTCCAAAGAAACTTGGATATGAAAGAGTCCAGAGATTTAAACCAACTGGTGGAGGGTTTAGTGGGTATCATTGAAAATAAATAATTAACTTTAGGTAGAATCATCAACTTAAGGGTGGCAACTCTCCCCATTAGTGAGATGGGTAAGCGCCTCCACCGTAAGAGATCATCTTCTATTGTTTTTAGTAGCTGAACATAGTTTAATTTTGTTAAATCTGATAATCTGGGGGAAATATTTATACCTAAATATCTAATGTTTCCTGTCTGTATTTTGATATTAGGGATGTTTTGTAGGTCACAGTTGATGGACATGGCTGTAGTCTTAGACCAGTTAATAGAATAATCAGATATTGATGAGAACTTATTAATAACTGTGATTGTCTCAGAGAGTGATGTTTGTGAGTTCTGAAGGAAAAGTAATATATCATCTGCATAAAGACTTATTTTATGTTCTATATTTTTGCCCTGGATTCCTTTAATTTCTGTATTTTGTCTAATAGCAGCTGCTAACGGCTCTATGAAAATGGCAAAAAGTGAGGGGGAGAGTGGGCAGCCCTGTCTGGTGCCTCTCTGTAAGCGGAAGCTTGGAGAAGTTTGATCGTTGGTTTTCACACATGCATTTGGGTTATTATATAATATTTTAATCCACTCTATGAAAGAAGGTCCAAACCCAAATTTGTCTAGTGTTGCAAATAGAAACTTCCAGTTTACCCTGTCGAAGGCTTTTTCTGCATCTAGAGAAATGATTGTGGATTCTAGATTATGTAAAGTAGAGTAATCAATGAGGTTAATTAGTCTACGTGTGTTAGTAGATGAATGTCGACCTTTTATAAAACCTGTCTGGTCCGGATGTATTATAAGAGGGGTTATTTTTTCTATCCTTCTGGCAAGAGCTTTACTAATTATTTTCAGGTCTACATTTATTAAAGATATGGGACGGTAACTGGATGGAAGTGTGGGGTCTTTGCCTGGTTTTAGCAATAGTGTTATATTAGCTAAGTTCATATTTTGCGGTATTTTTTGTTTTTCCTGTATTTCTAACAACATATTATAAAATGTAGGAGCTAGCGTTGTCCAGAATTCCTTGTAAAATTCTGCTGAGTAACCATCTGGACCCGGGGCTTTATTGTTGGGCATATGTTGGAGAGCTTCGTGGAGTTCATCTACAGTAATAGGTGCATCTAAATTTATTTTATTTTCATTTTTTAGTTTTGGTAGATTAATGTTGTTTAAAAATTGTTCAATATGTTCATCTGTTGGATTAATCTGTGATTCATATAATGTTTTATAGAAGCTTCTAAACGTGTCATTTATCTTGTCTGGGTCATGGCTGATGTTTCCGTCTTGATCTTTAACAGAGGAGATTGTTGTTTTCTCCTTGTTTGTTTTTAGTTGATTTGCTAAAAACTTTCCAGATTTGTTACTGTGTTCAAAATTCTCCAAGCGAAGTCTTTGCACTAAAAACTGTGTTTTTTTATCTATAATTTCTTTAAGCTGCAATTTAGTTTTCCTTATATTATTCATTGTGTGCTCTTCGGGGGAAATGCGGTAAGCCTCCGCCAATGATTTAATCCTGAGTTCTAATTCTAAAACTCTTGCTGTTTCCTTCTTCTTCTTATGTGAGGAGAAGGAAATTATTTTCCCTCGCATTACTGCTTTTCCTGCTTCCCAAAGGAGACACGCTGAAGTTTCAGGCATGTCATTTTTTTCTATATAAATTGACCATTCTTTTTTAAAATAATCAATAAACTCAGGATCTTTCAATAAAGAGGTGTTAAATCTCCAGCTTTTACCAATCGGTTTATTATTTCTGATTCTCAGACTGAATGAAACTGGTGCATGATCGCTAATGCTGATTGGATGTATCTGAGTCTCTGAAATGTCGCCCATTAGTGAGTTACTATTTAAAATATAATCTATTCTAGAGAAGGAGTGGTGAACTGAAGAGAAGAAGGTGTATTCTCTTAGTTTAGGATGGTGAGAGCGCCAAGCATCGCAAAGACCAAAATCCTTCATGTACTGTTTGATAGTTTCTGACGACTGCCAGACTCGATGACTACCTGATGTGCTGCAGCGATCTTGTTCAGTCAAGACTACATTAAAATCACCAGCTAGCACTATTCTGTTATCTGAATAATTCTGGAGTGTAGCAAACAGGGAGTGGAAAAAGGAGGGATCATCTGCATTGGGGCCATATACATTGGTAATACATAATTTGATATTACAAATAGATAATAAAGTTATCAGAAATCTGCCTTCCGGATCCACTACTGTGCTATCTATGTCAAAATTTAGTCTCTTATTAATAAGAGTAGCTACTCCTCTCTGCCTAGAATTATAACAAGCTGAGTAAACATGAGGAAACTGAGCTGTTTTAAGAAGGTCTATGGTTGAATTTGTTAGATGAGTCTCTTGTAGTAAGACAATGTCAGCCTGCAGCTCCTGTAATTTATTAAAGATCTTCAACCTCTTCTCCCTGGAACCGGCTCCATGTACATTCCAACAGACGATTTTTAACATGGTTATTGTGAACGGTTTAATGCTTCATGCGTGTTACTGACGCGTGTGTCTTTGTGCGCCCCTCTTGCGTGTTCGCGCGTGTTTGCATGCAGCCTGATTGCGCGCGTTTGTCCGTATGTTAAATGTCCGTATATGTAGTCTACCTTAATGCGTGTTCTCTCATTCATAAAACGCGAGTGTTTATATGTATCATGTATGGTGCGGCTGTGCGTCCTGACGGTGTTGCGTGCGCTGCTGATATTACGAGCTGGATTACAATTAACAGTGAAGACGTGAAATAGAAAGATAGTGAAAAGTGAAAAGTGAGAAGAGTGGTAAAACAGAAAAAAATACATCGATCTAGGTGTAGAGGCTGTGGTGAGACGAGCAGTGTGTTCTACTGTCAGTGATCTATAATGGCGAGTTAAGAGTGACCATTTGGAGAGATTGACTTACAGCACCTGGGATCAGAAGAGCCACGGAGTGACGTCCGGGTCGCGGTACAGTTGTCCATTAATAAACAGTTTATCCACCGCGATGACAGCGCGAGCGCCATTAGCCATAGATTTCCGTCTGATGGGAAACAGGACTCTCCGTCGGTCCAGAATCTCTCTCGGATATTGGTCGTTTACTCCGAAGTTGGTCCCCTTCAGTTCGCGGCCCTGGTTCTTCACCTGCTCCTTCTGTTTGAAGCTGACGAACTTCGCTACGATGGGTCTTGGTCTGCTGGACCCGGGTTTCCTCCCGCCGAGCCGATGGACTCTGTGAAAGGAGATGTTTTTCACCGTTTCCTCTGGGAGCTTCAGGTGGGTTTTGATGAAGTTTTTCACCGTGGTCTCGGGGTCCTCCTCCGTCTGCTCTGGAATCCCTGCAAATACCAGGTTCTCTCTCATGCTCCGCGCCTGCAGATCGATCACCGTTTCCTTAATCTTCTTATTTTCATCTGAGAGACGGGTCAAGCCCTCGGTGAGGGATTTTACCGTCTCTCTGAGACCGGCATTTTCTGCAGCCAGACTTTCCACCTGCTTCTGGCTGAATTCTAATGATTCACGTAGCGCCTGGAACTCCTTGTGGAGAATTTCTACCAGACTCAAACGCGCATCAAAACTACTGAGTTTCTTATCTATGGAGATCAGAACATCTGTTGAGTCGTTCCCCGGTGGTGAAATAGCTCCAGGTGAATCCTCATTTCGCTGTCTCTTGGATTTAGATGCGGTGGAGGGGGTGGAGGTGTTGTTTGGTTTCCCCATGACGATTCTGTCGTAACAACGATCTATAAAATCTGTCAGGCTGGCCAAATCCTCCCCGCTGTGCTCCAGAGTGTACCTTTTAAAGACACTATAGTCCTACTTTAAAGAATATTTTGATTAAGTTGGCACAAAATACAATCGATTGAAAGTATAAATGTTTGGGCGCCTAGTTTGAATCTGCCGTCTCCCCCGGAACTACGTCACCTACAGCATTAGCGTCACTTACCTGCCACCAGCGCTCACTTACCTGCCAGGACAGGTTAAAAAAAAAAAAAAAAAAAAAAAAAAAAAAAAAAAAAAATAAAAAAATAAAAAAATAAAATGAACATTTTTTGATTGTGGTGGTACAGGCAGGGTCTGTGAGTAAAATGTCCAGAAGCATTAGTGTCTAAGTCAAGAGGGCATAAATGTCAACATGACAAAGATATAAAAGAACAACTGTGAATTTTTTCCAATGCTTTTTATTTTTGTCATAAAAAAAACAACAAAACAGTTAAAATAATGCAAGTAATGAAACAATTTCACAAATATTTACACAAGGCTACAGTGGCATGCCCTTGTGTGAATGGCTTTTCTGCTCTTTCAGCAGTCCGTCTGTGCTAAGTCCAAACATGCTTGGCACTTCCATGGTATCTCCATCCTGCATTTGCCACATGTGTATTTGTAGCAGTCAACACATCTTACAGTTGCGCAATTGTTCTTGCATCGATGGTTGACCTGACATTTTGCCCTTTTCCCAGGGCTAGGTGTGGGAGGTTGCTGCTGAAGCAGTTGCTCCTTATGTGCCTTCTTCTGACTCACATGAGAGTTGGCCAACTCTTTCGCGAGCTCAACCAGGAAGTCCACTCTTCTCTCCTGCACTCCGGTGCATTCCTTATGAAGAACATGAGCGTTCCGTGCCGCCATGTCGATCATGTTGTAGAACACGGCGACTGGCCATCTCCGTGTTCCTGCACGCACGCTGTACTCCCGCACCATCCGGTCCATCACATCCACACCACACTTTGTGGTGTTGTATTGTGTGACAGTGTTTGGCTTCCTTTTGGTGGTATTCTCAGTCTCAACCACATTGTGCATGCTGCTGAGAAGATAGACAGTCTTTTTCCGTTTCGGCGCATATACTGTGAGTGTTGCACCAGTGGTGGAAAACACTCGAGTGGTGAATTTAGTGTGGTCCTTCAGTCTAGTTGACTGAGGAATTTCCCGGCGAATCTTGTTGACTGTGCCAAGGATGGTGGTTTTCCGGCTAAGCAGTCGTTGCGCAAGGGACAGCGATGTAAAAAAATTGTCTGTTGTTACAGTTCTGCCCCTATCCATGAACGGCTCCATCAGCCTCATCACTACACTCTCAGAGAGTCTCTCTCCACTGGGACGACTGGGGTCCTTGCCAAGATATGGCAGGATATTGCAAATGTACTTTGATTTCAAGTCACAAGCCAGCCAAAACTTAATGCCAAATTTGTCCGGTTTTGTTGCAATGTACTGCAGAAAACTGCAGCGAGTCTGTTCATCAATAGTGATGTGTCGACCAGGGTTATAAGATCTGATGCAGTTATTGACAAAAGATTCCCACAGATTAGAAATTGCAGCAAACTTATTTGTCTCCACTCGCTCACTGCGTGTGAACATGTTATCAAAGCGTAGGTGTTGCATGATGTTTTGGAAGCGCTTTCGGGCCATAGTAGCAATGATTCGTGGGTTTCCCAGCTCTGCTGACCAATTGTCACGTAGTGATGGAACTTTCTTCACCCCCCGCAAGATAATAATTGCAATAAATGCCATTAGTTCTGGGAGGTTCATGAACCAATCTGCCTGCTCCTTTTGCCGTGCATGCTGAATGGTCCATTCTTGAATGCTACGAAGCATTTCAAGTGTTATAAAACAGAAGAAGCTTTGAAGACGAGTCCGGATACTTCTTCTGGCCTTAGCAGTTGGCTCTCCATCTGTGCCGTATGGTTCTATTGGGGTGAAATTGAGACATGTCCCCAGCTGTTCTTCATGCCACACTGTGCCATCTTTAGCCATCTCTGTCCTCTCACTTCCCAACCGAGCCCTCTTTTCTGGCAGTGGAGCAGTCTCATCATCTGCAAGGTAAACAATTTCACAATTTCAGAGGACGAAAATAGGATGTTTTGGAAATAAGATTAAAAAAATCCTTTATTTGTACCAAAATGGAGAAATTCCAGTGTTGCAACTCACAGTACAGGACAAAGCAGAAAGAAAGAAATTTGTCATACCAAAAAGTTCAATAATAGTTTCAAATCTTACCTGAAGACTGCTCAGAGTCAGAGTCCGAATCCAGCTGAATTTGTATCTCTTCTCCATCTGAGTCACAAGGGTTTGTATCGCTGAGGATCAGGTCCAATGCCTGCTGAGTTGTAAGCCGCCTCTGCATTTTGCTTCCTTCTATTTGTTCGAGGTGAAGCTAGCTACTATTTATCCCCCTCAGCCCACCATCCCCCACTGCCACAGAATTTACCAGACGTTTCAAGGTAACAAGGAGGGGCTGGATGCAATGGGTGCATTCCTCAGGTAATGGCTGCATTTACAAATGAAGAGATGCTAATTTTTGCCAGCAGAGTCGTCAGTTTGGACTAAAGGTCTTTCGACCCTTCTCTGGGACTTTAGGGAGACATCAAAATTCCTGGGACTTCTAGTGTTAAATATTCATGTCTGCAACACCCAAAAAGGAAAAAGCAACTTAGCAGCTGTGCTTCAAAACTAACTATTGTCAGGTTTAAATATATAATTAAACCTTTAACACAATTACCACACCTGAAATTCACCGCTTAATAAATATATATATATATATATATATATATATATAAGAAATAAAGTAAAACTATATTAAAAACAATAAAATTTTAAAAATCTAAATCTTCTGCATTTGTACCTTTGGAAAAATGGGGGTTGCGTGCAGGCGGGCGGGCGGGGGGAACTTGCTGGACATCTAGACGGCAAGCAGACAAGTTGTTTTTGGAAACTCGACGGTTCTAAACTAAACCCCCGTGACTTCGACGAACATTTCTCTCTCTCACACACACACACACACACACACACACACAGAGGTAAGCCTAGTGTGATATTGTACTGATCAGCTGGGCACACCACTCATCTCCTAATGTTTGTGTGGACAAAACTCTGTTTTACTGTTTTGTCTTCAACTTGCTGCACTTTCTGCTCCTTTTCTGACTTCCAGCTCTGTGTATGGTTCTTTATACTGTCAGGGCTGCCAACTTGTCAATAATCCTAGGAGTGAGATTTGGTGGAACTAACCAAAATTTTGTTGCACACACGGAAGCAAGACAAAAGACTCATTTTGACTCATTTTGTGCAGTTTAATCATAAAATATAGCACCTAGGAGGAACAAAATGTAAAAGAAGGTAAACAAATAGGTCTTCAAAGTACCAACAGAAACTTCTAAAGAAAACAGGAACCAACTCAATTACAAAAAAGAAGGGATAATAAAAGAAGAGAGGGGATTTCACAATAATAATAATTTCTCATGATCAGTGTGCCTTGTTGGACTGGCTTTTGGCCTTTTGTGGGGCCTGATTATTTACGATCAGAAATTCATCAAAGCTGCTCATCATTTGTCACAAAGACGTCGTAAAAACAGTTCAGCTTAATGTCCATATTTTATCCCTTCCCAGTCAGACAGTTCCCAGTCAGACACTTCCCAGTCAGGCACTTCCCAGTCAGACAGTTCCCAGTCAGACACTTCCCAGTCAGGCAGTTCCCAGTCAGACAGTTCCCAGTCAGGCACTTCCCAGTCAGACAGTTCCCAGTCAGACACTTCCCAGTCAGGCACTTCCCAGTCAGACAGTTCCCAGTCAGACACTTCCCAGTCAGGCACTTCCCAGTCAGACAGTTCCCAGTCAGGCAGTTCCCAGTCAGACACTTTCCAGTCAGGCAGTTCCCAGTCAGACACTTTCCAGTCAGGCAGTTCCCAGTCAGACGGCAGGTTCAATACATAACATGACTCAGTGACTTTTACCAGAGAATAAATTTTAACATCATTTTTTTAAACATAATTGTTGGAGGACATTTCCAAAACTCACTTATAATAAGGTCTATTTCGTTTTGACTTTGTTTTCAAATTCAGTTTTAAATAGATTTTAGAGCAGATTTTCTAGTTTTTATTAGTTTTTGTTTTTTGAAAATGCTTAGTTTTAGTGTTAGTTTTAGTTTTTTTTGTAAATTAGGATATTTATCAGATGCAAAATTCAAAATCATCAGAATAAGCACTGTATAATAAAAATTCAACAAAAAATACCATTTTTAAGAACTGTATTCGGAGTACACATGAACAGCCAAATCCAATACAACAGCGGCCCTAAGTAAAAAAATAAAAATAAATAAAAATGTGTGCAATGCTGCTTCTGAGGTATATGATGTGTGGAGGGTCCAGGCTGCGTGGATAAAAGCAGTTAAATTTTTTCCCAGGACAAGCTGGATCCCTGTTAATTAGAAGGTTCCAGAATATCTGGACTGTTTGGTAACAGAAGGAGAAAAGCAGCTCAGTCATAACACAGAGAGCTGCTTTCTAAAAGGTCTCCAAGTAGAGTTAACGCACCCTGTGAGCCACAGCGTGCCCCCAAACATCGGGTAAACAATTCTAAACCCATTAAGGTAGCTTTATTAAATGTTAGGTCATTAGAAGGGAAAACATTTTTAATTAATGATTTTATCACTGAACACAACCTTGATTTCATGTTTTTAACTGAAACTTGATTAAACCAAGATAACAACGCAGCTGCTCTTATAGAGTCAACCCCTCCCAACTTTAGTTTGATCAGTGAGGTCAGACTGAACAGGAGAGGAGGGGGGGCAGAGTTTCATTTAATGAGTTATTCAATGTAAGCAGTTATCTCTTGGAAATTTTACTTCTTTTGAATATGTGGCTCTTCAGCTAAAAGCTAATCTCAGATCAATGTTTCTGGATATTTAACGCCTACCAGGATGCTGCACCACATTTCATGAAGAGTTTAGTGAACTGCTGGCTTTAATCTGTTTAGATGTTGTCTGTGTAATTATTGTTGGTGATTTTAACATCCATGTAGACAACCCTCAGGATAAGGGGACTAAAGACCTGAGTAACAGTCTGGACAACCTTGGGCTGACTCAGCATATAACAGAGCCCACACACACTAAAGGACACACTCTAGATTTACTGATCTCGAAGGGTTTGAGCTTTTCTAAAATTACTGTGTGTGATGTGGGCCTGTCTGATCACTGCTGTGTTTTCTTTGAGCGTACGATTCCTGTTCACACTAATGTATCAATGGAGGTGATCACAAAACAGTATATTACTGAAAACACGAGTGGGATGTTTACCCAGGTCTTCTCTTCAACACCTGCCCTGTTAGGGGGTTCAGCCAAAATAGCCTAAATATTATGGATACTATTGCTCCTATTAAGGTGAAAGTTGTCTCTGGGGGGAAAAAGTCTCCATGGAGAAATTCCACACTGGTGAAAAATGGAAAAATGTTGCAAAGCCGAGTGCAGATGGAGAAAAACACATCTACAGGTTCATTATGACATGTATAAAGAGAAACTTCACTCTTATAGTCTACAACTGAGGAAAGTCTTATTTCTCTGACATTATTAGCAAAAACTATCATAATGCCAAAGAGAAACAATTAAGTGTCGCCACAGAGCTTCAGTCTATACATCTAAAAACCACCAACCAGGCCAGAAATCTGGGTCTAGTGATGGACTCAGACCTAAACTTTGAGAAACACATTAAGGGAACCACAAAGTCAGCCTACTATCACCTTAGGAATATATCAAGGGTAAAAGATGTGATGTCTCAGCAGGACCTGGAAAAACTAGTCCAGCTTCCATCTTTAGTCGGCTTGATTATTGTAACAGTGTTTTTACAGGTTCTACCTAAAACATCAGTCAGACACCTGCAGCTGATCCAGAACTCTGCTGCTCCAGTCCTCACTAAGACCAAGAAAGTGGACCACATCAGTCCAGCTCTGAGGTCTTTACACTGGCTGCCGGTCCGTCAGAGGATAGACTTTAAAGTTCTGCTGCTGGTCTATAAAGATCTGAATGGTTTAGGACCAACATAGGACCTCTTGACCCAGTATGAACCTACCAGAACCCTCAGGTCATCTGGATCCAGTTTCTTATCAGTCCCCAGAGTCAGAACCAGACATGGAGAAGCTGCATTCAGCTTCTATGCTCCACATGTCTGGAACAAACTCCCAGAAAGCCTCAGATCAGCTGAAACACTCAGTTTATTTAGATCCAGGTTAAAGAGCCACCTGTTCTCTGCTGCATTTCCATAGTTTTTATTTAGAAGTTCTATTTTTTATCTGCACTATGCTGTAATGTTTTGTGTAAATCACCTTGAATTGTCTTGTACATGAAGTGTGCTATACAAAAAAAATTGCCTTGCCTATGTGTCTATATATATATATATATATATATAATAGTATAGAAATACTTTATTATTAAAGGCAAAGCTCTCGATTTACCAGTTGATCTAGATTCCCACCCCCATCTATGGTCACGAGCTGTGGGTAGTGACCAAAAGAGATTAAGATCGCAAATACAATGAACCAAATGTGCAACCAAATTGAATTTCCTCCACAGGGTGTTCAGGCTCTCCCTTAGAACTAGGGTGAGAAGCCCAGTCATCTGGGAAGGGCTCAGAGTAGAGTTGCTGCTCCTCCACCCAGGGTAGACCCATATACGCCTTGGGATCCCCCTGGATGAGCTGGAGAAAATGGCTGGGGAAACTGAAGTCTGGCTATGTATATGGCTTGTATGTGTTACAGTTACCACCATGTAGCTAATGCTAGCTTTCACTAACTGTAAGGTTAACTGTTACGGAACCATACACTATCTGAGTTTATTTTTATTTTTTTATTTTTCTTTGTAATGTCACGCTTTTATTTTATAGGTGCTCCTGAGGAAACTGTGCAACCATGCCCACAGAAGCGGAGTGTATTTGTTGCTTGGAAATACCACAAGTAGCAATGTCATTGCTAAACAGAAAACTAGACGCTACAGGAGGTCGATGAAGACCTGTCATGTATGGTCAACCATCCTGGGATGGAGCCTGTCTGCCTAAATGTCTACTCCGTGCAGAATGCATGCCAGATATAGAGAGCTGACTATGGTCCTTTACAGCTGAGCGGAATACACGGGTATGTTGTGTTTTATAAAATGTCCTAGAATAAAACGTGTTGTGAGATCTTGCTTTGTGTCAGTGGGCATTTATTTATTTATTTAGTTTGTTTTCATAGTCATTTCTGCAGAAACTTTCAAACATTATTTAAGAAAAAAAGAGAAAAAAAAAGAAAGACAATTAATATCTTTCTGATCTTCTCCAGTTTCTGTGCACGTGAGGTACATTACTTTTAGAAAAAACTGCTCTATGTGATAAGTGAAGCACAGCAGATGACAATAAATTCCAAAGCATGTGATAATAATGTACACACAGCTTTACAACGTCACTGTAAGGACACATGTTGTCCTTCATGTTCTTCTGATGTAATGTAAAGTCTACAGACAAGTGCTTTGTTAATGATGCACTTTTAGTAGCAGCTGCTGTGAGGATGTTTAATGATGTGGACACAGTTAAATCGGGAATAATATCTCTGGTTATGTGCCAGACATTGAAGTAGTAGGTGATGTTTTTCTCTCTTAGGAACTTTTGTATTTATGGATGATTGTCAGTGACGATGCAGTCAAGAGTCACACCAGGTGCTTCCAGCAACACCAGACTCCTCATCAGGCCTCTTTCTCCGTACGGCAGCCACCACCACCCTCATTACTCTGCTGCACCACCACAAAAACCAGAAAAATAAATAGTATTAGAAACTGCGTAATGGGACTTTCATTTTCAAAGTTACTAAATAACTTGTTATAATTTGAATTTTAATGTTCTACCTGAACCAACTGGATGTCCAAAACAGTGTTTGTACTGAGGTCAATCATTGTGTGACTCCCAAACTTTGCAGAGTGCCTGTTAGAAATGTGTTTCAGTCTTCATGTTAGTCATCACATTTCACCTTTTTCATTATGTGGTATTTTTTTATGTCAATTAGTTAAACTTTACATAATCGACACCTGTAAAATCTGTAGTATTTCAGTAAATTCTAAATACCTGGAGAGTCAACCCTTATGTCACTGCCAACAGTTACTTTGCCCTCCTGACTGAGTCGTCGTAGCATCACATCCTGGGATGTTTTCCAGGGGTGAATAACTGCAGGTTCAATGAAGGCTCTGGCATGTCGGCGAAAAGTGTCGTACTGACACAACCGCAGCTGTATCGCCTCAAAGACCGGTTGGTAGCAAGGAAGGAAAGAAGGAAAGAAATAAAGAAATGTTGACATGAAAATCAAAGCTGACGTTACTTCATATTCAGAGCAATATTTTCAATAGAAGGAAACATAGTAGCACAACTTTAACCCTTGCAATTTTAAAGAAAGATGCTCCAATCAGGCAAACTGCTGCAGAAAGATGGAGGTTCCCAGCTGGTATGCTTCCAAGGAGAGGCTGGCTATTCCAGTGTCTGTAGAACTCTCAATGGGGCACCGCTGCTCCACAGACAGGATCGTCTCCGCTTTTGGGTCCTCACATCACATATCCGTATGCACACAGGACACACCGCAAACAGCTCCAGAATGCAGTTCTCATACACTATGTACTTTTTAATGTTGTCGGTAGGCGTAGATGATTCTTCTAGTCGCATTTACAGAACTTTTAAACTAAAGATCATTTGTGACAGTTGACAATTGGTGCTGCTATGATCCTAAGATCCCCTACAGAATATTGCATTACCAGCTGGTCATTTTACTTGAGTTTTTACTAAAAATTCTCTTTAAAAACTTCTTAACAAGAAACCAAAAACATTTTAATCTTTTATAACATCCCAAAAATATATAACATTCTTAGTTTTTTATTTAGCTTGTTTTTTTTCTTTTTTACGTTGACAGTCATTAGGAGACAAAATAAAACAAAAACAAAAAACAAAGAACAAACATGAATCATAACACCAACCATAGTACCAGAAATATACACAGAAAAGCCTGAACCAAAGCTTCTCTTAGTGTATGAACCTAATGGGCGACTCAGTGACTGTCAGCATGCAGAGGATGAGGAATGAGGAGGGGTCAGTGATGAGTGTGATCCTGCAAATGTGACCACGTCTCCATGGAGGCTAGAGGCAGACTAGGGCAGCCCAGAGTATCCATCCAAGGCGCTCACAACACAGGCCACAAACACCTGGAAGAGCCCCAATGACTTCTTGTGTTGTCTGTCTGTGTTTTTGGTTCTTCTTTGGCTACAGGGATGGAAATTTGCATTCTTTGTTAGAATCCAGCATGGTTACATTTTGCTTTGTTATTTATTTTTTTGGACTTATGTTCATTAGCCTGTACAGTCTCAAATAAATAAAATGTACAAAGTTAGCTGTTTGATATTTGAAATGAACACATTTTCATCCAGAATACGTGTGGTTGAGTCATTGCTAAAATGTTTGGTGTGACAGATTAGTTCCATTTTTTAGGTTTGATGCAGTGTTTAACGTCAGTGTTGAATGTCCAGCTGAGGAGGCATCTGACCAGAAGGTTGTCGGGTTAGATACTAGGTAGCCCTTAATGCTAAGAATCTCATCACTAAGTTGTTTAAAGCGGAAGTATTTTTTTAAATAAGATTTTAGTTTCAAACATATGAATAAAAGAAAAAAAAAAGCTTGAGAAAGGAAAATGAAAAAAATGGAAGGAAACAAGAAAATAAATAAATAAGTAAAATAATAATAATAATAATAATAAAACAGGGAATTTCAATAACAGAAATGGTCCAAGCCCATTAACAAAATTAAAAGAAAAACAAATACACATAATGAACATTTCCTGACATTTCTTTTACATCCTTGTGGATTTAAACTTTTCCAGGCTTCTCCCCTTTTACAGCTTTTTGTTGTATATTGGAAAAAAAAATTATAAGAAAATGTATGACGCAAAAGTCTGTCAATAACAAAAGTAAATTAATGATAAGTGGACCTAAACAGTAACAAAGAATGTCAAGCATTAATGCTCCTCCAGTAACATCTAAGTCAGAAGAATAAAAATCTCCATCTTTTTCATCCTGCATTTCGTCAGGAAATGATTTTTAAACAGTTTAAAATTTTTGTTATTGTTTTAAATGATTTAATGTTTGTTGCTTAAGTTGTTCCAGAAATGAACTCCATGGATTGTAGGGTAAAGAAACTTAGCAGTTTTTTATGAACATACACAGTAAACCATTTTTACTTTCTCTCTCCTGAAACAAGCCTGGAAACGGAGCGGTGCTTTGTGATGAATTACGCTGTTTTAAGGTTGACTAGATCTTTAAATTGTGGTGATTTCAGTTTAATAAAGAGTTGCTTGGTTGTCTGAACTCAGGATAATAATGTTTATTGTTTTTTTGTTTGTTTTTTATTCTGATTACCGTTTACTGGACCTGTTTGTTTTCTGTATGGCTGTGGGAGGATGAAGGGACAGAACAAGGTTAACAATGAAAACTGATTGCAGTTTTCGGCTCTTTGTAAAACTGCAACTGATTTAGAAACTTTGTGATTTGCAGTTTAATTTGTTTTTTATTACCCCAAGAATTTTCTTCCTACTTAAAGTCAGACATGATTATTTTAAGAATAAGCTGCACCTACAGAAACATTTTACATTGTTCTATTAAAACTACAGTTAGTGATGTAACCCGAGAGCATTAATGATGAGTGGACCCTGAGGGCAGGCAGCCCATCTCTAACAGAGTCCACTCAAACATCTGGTTTCCACATTAATGCAGAAAATCATCAGACTTGATTGGCGTGGATGTGAAACATAGTGAAGTGGGTTAGAATATCAACTCAGACATGTATGTGTTTTCAGAAACAACACGCTCATATGTAAATGAGTACCCCAAGGCAAACACACACATGCAAATGGAAACCAAAGTAACCAGCTGTAACACATACAGACACACAAACACATGCTAATTAATAGAAAACAAACAGTTACTCAGGCGGTCTGTAGGGACTGGATTATTCTGTCTTCCCTTGCTGAACAAATTACTCTCCAAATTCAATCAACACACCAGGCTTTTCCCCGAGTCTATGGGAAGCTGTAATCAGAGTGGCTGACGGCAACGATGAAAAGGAGAAGGAATAAAACAGACTCCGATAAAGAAATAAATGTAGCAATAAATAAAATATTAAAACACTACATAAAAAGGCAATGCCCTCTAACTATTCAGAGTATGCACCATGTTGCATAGAGAGCTGGGAGTCTTCACACGCGCTGTCCCGATGAATACAGCTGATATGTGCCAAGGCAGAGCTGCAGCCGTCGTTTCACTCCAACACACTGATCTCCCTAATTCAACTGCTTTCCCTCACTTAGTCAACTCCACTTGCTTTCCTGGTACTATAGCAAAGTGAAATTGGCTTGGTTTACTGGGAACATGGCCAACTGCAAGCTTGAGTCCACTCAGATCATGTTTCTGTCTGCTGATAGAAGAAATGAGACAGAAAACAGCATCATCTTTACAGAGACCAGATGTTTGTCACAGCCATAGGATGGTCTGTGACCTTTGATGGTTTGTTGTGGTGCCCTAATCTTTTCTTTTTTTAGATAATAGTTGGTGTCCTGCCCTGCATAGGACTGGTGACCTGTCCAGGTGTACCTGCCTTTGACCTGTTAAATGCTGGGTTAGGCTCCAGCTTACCCACGACCCTTTAATGGACAAAGCAGTACAGATAAAGGATGGATGGATGGTGGGCTGTGGGCGTATCTGGATTTTCTTTTTAAACCGAAGCCTAATCTGTTGGGTACTGACATGTACCCCCCACTACAGATATGTTTTTTGATGATCAACAGAGTATTTGGAGGAACAGAGACAACACTGAATTCTGTCTAAATATTTTATTATAAGTTATTTTCTAGACTTTTCTGTCCCTGGGCTATTTAATATAATTGTTTCTGCCATCCACAAACTGATTTGATTCAATTATCCATTGTGTTAATTAGCAACTCCTGACAGCTGAAGTGACATTTCCAGAGAAAATATGCCCCTTCAAGTATAATTACAACTGTGCATTACCACAAACTGGCATAATAAACCAACAGCAGTCCACATGGAAACAGAAAACATACACACACTCTCTCACTGGATTTAAAGGGAAAGTGTGTCAAATTTTTCATTGTATCAAAACCATAAATACCATTTTTGTAGAGTAATAAAAGTTTGTGAGAACATCACCATCTCTGTTATCAGCAGGTGTTTACTTTGGGTGATGCTGCTGTCGGACTTTTATCTCTGCTGCACAACAAAAACAAACAAAAAGCTGTTTTTATCCAGATCATCAGTTTTATTAGAGTTTCTTCATCAATGTTGGCTGTTTAACTTCAGTCATCACATCTGCTGGTTTATTTTATAATTAATAAAAAAACGTTTTAGTTTAGAATTATGATCTAGAATTTGGTAGAGATGTTTTAGAACAGCATGTAGAGTTACATTACATGCTGCGTTTACTGACCATTGGACATCTGACATTTACCCAAGAGAAGGTCAGTTAATATATATTAACAGTAAATATGTGTAAGCATTGGCTCGTCTGTTGTTAATCATTTGACAGCGCATCTATCTATCTATCTATCTATCTATCTATCTATCTATCTATCTATCTATCTATCTATCTATCTATCTATCTCCTGATCTGTCGATCGATCGTCAGATCAACAGACAGACAGACAGACAGACAGACAGACAGACAGACAGACAGACAGATAGATAGATAGATAGATAGATAGATAGATAGATAGATAGATATACTTCCACTGATTAGATATAATTAGAATAAAGGAAATCTTATCCAGATGGAAACTGCAGAATGACTGTGGTCTACTTTGGTCTACTTCATCACATTTAAAGGTTGGTTAAGAATATATTCTCCATTTTGTTTCCAGACATTTCTTTTTCCTGTGCCTGTTTTTTTCCCTATTTTCCAACTCCCTCCTCCCTGTCTTCTTTCTGTAATCATCTCACTATTCAGATACCGGAGGGACATACTCCAGATGGCACTGACAAGGATCAGCACTTTCTATTGGCTTAAATTAATTGGGGACACTTTGGTGAAGGCCATCCCTACCTCTGACAGGCACTTTGCTGGCTCTCTCTGCTGCCTCTGACACATGGCAACCCATAGCACACTGCAAGATGGAGAAAGTAATGGTCCTGTCATCTTATGTGAGGCATCTGGCAGAATACAAGGGGCGGGGGGCGGGTACAGTGTACTTGAATGCCTGGGCTGGACCCAAATGGTTTATTAAAGAAGATATTACTACAGCTATAAAGAATATTGGCATATCATAGTACGACATTGGACTCATCCTAGAGCACAGATGTTCATCATAAACTACATTATATTCACCTCTAGATATTTTAAATGAGGCCTTTATTCATCCTGAAACATGGCAGTGCCTCTATGTCCTGGAAGAGACTATATTTGAATATTAATCATTGTCAGTGTGAAGCTGACTTTAAAGCAGTTCATTGTGTTCTCTTCGTCAATATTTGAAATGTGTAGGTTACAAAATATGATTCATTGGTGTACTGGAGTGTGTCCCCATCCCAACACCAGACGTCCACGGACGTCTTTTTTAAAGGCTAAATCAGGTCAGTTGATACACTTTCAGTGCTAAAAGCCATCATCCAGTCATCATTCTAAATAAGTACAGCGGTGTTATGAAATTCAAGGGAAATTACTCTACATGGAAATTAGCTTTGGGGCCTCTACTGATGACCAGTCCTTCTCTTATTTGCTTTATTCACATGTTGCCTTCAAGAAAACGTGAAGATAATCACAGCAGGCGCCAGCAATGCATTTCAGTTCCATTTAATTAATGATCACAGCTTACACGTCCTTCCTTCAGGTTTATTTTTTCATTTTCTTTATTTCAGGCTACTGAATTTACTAACAATCTAATGGAGTTGCAGCCAGTACAGGAATCTTGAGAAGATGTTGTTGTTTAAAGTGAAACAGCAAAACAGAAGCCATCAACCCGTTTCACCTGGCCTCTCTCTTTAATCTCACAGTGGATGTTACGGCATTGGACGGAGGTGGTGCGCACTTCACTGTGAATGCCTGTGCACATACAATTATATGTACGCACACACACACACACACACCTACCCACAAAGGAGCTCGGCCACAAACTCCCTGTCAGAGTCTTTTAAATGGTCAGGAAGGCTCCCTCCAACCGCTCTCCATGCTTCTGTGAGTCGGATTAGGATTACAGGTGACCTCCAGCTGAAAACACAGCTACACTCTGCTGCTGCACACAACTGGAAATGCTAACATCACATACAGAAGTCATTTCTGAAGAGAAATTAGACTCGGGACCCGTTCTGAGAGGCTGATTGTATTCTGAATTTAACATAATATTCTCTGATAAAGATCTACAGAACATTGTCGAAAAAACAAAACAAAAACATCTGATCATTTAAAGAAAGAACAAGAACAAGTTCTTGCTTCATGCTGAGTCTGTAACAAGCTAAATTTCTTTTCTTTTCTGACTTTGGTCTCCTGTTGAGCTGGATTTCCAGTTTGAGTAGCATCTTTTGTTTCTCCACAGTAAACTTTTGGTTAAGTTTACCTGCAAGCCCAATTTCTTTGTCTCTGGTTGCCTTGATCCATGACAGCTGCAGTCTGGACGCATTATCTGATGTAGAGGCAAACACTGGCAACTCCCATAACAGATACAAAATAGATGCTACTAACAACACCAAAACTCGTCCAGATATACTGAATCCAAACCAGACAAAGAAGAGATTTTTCATTGACACCAACAATCAGGAGACAACATAATCTTTTATTCCCAAAAATTAATCAAACCACCCAGAGGAACTGATCCACACTTTATGGAAACAAAACAAATTGTCAACAGACATTTCACAGAACTCACCATCTTAGATCCCAGACAAACCACAGTATCTGTCTTATTGTAGCCAAACTGGAATGCTCTAAAGACAAGAGCTCAAGGAAAGAAACTGAAAGGCACAAAATTTCAAGTCAATATCTAATGCCCACGTATGGGCCCCGTCTGGTGACATTAGTTATTTAATCTCAGTTGATGCATTAGTAGCTTCTCGTTTCCTAAACAACCATGTGGAAAGACACGTCCTGTGGTTGTGTTGTAGAAGGGTCAGATGCTTGATGGTATCAAGCAGAGACAACATCCAGATTTATCGTGTTTCATAGTGATGGGAGCATCAGGGTAAGAAGAGAGGCAGATGAAGTAATGCAGCCATCATGCTTAGCACTAGAACCGCCAAGTGGGTCATTTTTACCTCCTTGGTTTTTCAAACACTTGTATCTCTGTTAAAAAATAAAATCCCTACTTTTCTCAATTCGTGACTTTTCCTGAAATGGGTCCAGTAAACATACAGTGAGTTTTGGTGAGTGTGTGATCACAAGAAAAAGAAATCTGAGCATATAGAACCACTAGGGAGGTAATTTCTACCGTCTAATTTAATGCACTGTGTTTAGCTGTCAGATGTTTTCACGCCACGCCCATTCGCGCCACTCCTGGTTGCTTAGTAACGCACGTGAGTTTGACAGCTGAGTGAGTAACAGGGTTTTATAATCGTTTAGGGTAATCTAGTGCTAAATTTGACAAACGGATAAATACAAGAGATGGATGAATGCCAAAGAAGTTTGGTTATTATTCCAAGACCTGAGTGACGGCGAGTCGGAGGGAAGAGACGTAACTCTGGATGTGGGTGAGGAGGATTCTGAGGAGCTGATGGAGGAATCGGTCGGGGGAGAAAGTGATGATCCGTCATTTTTACCCGGTAAGAAGTCATCTACTGAGGATGAGCTGATGAAATATCGCAGACCAAAGAAAAGGTCCCGGCTTTTGGTCACAACTGTGGAGTCACCCACCCTACATACTCAGCCGGGTAGCCGACGGGCTGCAGTGAAAGGTGACGACATGTCATTATGTAACATCCTGGTAACATTCTCTGCTCTAGCTGAGCTAACTCTACATTAGTTTATTTTATTTGCCCCAGCACAACTGTCGACCGGGATGGCCTGTCGGTGCGTCCCCAACCGCATTGCGTCGCCAGGGCAGGGATCGGCCCACTTAAAGGGCGCAAGGGGTCTGCTGCGATGTCGGCTACCTACCCGACCCGTCTTGAAATGAAATAATTAGGTACCTGAATATACTAAATGAGCAGGTTATTCCACCTTCCCTGCTGGTACGGCCATATTCCAGGATGATAATTTCAGGATTCATGGAGCTTAGATTGTGAAAGAGTGGTTCAGGGAACAGGAGACATTATTTTCACACATAGATTGGTCACCACAGAGTCCAGACCTGAACCCCATTGAGGATCTTTATGATGTACTCAAGGTTGGACTTTCCCATCATCAATACAAGATCTTAGAGAAAAATAGTGCAACACTGGATGGAAATCGTAACATGGGGTGTGCGGCTGGAACATTGGGGTGGGTGCTGGGGCTCGGGTCCCTTTACTCTGGCCACCCTGGATGGCCGGTGCCTGGCCGGAACGAAGGCTGCCGATCTTGGCCCATCTGTGCCTCGTGACCGCGGGGGGCTCTGGCTGGGGCCTTCCTCTACCGCCATCGGGGTAGATCTGGGGTTGTCTTCGTGGTGGGGTAGCTTGGGTTCGTGCTCCAGGATTGCCGCTGATCGCTCAGGTCTCTGGGCCGCCCTAGTCTGCCTCTGGCCTATGTGGAGAGGTGGTCAAATTTGCAGGATCACACTCATCTCCGATCCCTCCTCATTCCTCATCCTCTTCATGCTGACACACTCACTGAGTTGTCCAGTGGGTTTAAACACAAGCTATTTTTGTTTTTTTATTTTTTAATGTGTGTGTCTTTGGTACTTTAATTGTTGTGGTGATACATCTTGTTGTTGTTGCAATGGTTTGTTTTTTAGGAAATCCTAATGATTGTCAGCCTAGTTTACCTGTTTCTCTGTTGTGTTTCTGTACAGGTGTAGCAGCTGGTTGTCTGATCTTAGGTTGGATTGAAGGTCATTGCCACTTTCTACTGTGTCTTTGTCTCCTCTTCCTTTTTTCCACTTTCCCGTTTACTTCTCTTTTTTACTCTACGTGTTTTTCTGTCCCCTCCGGTCAGGTCCAGCAAGATTACATAAATTCTATAATTCCAAATAAATAAGTTAAAACAATATATTTAAGTAAATAAAAAATAACAAGTGAGATTATCAAGAGGAGCCTTATACCCATAAAGATCTTCTTGGCAGAGCAACTATGTTCGGCACAACACAGCAGTGAGGCCATCTTTCTATTTATTATAATGCTGGACGGGACAAACAAACAAACAAACAAACAAACAAACAAACAAACAAATAAATAAATCACAATTTATTTACAGTATTTACAGTTTGTGATTTAAGACAACATGAATGCAGTAATGCAGTAATAACGAATAAATAAACACATATAGATTAAATTCTCAAGACTGTATTTGCAGGTTATTTGTACAGATTCGCTAATCAGTAGTGGAAATTTCTTTTAGTACAAATAAAAATAAAAGGGGACACATTCAACAATGAACTATAAAGAACCAAGAGACTAAAAGCAAAAACACAGATAACAGATAAATAAGTTCAACCATCACATTTTACAATTTATTACTCAAGAGGAAAGTTTTTTCTGTGACAGAAGCAGAATTATGGGATCCCAGAAGTGGTTTGACACATAAAAACTAAGCAGAAAGTTGATGCCACAGTTAAACCTGATTTAAATGCAGCTGTTATGCAAAAAACACAGAAAAGACAGATTTACCCCAAATGAGTTTTTAAAGCTTTTTTATAGCATGTTAAATTTTCTTTAATGTAGAAAGTGGAAAACATAATTTTTTTTAATTACTACATATAAAAACTATTAAATGACCCTGAACAAACATGAACTCTAATAAAGATATTCACATAAAAAGTAGTGCTGGGCAACAATTAAAATTTTTAATTGCGATTAATCGCATTGTTATGTGCAAAATGTCTCTTTCCTTTAAAAGAAGGCCTATGGTTATATAAAGAAAATGCAGTAAATTGAGGTTTACAAACATCAGGGATCTCCAACCTGCAACTCTGGGACCGCAAGTGTCTGTCCACAATGCCTCTAAATACGTGGTTAAAATTTTTTTTTACATCATCTTACTTGTCATCAGGTTGGAAACCAGGAATTTTTTTTTTTTTTACTTTACATAATTTTCCACAAATATCTACATCCTTTAAAAGAAAGTCTGTCTATCCTCATTTTATAAAAGTTTTTTGTTTGTCTTTATTTTAAGACCAAAAAATGGAAATAAAAAAATGGTTCTTCAGAAATAACAAACATCCTATGGTGGCTCTTCATTAAAATATATTAACTTGCCTTTTTGAAAAGTCTGGTAACATTTGCGTCTCTGAAGGAGTTTTATTTAGCTGACTGAGGGAAAAATGGCTCTTTGGATTGGAAAGGCTGCAGACCCCTGCACTAAACACATGAACAGGTTTAGCATCAGTTTTCTTTTTAAACAGCAACAGTAAAAATATTTCTTCATATATATTTATAAAATCAAATATTTATGAGAAAGAAGGATGAAATGTTCAGGATTTACTAACTAAAAGGTAAAAAGTCAGCAGGATGAATTTAAAGCTGTGAAGCTGCTTCCTTCTAAACACAGAAGGAACAATATGTGATGAATATCAGCATCAGGTGAACAGACAGAAAGCAGGATGAGAATCTCACAGCTTCTAGATGGTGAGGAGAGAGAAATATTCACAATATGCACAATAACTTCCATCCATGCACCTTCACTGCTTCATTATCCACATTTCTGGATATAAATTCTCTAAACTTTCATTTTTAGCTTGACTACACCTGCAGCCTCCACTACCGGGAGTTAAGGGTTAACATCTCCATCGGGTGTAGCATCAGGTCTGTAGATGTAACTGTAAACATGTGTGGTATCCACAGAAAGTCCAGAATCTCAGCTACCAGCTCAGTAAAACCATTTCTATCACCACCAAACACAGTTAGGACAACAAACATAAAATACCAGGTACACAAAGTCCGAAAAAACATGTAAACACAGATGATGTTTCCCCATGAACACGAACAAACGGAGCTCACATCTCACAGATTCCACAGCTGGAAGTTTCATCTCGATATGACCAAGATTTACCGAACCAGAGGCAGAAGAAGACCCGAATTATGCTGCACGTTTGTAAAAGTCAGAAAACATGTCTTACCTTTGCTGTCTTGCCTAAATTAAAACTGCATTTATTAAAAAATAAAAATAAATAAAAAGTTTCTCATTGCCTTTTGGGAGCAGTTTCCCGCCCAAAAATCACAATGTTCTACCATCTGCAGGAGTTTTGACAAAGAGAAACGTCTGTTCTTCTTCTTTCTTAAGTTCCAGACAGAAAACGTCTCTTCATTTTAATAAATCTGCTCTCTCCTGATTACATCAGACGCACCGCTGCAGCAGGGAAGAGAGACATGGACGCCATGTTTCTGTCATCAAAACCAGCGGCCAGCAAAAAAAAAAGAAAAAAAAGAAAGAACAAAAAGAACAACCCTTACTCGCGATTAAAAAAAATGAACAGCATTAATAAATCGTTGCATTAACGCGTTAACGTATAATTAAAAAGATCACCATGAAAAAATAACATCATCAGTGAATGGATTGTATGTGTTGTCTCAGACAGAAACAACCCCGTACGTTTGTCCTACCTGTGGCCTTTGTCCTGTAACCCAAGGATCTACAACTCCAGTCCTCGTGAGCTACCGTCCTGCAGTTTCCCTGCTGCAACACACTGGACTCTTTGAGTCAGGTATGTTGCAGGACAGTAGCTCATCAGGACTGGACCTAGAGATCTCTGCTGTAACCCATCAGACTACACACCTTGTGTTGTTCAGTTTAAGCACATAAACATTTAGCCGTGATGCTCACTGAGAGGGACTACAAACTAATCTGAGTGTGTGAGTGAGCAGCATGTCCCACTAATCCACATTGTTTGTATTGAAACTTTGCTCGTCTCTCTTTGAAAGCAGCAAAGTGATCAATAACTCTCTTGTCCAGGTCCCTCTCCATGGAAAGCATGGCCGGTGCATTTAGACACTCCAGGCCCATTGGATTTCATGAACATGTCTTGATTGTTTTTAATGATGACTAACAACTCTCTGCTTCAGCTGTTATTATGGAAACGATTATCAGGATGTTCAACAGAACCACTGTCTCAGAAAATGTTGTATCTCAGTAGAACCCGATACAACACTGGAGCACCACAGCAGCCTCTAGCTCAAGCATTTGATTGTTCAACATTGGCTATGCCTCCACAGTGGTATTCAGAGCCTCAATGAGAGATGTGCAGCAATGCTGTTCAGACATCTGCGCTTCTAGTCGTGTGGCATTCACACAGTGGTCGGTAGAGAAGCTTTCTCTGGTCTGGTCTTGTGTCCCAGACTTCTTCACAGAGGCTCTGCTTATGTTTCCCAAGGCTCTCCTTGGTCTTGTGGCTCCTGTAGCTTCTTGCTACTGCTGTTGAGATGAATCTAGCAATTTCTGTTAGTACATCTAAATATCAGTGTATGATATCAGAAATAAGAAAAAGTGGCTGAATTGTCTTTGCAATAAAGTTATTTTTCAACAATACTATTATAGCTCTACAACTTCTACAAGTTTTCCATTGAGAAGGATTATCATGAACTGATCTTACCATATTGCCAGCACACTGCTTGTGAAGTGCTGGAAGGCATGTTTATTCTAGACTTCTGCAGTGGTATTACATGTCAATGATTCTGAGAAACAGCTGAAGAAAAAACATCTCATCTCAGTTCATCTCATTTCTCATACACAGTGCTGACAGACCAACAATCTGGTCAAGAATGCTCATGCATTTGGGCCAAAAAACTGTCAATACCGGTCAGATCTGAAAAAAAAAAAAAACTCTCACTGCTGGGATGGGACTTGGATGGCTACAAACCTAGCAGACTTGACCTCTTCTGTAATGCAGCTCCTGATGACAGCTAGTATCCACTCCAGAAGCTCGTTCTGCATGGCTTTTGACATTCCCTTGAAAACAGTAGCGGTTTTTAGGTGCTCCTCAAATACCTCGTCCCTTTACCCCGAATGGCTAACTCAAACACTCCACAAATGATGTGTCGGTTTCTGCTCACCTCACCGCTGAGATGTAGCTCAGTAGCAATGTTCACACGGCCAAAAGTTGATAACTTTAAACAACTGTCCATATGAATCTTGGACGACTTGCACAAAAGCACACAAGTGCAAGTCGTCCTGGAACCCATAGACATTTTATCATGGTGCCTACTATTTGAAAAAAACAACGTTTACATAACAGATAATTAGAGCCATTTAGGGCAATTTTTAACCTAACTGAAATCTTGCCGCAAGGGGCGATACTTAAGTAGCACAGCCTCATGCTGATTGGTCAATGACATACAGCCGCCAGGCCAAAGTATTCAGAAAGCTTACAGTGGGAAGTTTTTTTCTTTTCCTTCTTCTCCTTTGGTGATGTGTCGCCCTTTCACCCTTATGGACAAACTGCCCATGCCCCAAGAAGTGACTCCATATGAATAAATAAAAACGTGCTATTGGCCCACAACACAGCAAATATAAATCCTACTGGAAAATGTATTCATAATCCCATCAACTCAACAAATATAATTACTGCTGGTGATTTTTAACACAAAATTTGTCCAAATTCATGGAATACCGCAAGAAACTGGTACCACAAAACATTACAGAAATCATAACTATGAGCAAGGTGATAACTGGAGAATGAATAAGCTCTTTAATCCACCAACCCTCTTATTTTAACTAATTCCCTCACCGAACATGCAGCTAAAGTCCCGATCAGGCCAGTCATAATCAGTGATCATGCTCCCATTCTTCTCCTAGTAAACATCCAATAGCACACTGCAGTCCTGATTACTAATATGTACAAATCTGCAATTGGCTGCAAATCAGAACTGGAGCCATTGGGAAAGTCCAGTTGTGGTTGACATTTTAAAATTTAACTGATGTACAAATATGTGATCAGCTTAGTACAAGAATGACTAGCAGGAGCAGAACTGATAATAACTACCAACAACTCAGACCTGGGTTCTTTCTCTCCCAACACAATTCACATATAAATATTAATCTGATTACCCTACCAAGACAGTGTAGCTACCCCATTAATCCACTCCATTTCCCCTTTAGGATCATAGAGGTCCCACTGCTGGTTCAAGGGTGATGCTTGAGTCAGTTCTAAGAACTAGTTTAGTTCCTCTCCTCATATAAAACTCTTAGTGACCAAGCTCCATTGGGTCTTAAAGTTTCATAGTTCTAGATTTTCTGGGCTCCTCCCTGCTCTATTTACTTCCTATGTAGAAATATCTGACATTGTCATTAATTCATGTTTCTCTTTTCTTTTCTAAGCAGGAGGCCTGTTTCACAGAAGCAGGCTTAAGTTAGAAGATCAGAAAAAATAGTGAGCTTGACCAAGACTGTTTAGAGCATTCTCGTTTACCTGTTTTATAAAAGTCAAGCCAGGAGTCAGTAACCTTTCCAAGTGGACGTTTTCTCTTCAACAGACCATGAGGTGAATCACAGATTAGCTAATGATCACATGGACATGTTTCTTACATTAAATCTACTACAATCTTAGTATTTAACATCTGTGGCTCATTTTATTTCCTTTTACTTCACCCCAAATTAGCAACAGCTAGTAACGAAGAGATACGAATTATAATTATAATGTCATATTCTGAGTGAATACAATCGTAAAGACTCACAGAAGTTCATGTTCTTGGTAAAACATACCTTGTAATGTTGCAGTTATAAAGGTGTTGGCTAAATGACAGAGCTCACTGTTACGTTAATGTTAAGTTGTTTTATGAAGTTCTGGTTTATGTTAGTGTAACCTTCAAGAGGAATGTGGTGTCGGAGGATCTGTGGCGCGGTGCGGCCTACCCAGTCCGTCAGGGTAACTGGGACTCGGGGCGACCTCTTTACACCTACATCCACCCCACCCCGGTAGGCCACTAGCTGGCCATGTCCACTGTTCACCGGGCTAGCTTTGAGTCCTGATAACTACAAGGTGAGCCTCAGTGTTTTTGTGCCACCATTCCTCCTAAGAAGAATCAGGCAAATGGTGAAAAGCTGGAGGAGATCAAGTTCTCACTGAACTTTATGTCTGAGAAATTATCCAAAATAGTGAAACAACAATCCGTACTTATTGGCCTAATGGAAGACGTTGATGAATTACAGACCAAAATTATAGAGGAAGACAAGACAATCAACAATTTAGAAAGATGTGTGGATGACCTAGAACAATATACAAGAATGGATGATGTGATTGTGAGTGGGGTGAACACCAGGCACCATTCGTATGCTGGTGTGACAGCTGAAGCTGGTGACCAGGCCGGTGAGGATGAGACTCCAGGAGAAACAAACACCTTTGAGCAGCAGGTATTAAGCTTTTTTTATTCTAAAAACATTGTTATTGAATCAAAATTTATTTCAACTTGCCATACGTTACCAAGACAAAGGAACAAAACTAGTGATTATCATCAGGTTTACTTGCAGAAAAGCTAAATCAGATCTGCTGCAACAAACTAAAAAACTGAGAGGAACTGCTGTGTACGTAAATTAACTCTTGTCCAAGAAGAATTCTGAAATTGCAAGGCAAGCCAGGGTCCTTAGAAAGCAGGTAAATACAGTCGACATGGACAAGGAACTGGGCAGTGTGGATAAAACTACTTGGAAGTCCAGAAGAAGCAAAAATAATAATGATAAAAGATATGGAGGAGTTGGACAAATTTAAATGACAGCTCAAAAATACAAATATTAGTGCAGCTCATCATGAGTAGATTTTCTTTTGTTTTGATCTTTCTCCTCTATTGTTGGTGTATTTTTTATTAATACACCTTATGATCAGCATCTCAGTCAATTATCCTTCCTCATCCAATGATGAGGACTGCAATGAAAATGCTTCAAGTCAGTTAGAATTGGAACCCTTTGTAATTTGAACAAAAACGACAAGACACTTACATAGTAAAATATTTTAATCATGTCAGCAATTAATGTTTTTATCATCAGGAACAGCAACTGGATGGAATTTTGAATACTGATTAAACACTGTCAGTAATTCATATTAACAGCAGGAGACTTTATGCTAACTTTGAAAAATTAACAACTTCTTAAATAAGTTGAAGACGCAATTCAACATTATAGCCATATCAGAGACATGGATAAATGATGAAAAAGAGGCAAATTTCAATTTATGTGGATATGAGATGTGCACACATAATAGAAAATGCAGATTTGGTGGAGTAGCATTGTATGTTTACAGTAAACTGAGAAGTTTAAATGGAAGCCAACATGATGCCAGCTGTCGATGAGTTGATGGAATGTTTGACAATTGAAATTATAATGAAAAACAGGAAAAATATCTTAGTAAGTTGTATATTTAGAACTCCAGAGAAATCTGTTGTAATGACCTGTAAAAACAAACTGATTGTGATGGTACTGATATGGTGTTGATAAAGAGAGTTATTGATTGCATTTTAAAACCACTAACTTATATTTGTAATTTATCGTTCCAAACTCGCTCTTTCCCACAAAGAATAGTTAGAGTAATACCGATATTTAAGCAAGGGAACAAACATCAATACACAAACTACCGGCCTGTGTCCCTCTTCCCACAATCCTCAATAATGCTAGAAAAACTCTTTAACAAAAGACTAGAAAAGTTCCTGAATTACTGAACTACAGTCAATATGGATTTAGAGCAAAGAGTTCAACATCATTCGAGTTAATGGAAGCAATGGAAGAAATAAATAATGCATTGGATCAAGGAAAACATACAATTGCTATATTCATAGATTGTAGAAAAGCATTTGACCCCATAGATCTTTCTATACTTCTCAATAAACTGCAGCTGTATGGAGTTAGGGGAGAGGCACTGAGCTGGATTAGGAGTTATTTGTTTGAGAGACAGCAACTTGTGAAGATGAGATGTGTCTGGATGTATGGAGATTACCTGTGGTGGCCCCCAGGGGTCAGTATTGAGCCCCAAATTGTTTAACATATACATTAATGATGTATTTCAAATCTCTAGATTGCTAAAATTAACATTATTTGCTGATGATACAAATACTTTTTTTTTATCTGGAAAGGATTATAAGGAGCTAGTTATTACTATAAATAATGAATTAGAAAAATAAAAAAATGGATGGATAATCACAGATTATCGCTGAATATAGGAAAGACTACGGTAATGGTCTTTGGTAATTATAACAGGATGGGGGAATAACACAGGTGGTCTGCACATATCCAATTATTTAAATCAGTATAGATGGTATTTGAATGGTACAGAAATGGTCTGGAATGAAGTTGAAGGTGTATTTATCTTATAATTATTGTTATAATTGTTGCTATTGTCATTGCTGTTATTATTATTGTTATTTTATTATTATTATTTTTATTATTACTGAATAACTCCATCATTATATTTGACTATTTAAGATTATAGATTATGTGACATAATAAGGATAATATAGCTATATGGTATCACTATTATTATTATTACTGTATTGTTGTTAGCGTGATGAAAATTGTTATTACATAGTTTCATGATAAAAACATATTCCATAGGGAGATGTTGATTGTACGGACTGAATATTGTTACTTAGCACCACTGTTTCTCTGTGATTGTCTAGTTGCTGGTAGTGGTTGTGTTAATGTTATAAAATGTGAAGATTGTTGTAATTTACTGCGGTGGGATTATATAAGCGAATGCTTCCACACACTCCTTTTGAACTTTTTGTTTTCTTTTTTTATTTTTGGTCATGTATTTTATTTTATTTTTGTTTTTATATTTGTCGTTATGTTCAAATAAACTTTCAATCAATCAATCAATCAATCAATCAATGGGGCTGCTGAGCTGATATATGTGGTGCTGTAACCGCCTGCCCTGCCAATGGGTGGTGGCTACAACTTGGGAATGTTCTGCATTTTTTGGAAGCCAATTATTTAATTAACTGCATGCAAATTCTTTGCATGGAAAAACACTCCTTAACCCTCTGGGGATTATAAATGGACGTTTTTGACAGCTTTTGATTTTATGTTTATATTTCACCTTTAAAACACATTAACATGAATTATGTGGTTTCATTCTTTTCAGCAAACTCTTTACATTTATTTCTTTTTTTCATTTTGACCTAATGTATTCAAGCACTGGACCTAAAATCACACAAAAAACACAAAATCCGAGTAGGAATTAGTTTATTACTGTTAAGGATTTATTACTGTTACTACAGTTGAGTGTGAGGAGCCAGCTTTCTCACAAAGAGCTCTGGTAAGTAATACCAACAGTAATTTACCAGACTGACAAATTACATGAGCGAAAATGAAAAGGAATGGTAAAAAAAAAACTTTTTATGGTCTTCGGGTTTTTAGTTCTACCAGTCTTGTTATTTTGATTTCTGTCTTTCCTGTTTTATTTTGTAGAGTCTTCCCCCTCTTTGTTTTCTGTTTGCTTTACTTCCTGCTAACTGTTCCAGGTCTCTGTCACACTTGCTTCTTGTTTGTAATTAGCTCCCTCAGTATTTAAGCTCCCGGTTGTCCCTTGTCCTGTGCTAGTTCATTGTGTGTTTATTAGATTGTTTGTCTTTAGGCTTCATTTGTATCTTAGTTGTGTATTTTGTTAATATTAAATCTTCTTCAGTCCTTCATTTGGGTCCTTCCACTTTGTCTCCTTTGTCCATTCCTTGACAATTGTATGGGCTCAGGTTGTTCATCACTGTACTAAAAACAACAAAGTGCAGATATTTAGACAAAAATGAGCTCCAGCTGGACTTCAAGTTGCGGGTTATTTGTCAACAATATCTGGCTGGGAGATAACTGCGGGTATGGGTTCTTTGGTAGTTATCATGATAGGTTTGTGTCCTGGGTTTGGGTTGATAAAACTGACTGAATCAAATTGCTGAATTCCCTCATCCACTTGTTATTCAGCTCTGCAGAGGCCTGGTAATGAGCCACTCATTTGATTCTGGTTTGTTGAAGGAGGGACACATCTAAAAGTTGCAGGATAGTAGCTTTTGAGGAGTGAATTTGATTTATGGCAAATGGCTAATCTGAGGTTTAGCTAAATTAACCTCAGCAAGATCATTTGATTTCACCAAGTTGTTTAAAAATACTCACAAATGTTGAGGTAACTTTATCTGTGAAAAGGGAATGCTTTTGACAGCAACCTTCCTCATGATAAGACCAACAGGTTTGTATTCCTGATACGTAGAGGTGTGTAGTTTTATCAAATGGGATATGTACAGTAGGCAGTCCAGTAAAGTCCACACACACACCCTGTCCTGTACATGTGTGGAGGTTTAAAGAAAATCAAGGGACAAGAAATGGCCCTTGACAAAACAAATCCACCAAAGCCAACATCAAATTGACTTTTAGACACAATTCCAGAGCAGGTTAGTATCTGAGGCATTCATTGACCCCACTGATACCAGCTACAAGTGTTTAGTAGTTCCAGTCAGAGTAGTCTATAGGCTGGAAATCAGTGCTCTTAGAGATGGTCATTATCCCTGAAACAGAGACCACCCTTATCTGAACCACACACCTACCTGTGAAGAGGATCCATATTGAATCTGCATCCTATACCACTGTCATCATTGCACACATGTATTAATCATATAGTGTAAAGTCAATAAGATCAATGAAACTCGGGGTGCTTAACCTCACTGCATCTGTAGGGTATAAACACTTTGATTGGTTGTCCTAATGTCTTTGAGAGATGCTGAGAGCAGATACAGTCTCCCTTCCTCAGTCATATGTGGTGAAATGAAGCTGTAAAACTGCTCATTGAGATGACACACAGGTATGATATGTGCTGTTACATCCTCCCTGTTTTCCTTCAGCCTCACATACTCTAAATGTAGCATGTCAGATCCTCTACTGCTCATAAAATCTGACTGGACATTTTATGGCTCTGTAAATCCCTGAAATATTATTGTTTGAATATAAAACCTGCCTCTCTGTCTTTATTGTTTGAATTATGAGCACACAGATATACAGTAGTATAACTGTTTACCTAATCAATACTCTGCTTACAATGCACTGTGGTGGTGCTCAGAGAACTGTTTTCAGTCATCAGCTTGGCTGTGAACAAGTAGGGATGTTATAAAAGTACAAACATTTCCATGACATGATTGACAATGTGTCATTTTGTCTGCTGTATATTCATACACACAACCATCGTCTCACAGCAGCCTACATCAAACCTGTGAAGCTGCACACAAGCTCATTATTTTCAACTTTCCCAGAATCTGCAGGATATTCACTGAATCCTTGAGTTCACATTTCTTTTTTGTGATTGGGTCTTAGGGCACATCCACACCAGGATAGTCTGGGAGAGTCAGTTCAGATGTACAGCATTTCCCACCTTCATTGGTTTGGTTTATCTTCACTCTGAACTTTACTCATGCGCATAAAACCTCCTGAACATTGTTTCACAGTTTCAACTGCATGCTAAGGGGTGATATTCCCTCAAATGGCATACTGACCAAAAAGAAAAACTAAGAAAGTCTGGCTAACTGATTGGCCAGAACCAAAAATGTCTCATTCACTCTAATAAATTTCTGAATTCTAGTTGTTGTTTTTACTTTGGTGTTCAAACCTGATCTTGTTTTGACTAGAATGTGTCCAGTATGCACAGAAGGAGAAGCAACCAGATATCCGCCATGTTGATCTAGGTCACTTCCTCTCTTTGCTTCACTGGATGCTTCGTTTGCTTTCACACTGGAAGAAAATCCAACCAGAAGAGCTTGGTTTCCAACCGGATCAGAGTTCACTTGTTTGGTCTGCACCATACCACTCCAAACTACGTCACACCTCCAAATGAACTATATCATCCGTGGAAATAGACCAGAGTTTAGTAGCAGTGTGAATGTGCCTTTAATATCGAGGAATAGGAGAACTTTCAGACATACTGTTTCACAAAGCTGTATCATTGTCATAGTCTAATGTTGATACTGGTTAAGTTATTACACAAAACATTCTTTTCCTAAGCCAGTTAAGAAAATAAGGTTCTGAAAATACCAAATACAAGAGCATGCACACTTGTGAAGACCAGAATCAGCTATCAGCTTTTTAATGATTGAGGACTGTCTCTCAAGCCCTTTATCTTATGTTTTCGTAATCATCTTGGCCAAATCTAATTATTTACAGTTAAGCTTTTTGCTATACCTGGAATAAGACATATACAACACTTCCAGCTCAAAGTAGAAATATCCAACCTCCATATCTTTATGCCCACCCAGCTTCAAGTTTAAATCTTGCTGCAAGAGTAACTGTAAAATTTCATCAACAGTTATAGAGTTGACTAAACTTCAAGGGATATTTCGGTCACTTCTGCCTCAGTTCCAGGAAACTGGGTGGGTCTGGACTGTTTTTAATGCACCATAAACCGTGTGGCTACAGGATGTTTTCTAATTGCAAAAGCATAAACAAATGTCTGATGTAGAAGTGATACACTGTAAATATTCACAATGTAGTTTTTTTTTTACTATTTTTTTATGTTTAGGTTTGATTTGTATTAGATGGTAAAAATTTACTGAATAAAACAGTAAAAACTTTTAATTTTTGTTTTATTTTTAAACTGAACTCAACATCAAAACTGACCAAAACAATAAAAGTCAACCATCATACTGTTCAGAGGTGTTCAGTGTTAAGGATAGCGTGGTGTGGCTCAGTGGGTAGAGTGGTTGTCTTGTAGCATTGTCGGGTCGATCCTCGGCCTGTCAAGCTCATGTCAAGGTGTCCCTGAGCAAGACATCGAACCCCATATTGCTCCTGATGGGTCGTGGTTGAGCACCTTGCATGGCAGCTTCCACCATCAGTGTGTGAATGTGTGTGAATGGGTGAATGCGATGTATGATGTATAGTGCTTTGGATAAAAGTGCTATCCAAATACAGACCATTTACCATAAGTAATTATCTAATTTAGATCTAAAACTTCTCATCTGGACTCTCCTCTGCTGCTGGTTCACAGGTAAAGTCCAGAAAATCAAACTCCTCTCCTCTATGAACATCCGACCCTCTGAAATGAAGCTGACAAAACCATGAAGCTGCTTTATGTTTTTGTGTCTTTATCCTCAGAGTCCGATGGACAGGTCACAGTGACTTAGCCTGCAGTAGTGAGATCCGATCTGGGAGGAAGCGTTACCATAACATGCAAAACAAGTCAGATGTTTATAGGAGCTACCAGTGTTTAGCCTGGTGGCACCAACAGAAAGATGGCCAAACCCCTAAACTCCTCATAGACTTTACTAGCAGCAGATATTCAGGAATTCCAGATCGTTTGTAATAAAAAAGCTGTAAACTTTGAATCACCATGTCTCTGCTTAGGTGGAGGTGATTCAAATCTGTAAAAGACATCATGTTGAGCTAGTAGATCAAGATTCAGTCACTTTACAAACGCTGTAACTTCAAGCAGCCAAATAAAAAATCCCCCCCCCCCCCCCCCACCAAGGAACATGGCTCGGAACAGGATGGTTTGGAGCAGTTTGGTTCAGCAAACCCTGATCTCTGGTGCATTTTCACAGACATCCATACCCAGTACGTAATAATATGATGTCATAGCAGCACAATGCCCTCCTTGAATTATAACAAAGAAAAATGTGACACAGAAACAAAGGACAGGGATTATGGACATCCCGCACTTGTGTTGTGTTGTGTGGCTTTAAACAACAACAAAAAAAAAAGTATATTTAAACATGGTGCAGTTCTCACTTTGTTCTTCTTGCTGAGTCACACAGGAAGTGACAATTATTTCAACCAATCAATGAATTGCAGTGTGTCAAGCTCCACCCTTCACAGTCGGATCAGTAAGATTGGGACCCCAACAATATGTATCACATAGGTCACGTCGGCTCTGGTTGCTCAGATTATGGTCAAAAAAGGCATAACTGCTTCCTTGCTTGATATGTGCGAAACTAGCTACTTGACAGATATTACTTAAACATATATCATTGTAACTTCTGTAAATAACAGAGGAAAGCCTGTAATTAAATAGTTTAAGAGATCCATCTTCTGTAGGAGAGAGTTAATTACTTCAACTTTACAGTTTTTATTTGTACAATAGAAACTAGATAACACACTGGTGGTTTTAATATGGATGTGGTACCATTAGATTTCTAGTTAAAACTAATTTCTAGTTATGTAGTGACATGTTTCAGTCTCTTCTTGTTCTGCTGATTTAAATTCAGTAGAGACATGCATGTGCGGTCTCATAATTTGGATGTGTGGACAACAGCAGAGAAATGCTAATGTAAGTCTGCAACTGTTTCTTGACTGTAGCTAATTTTGTGTTAATCCTCTATTAGGATGTACTTTTGTGCAGTATGCAGGCAGATGTATAGTACAAATGTGGACACAGCTGTTGAGCTCTCAAAAGGGGTGTGGTCACAATTGACAGCCATTAGTGGCTGAGACGGTTGTACTCAGTTCACTTCAATTTCAGTTCATTATGAAGCAATATATTCACTTTCTCAGCATTTCGTATACACTGAGACCGGCTCAGTACCGAAAATAAGAAGTGAATACTTTTTATACTAGTCAGTTGTACAATACACCAATAACTCAATATAATGTTAAGTTGGGAAATAAACATCCATGTACAAAAAGTGAAAATGGTAATATTTGTACTGATCTCTTGTACTGAACTGAACTTGTTTAAGGGCACATACACACCAGGATAGTCTGGGAGACTTGGCTTGATTTCACTCTGGATGTTTCTCAACTGGACCAAACCGCCTGAACAACATCACACAGTTGCAATAACTGCTTGCTAGTTATTTCCCAAAACGACCGCTAACCAAGAAGAAAGAAGTAGAAAATCCTGCTCACTGATTGGCCAGGACACAAACCAGCTTATTCACCGCAAGAAACCAATGAGGCAAAAATAGATTCATGCAGTTTTTGGGATTTTTGTTTTAACTTTGGTGTTCAAACTTAATGCAGTTTTCACAAGAATCTATCCAGCAGAAGAAGCAGCGTGTAAATGCATGTTCACACTCGTCCAAAAGAAGTGTTGTATTCGTGGAAGTGGACCAGGGTCCGTTTAAAGCCCACCATGCCGGTGTGAATGTGCATTAAATCCTAAGCTTGTTAGTCCCTGTTTAGACCTGCCTCAGTATTGTACATTGGAAATCACTTGTAATGGCGATTTCTTTCTTTTTATTTATTTATTTTTTCAAAGTTGGTGAAATTATATGTATATGTCCTTAGTATTTTGAGAGTGGTCTGAAAATCCTCTCACCAGCAAAACATCTTAAATCACTTTCCTGTTTTAAAAGAAAGGGTTAGTTAAGTCAATGATAATACAAACCCAGTCAAAACCTTTTATTTGGTTTAGCTTAAAACACCATCTAGCTGAGACTAACTTGATGTCAAGAATACTAATGAAATAAATTAAAAAAACATTATCAATCCCACAGGGAAATTGTCATGTTTTGTTTCATACTGTTTTAAATTGTATTGGAAAAAGTTGTTTGACCTTTAAAAAAATCGTTTGCATTTGGCAGGCCATCTCTGTATTCTAAAGGAAACATACTTTTTTTTTTTTAAATCCCTTTTTCTGTACTTTGGAGCATGTACTTGGGTGTAGAAATCACAACCAACACAACAACGCCCTGTGGGTTTTAAAATATCTCATTCAGTGAGTGATTCAGATTTGCAAGTAATTTCACTGGACTAAAAGTACCAAAATACGAAGTGATCCGATGCCCCTATCTGTCCGTAACTGTCTCAAATACGGACAAGATACGGGGAAATCCCCGCCCCATCCCTCACGGATCCTATTTTTTAGATCTCTCCGGATCCACTAAAGATCCAAAAACCCGGATTTTTATCCGCGAGGTATCGACAAGATGCATGTTTATGTGATCCCTCGCGGATCCAATTTTAGATCTTCTCGGATATTGACCTCTAATAAATCCTGAAAAGTCCAAAAATCCAGATTTCCATCTGCGTGGTATCCAGAGGATGCGTGTTTATGTATTCCCCCACAGATCAGACTTTAGCTCTCTCAAGATACTGACCGCATCTTTGGCCGATCATGTTCACAGATCACGGGAAATACACAGAACATCCGTGACGGATGCCGGCCGGGTATTCGTGGATTTTTCATTTATGCAATATGTCTGATTTAATAGTTCTCTTCATTAATTATATGGTTTGTAACCTTTCATGTAAAAGTACTAACCTAGTTCTTATCTTTTAAGATCTTATCAGGCACGTTAAAATCACCTAGTCATTTTCCAGCAACACAATCATAATGTGACAGTCTTCAAATGTTGGTCTGTGTACCATCATTGTGTTGTACACATCACTATCTGGACCAAATTCCACATTACTATTTCAATAAGCATTTATGAAATGACCTACTGTCAAGATTAAACTGTATAAAAATATCAGCATTATTAACTGAACAGTGTGAACAGAACAGAATGAAACAGTCTAATAAATCAGGTGCATCTACAGAACTGCATAGCTGAATGAAAATATGTCAGACAGGAAGACCAGAACAATATTTTTTATTATTATTAATTAAAGCACACAGTTTCGTTTCACTTCAGATAAATGGGTTTGATCCCTCTCGGCGGCTGCCTCTGGCTGTGTGCAGCAGTGGCCACTCACCAGTGGCACCTTTCTTATATCTCAGTCAGTCTTGTTGCCCTCCATTCAGGTGGATACACTTTCCATATGTCTTTGTTTTCACTGTCCGTCCCCTCGTCGCTCATCATGCATGCAGGCACCCCTTCCAGGTATTTGTACTCCTCATCAGTAAGGATTGAGGAAGCAGCAGATCGGCGTGAATTTAAAAGCTTAAACAGAAAACATTAGATTTTACTCAATGGTGAATGACATTTATAGGTCAATGAGAACACTTAAAATGTATAGATTAAAAAATGAACATAGTACAAACATTTTTTACTGCCTCTGCACTGCCAGAAAATTCATCTTTATGCACAGTTCATACAACACATTTCAGTTGTCTGTATCCAGAGAACACTGCTGACTACAACACTGTAATGTGACACACAAGAAAATCAGAAATCTGATGCATCCCCATGCTGGGCTTACACCAGAAGACTTTGAAAAGATTTGCAAAAGACTGCTCACATCTAAAGACAAATATTTAGAGTTTTAAGTATTAGCCTAGTTTCAGACTGAGATTTGACAAAGACTGAAATCACTATTAACAGAACTACAACTAGATTCTTTCAGCATTTTTTGTGATAGTGGACAGTTGATATCAAGCAGGATCCAGGATCAACAGAGAATTTAACATCATTATATGTGCTTTTGTATCTCTACCAGGTGTTACATCCACTCATCAGCATCATGAATGAGTGTTTACTTCTTAGCATAATGCTGGGCTTACACCAACGATTTTAACAGTTGCAGAATAAAAACAGAAGTTTTTAGGAAAGTTTAGGAGTCTTTGCTTTGCTGTGGGCAGATCAGCCCTGTCCTACGTCGACTGTCCAACATATCACAGCAAATGCTAAAAGAATCTAGTTGTAAATAGTGATTCACGATCTTTGTCAAATCTCAGTCTGAGACTAGGATAAGACTTAAAACTTTTAAACATTTGTCTTTAGGTGTGAGCTGGGAACTTCTCTAGAGTCTTTTCCAAATCTCTTCAAAGTCGTCTTCTCTTTGAAGTCTTCTGATGGAGGCCCAGCATTATAAAGGAACCTAAAAACTAAATAAATAAAAAATCTATAAGTGATTCAACTCACTCTATGCCTTCGTTTTGGCCCTCCGATCCTCCTCCACTCTTGTTACAGCCTGTCCTTCCACTTTCAGTCAGTCACTCCATTCCATCTGCACTTCCCTGATCCTCCACACCTGTTCCTGATCCGCTCATCATAATCAAGCCAACCTGTCACACCTGTCTTCCATTGTGTCCCCAGTCCTCATATACTCCAGCATCTGCTATTGTCCGCAACACTGAATTTGTGACACCAGAGTTGTGCTCAGACGTGAACCTGCAGATTACATCACAGAAAACACAACAAAGCAACGTGAAACATGACATATACAAAATCTGCTCTGAAAATTTGTTGGTGACTGTGTAAAATTAAAGCCTATGTAAAAAGTGCAATTGTTGTATCTGAGTCAATTTAAGATGGACTAAAGCATCATTAGTCTGTGATCTGATGAATAAGTAACCACTCAAGGTGATGCTGCATAGAAAATACATGTCTTGTAATCAACTTACAGACTATTAAATGCTTATAGATGTCTTACCTCTCATTTCCTCTGTATTTGTGCCCATCCTCCAGACTCCTGTGGGTCCTTTTTACCTCACGCTAAAACAGCCAATATCACAAACAGATAAAATTTAGATCATGTGAGAAAAAAAAAATTGACAAACTTTTGAAACACCTCATTACAGCGGCTTGTACAGCTGTTTTTTGTTTGTGCCTGTGTTTGCAGACATATTTTATCTAAGGCAGTGGTTTCATAAAGTTTAACATACAACCTTACTATTTTTTCCTAAAATAGGGACAATGTGTGGATATTTATCACAGTGGCTCTGAATGTTCAAAGGCTCCGGGTGGGGGGGTCCCCGGATCCCAGCTTGTAACAGTAGTAACAGTGTATGAAGATGCACATTAGATCTGTTTTACTCAAATCTAATAAAACAAAAAAGACTTGACTAACTTACAGAGACGGTTGTGGGAATCTGCTGCGGAGTCCGTGGTTCCGGAGTTACTGGTGTTTCTGCTCCTGCAGCCAGTCTGTTCTCCACGATTTCAGTCAGTGCCACCAGTTTCTCCATCACTTTGTCAATGTTCTGGTGTGCACCGGACGGTGCCCTGAAACATTTACTATTGTGTTTTGCAACATATCAGTTTTTGATTGTAAACAATGGAATATGATTATAGAAATCAAAGCATGTGAATCCCATTTTTCTCAGTCATTGAAGGGAACAAGGATTAGGAACAATGACTGCTTCTATTGTTATTTATTTTATTAAATTTTTTTTTATAAATGGGACGTTGCATATTAATATACATTTATAACGTCATTGTGGATGACTTCAGCAAAGCTTTTTATCCTTAGTTCCTTAATGTTTAAATCAATTCAGACAGACTTCTTTCAATGAACATTAATTTAACTAGTGTCAAAAATGACAAAGACAACAATTTAAATAAATACATATTTATATGTACTACGTAATACACGACTGAACCAGCTTGTGACTACACTGTACTTTATACTTCACTTGCTGGCGTCTCTGCGAGTCCTACGAAGCTTGCGGTACGACGTCACATTCCCCATTTTTCCAGATTACCGGTTCTTAACTTACCGACACATGCACTTTTCTATTTGCAGTGCAAACTTACTCTCTTCTACAAGCAAAAATTGTGCTTTATCGGTATTAAGATTCCGCTCACATAGCTTTTTCGATTAACATATATCTGCCCGCACAAGCAACAAGGCCGCTCATGCAAATACCTCAGCCGGTCAAAAAGCAGTTTGCCTCTCAGTTTCAAGTAACTGCAGTTTCATTGATATAAGAGAATATCACAACAATTTGTCTGCGAAGCTTACAACTTAAATGTCTAGAAAAGAAGTTTCAACTTACTTCCACATATCAGCTGATGTGATACCCGTAGTCTCAAGACTATAGGCTCTACTGGCTTCGGTAAGGCGCCGCTGCCTTACTGTGTCGGCCCGAGAAGACCCGCATAGTGGAGTTTCGGTCCACTGACAAGAGTACTCCTGTCGTCGGAGTCCTCAGAGTCTGAAGATATGGCGAAGAGTCGTTTTCTTGAGCTAGACATCTTTTATGTTACAATAACCGACCAGAACTCTACCGGAAAACACACAACTCGGGACAGCAGCATAGCTGCAATAGATACCAATAGATTCGATATGATTGGCTAGCGGAAGTAGCCAATGAAATCAAGCTCCTCAAACAGTCCAGCATCGCGAGAATTTACGAGACGAGGCTGAATCCTATTAACTGCAATACCTTACGTTTTAAATAGTAATACATTATCTTATTGTGCTGTTTACATCTTTAGCAGAAGGATATCATGACTACGCCAGTTAAACATGGAGTTAAGAGAAAAACTAGGTACCTCTACTGTGACCACTGTAGAGAGATTGTGTCTAAAACTGCATACTATGACCACTTACATAACTATGGACAAAACGAATGCTCCCGACAAGTGGATACAAAAGAGGTATGCATGGTACATAGACTATTTTTTTTGTATTGATAAAACAATGATAAACAGCTGTACCTACATCAAGAAATTACATGACTACGGTCTTTTCATTAGCAAGAAGTATAACAGTTAAAGTTTAAAGTATGCTAGTGTATAAGTATTGGCAGTATAAGAATAGCAAGTATACTACAGACCATGTACTTGCCGTGTAGACTAACGTTATCAGTCTTTGGACGAAATAGTAAAAATTATAACTAGTTCATAGATAGTTCATGAAAGTATTCTCAGAATATGTAATATGGACTACTTAGTACACTGGCAATGGAATGTGTAAACTTAAAAAAAGCTTATAAATGGTCTGCCTTGGTCCTTAAACAGGACTTCCTAAAAAAGAGCATTAAACATCTGCAGCTCATCCAAAACGCTGCTGCTAGAGTTTTAACCAGGACTAAGAGCTCTGAACACATCACACCAGTTTTGAAATCTTACACTGGTTTTCCAGTTATTCACAGAATAGATTTTAAAACCCCTTCTGATTGTTTACAAATTCCCCAGAATGGTTTAGGCCCAGAATACATCTGTGATATGTTCAGAGAATATAAAACCTAGGCAGAGCTCTTAGATTTAAACTCTGGTCAACTAGTCCAGACCAGAGTCCAGACTAAACATGGAGAAGCACTTTGAATTGTCCCGTACATGAAATGTGTTATACAAATAAACTGCCTTGTTTTATAAAGTAATATACTTAAAGTGTACCGTGTAAAACCTAAAAAATGATTCTATTTAGTCTTAAAATGTATTGCTAGGATAGTATCTAGTTCACTACAAGTACATGGTCTGTAGTAAACTTCCTAGTGTGCATGTGTTTGCTGTGTGCTTTCTCTGGTGCACAGTATGTTGATTTGTGGTCATTCTGAACTAAACTGACAACCTTGTCAATAACTTTTCCTACATTTGCAAGTATCATTTACTCGTAAAATGCACTGACTATGGTTTTTTAATATTCAACTCATAGGGGTGCCCCAAAGAAAACTGTGAAATGAAACAACGGAATGGAAGCGGAAACAAGTTGGTAGCATTTTCAGACTTGATATATTGAAAAATTTGGCTGAAAGAGTTCCTTCAACTATGTATATGGTCAGAAAAATACTTTCACTCAAAAAAGATGACTTCATTCACTATGTGGCATGCCCAGTTTGTAACTAAGTATACACACTTGAGGAGGCAACAGTAATTGTAAAAGATGGACGAGGCATACGAAAAAAATCTGCAAGATGTAGTCATGTTACTTTCCGAACGCATGCTCAAAAGCGTCATCAGAAGGAATGTGGAACATTGCTTATGAAAACAGTCACTGGAAAAAAAAGGGTTAACATATTTACACCCTAAACACAGCTTTTGCTACAGAAATGTTACAAAGAGTTTGCAGGACTTAGTACATAGACCAGGTTTTAAGAAATCCTGTGAGAAGTGGAGACAACGGGATATGTCAGACAATATATATGCTGATGTGTATGATGGTAAGGTTTGGAAAAACTTTCAGTCTTATAATGGCAAGCCATTCCTCTCTGAAGCACATAATCTAGGTCTCATGCTTAATGTGGACTGGTTTCAGCCCTATGACAGAGTTAAAGATTCCATAGGTGTTATGTACCTAGTTTTAATGAATCTGCCTCGTGAGGAGAGATTTAAACAGGAGAATATTATCATTGCAGGAAGCATTCCTGGCCCACTTGAGCCCAAAGAGCATATTAATCCTTACTTGGGACCTCTTGTCAGTGACCTTTATGACCTGTGGAAGGGGGTTTACTTGTTAGACTCTTCTGCTTTAGGAAAGCAACAATACAGAGCTGCTCTACTGTGTTTGTCAAGCGATATTCCAGCATCTCGCAAGACCGGAGGATTTCTAGGCCACATGGCAAAAATGGGATCTAAATGTCTAAAAGAAATTCCAAGAACCATTGATAACAAGGTTGACTACTCAGGTTTTCAGTGTGATCAGTGGCTTCCTAGGTCAAAAGAAAATCATATTCTTTTTGCCAGGAAAGCAAAAAAAGCTAAATCAAAGGCAGATCAAGCAAAGTTAGAAGGAATTTATGGGGCCAGGTATAGTATACTTCATGACTTGCCTTATTTTGACCCTGTTCAAATGCATGCTATTGATCCCATACTTAATATCTTGGAGGGTACAGCCAAAAGAGTAATGCAAGTGTGGAAAGACAAAGGTATACTAAATAGCCACTCCTCCCATGTTTTACAGTCAAGAGTAGATTCCCTAAAAGTCCCAAGTGACCTTGATCCAGGAATTCCTGGAAAAATTGAGTCAGCATTTGATGGTTTTACACCAGCCCAGTGGAAGATTTGGGTATGCACTTATTCTTTGTATGCCCTTAAAGGTCTTTTGCCAGAAGCAGATTATAATATCTGGAAGTGTTTAGTCTCTGCTGCAAGGACTCTTTGTTCTCGGATAGTATCAACAGGTCAGCTGGATGATGCACACAGATGTCTCAAAATGTTCTGTAATGCTTTTGAGCACAAATATGGAAGAGAGTGGTGTACCATGAACTTGCACCTTCACTTGCACCTAAAATCATGCGTCATAGACTATGGCCCTGTTCATTCATTTTGGTGCTTTTCCTTTGAAAGTGCCAATGGGATTTTAGGTGACTACCATACCAATAACAGACATGCAGAAATAATTATGATGCGTAAATGGTTGCTAGATTGGCAGGTATTTCAGAAAAATTTATGTCTACCAAAAAAGTCTGGACAACATTTTGAATTCTCCAAAAGGAAAGCATCAAAATGCAGCTACATACAAAGCATGGAGAAGTTACATAAGCTTCAAATTCTGTCAGACAGTGATGATATTCAGCATGACTTCACTTTGATGATACATTAGAGACCCTGTTGCCACCTTTACACCAAAGGCATATTCCATATGAAGAGAGTGAAGCACTCCTTTGAATGTTAAAGACTTTGTACAAAAAAACTGTACACAGGGTATCTTTTAACGCCATCAGGTTCGACAGATGCACACGGGGGGGAATTACTATCAACAGGAGACTACAGAGCTGATGCAAAGTCATGTGTATTTGCAAGGTGGCTTGAAAATGATGAGAAGACTGGAGAACCTGTGATTGATATGAAAGCTGAAGCTCGACCAGCGTTGATTTCCAGAATGCTTAAGGTCATGGTCTTTGTCCCACCATCTTTTTTCACAGTTAAAGCTGAGCATACTGTGGCTGAGGTTAAATGGTTCAAACAACACAGTGATAGATATTATTACAGTCAAAGTCAGTCATGTTCTGTTTAGGAAGTAGATTTTGAACCATTTTCATGTGCAACATACCTCCCACTGAAAAGAATCATTGGCCGTTGTGCCTATACCAAGACTAAGGTTAGGTTTTCAAGAATTAGGGAGGAAACTGTAAGCATTGTTGTTTAACTGTCATCACTGAGATGCATTTAAGGCCAAGGATATGTTTAGTATTGATTGCTTAAAGATTGACTTTTTTTTTTTATTTTTTTTTTACCCCTTTTTTTTTTTTTTATGATTTTGGAATAAGATTTGTTGTTGCTCCCAAAATATGTCACCCACCTTTTTTTCAATATTAATTTTTTCTTAACTGTCCACTATTGTAGCATTTGCATTATTGTATTTTTAATATTCTAATAAACAAAGTTGATGACTGAAGTTGACTGCATGGCTACTTCAAGTCATTTTCTTATTTTTACTCAGTATCTCTGACTACTAAACAATTTCAAAGTCAGAATAGGTCATTATTGCCAAGTAAGTTTGCACATACAATTTGTCTTGGGGTTAGCAAAAACAATGAAAGTGAAAAAAGAACACACACACACACACACACACACACAAAAAGAAAACACAAACAGTATTTACAGGGCAAGCCTTTTGATAAACTTTTAAAACTACAGTAAAAGACAGAAAATAAAATCAAATCAAAGTATCCACGATGCTGAAAATGTTAAGCAATTCCATAATAACAAAACTGTGCTCTTTTTTTCTTTATATCACAAACATAAATAATCACTTGTCTAAATTAACAAACACTGACTGGTGATATAAGAAAATAAATAAAGTGCCACGCTCCACAGAATATTCTGCCACGTGAATACTACAACATTAGACTGTAAAGCTTGAGCAGGGGATGATTTTAGTTTGTGGCGCTAATCTGCGCTCTCTTCACTCTGAACAACAAAGGCCGGAAGCTGAGGCCGGAAGGCCGGTGTTGAGCTTCAGAGACAGTTTTTTTTTTTTTTGTAAAAGAGTTCAGAAGATCCATACGTTCTAGATGCAATAATTTGAGTAAATATGTTACTTTCCACCTCTGTTTTTATGTAGTAATACATGCTTCTTCTCGTGACCTTCTCATGGAGAGTTATATTATGGAGCTTTGGGACCACATGGGAACACCAAGATTTTTATTTTTTTTATTTTTTTTTCGGTGTGAAACAAGTTCGTAATTAACATCTAAATCAACATGTTGATATTCAGAAATAATACAATAAAACAAGCAAAGAAATCCCTATTAGCACCCCCTGGTGGGTCCATGATGCCATAACATCACTGTGGAAAATACCAGGATTTCCTGTATCTGCCTACAATGTGTACAATGTACAATAAATATACAATGATTTTTTTTTTTCCATTTATTTATTTATTACTAATCGTGGACATATCCAAAACTCCAATTGTTATATTTCTTTTACATAAAAAAGCGAATAATTAGTAAATAAGTCATTCAAACAAAATGTCATTTAAAGGGGTAAAAATGGACGAGGGTCACCAGAGAGGGCAAAATTAAGTTGTGTAGGAGTTGGTTTATGAGATTTGTTATGTATTTTAAAGTGTATACCTAATGCCCGACGATGTATTCATGTGGCTGACAAATCCGCACTTCGGAGTGTGCAAATCCTGAATTGGGACACACCTAAAGACTTCAAGGTATTTCAAATCTTTACGATTTCAGTCTTTAATTTTATTAACTCCATTATTTTATTTCCTCCTGCTGAGCCAGCCCAGCAGGAGGACCAGCCAGCCCAGCAGGAGGAGCAGATGCTCATGCCACAGCAGCAGGTGGAGGCTCCAGTTCCAAAGAAAAGGAGCAAAAAAGAGAAGCATATGCCTTTCAGAAGAGTACCTGGAAAGATACAGAGCCTTCCATGCTGGCATTAATCCAACCCCAAAAATTTTGGAGAATGCGAGGTCAAAAGTCAGTCGTGTGCAGACTTTTTTATACTACATGGGGTACGGGCACTCCAGGCTCACCGACTGGGTTTTCCTGGATGACATGGCGAGGATTCGAAGGTGAGTAAAGGTGCTTTTTCATCTCTGACCCCTTTAGCCGTACTCAGGAAAAAGAGAAGATGCAGCTGTAATTTTTATGGAAAATTCACACTGGAAACATATTCTAGTGTTCTCTCTCTCTCTTCCTGTCCCCACTATTTCTTCTTTCTTCTTCTTTCATCCTACAGCTGGGTGCGCTCCCTGGTGAAGGGAGACAAAATGACAGTTTCCACGGTGGAGTTTTATTTAAAAAATGCTGCCAACTTCTTGAAGTTCATGTGCGAGACCCCTCCTCGAACGAGCCGGCTGACCAAGGTACAGATGTTCGAAATCCAGCGTGAGATCAGGAATTGCATCAAAAATCAACTGGTGGTGGTTTGTCATTAGTTATCAGATATTTAATTTAGTTCAATTAGATTAGTTCTTAGGTGTGTGTTTGCTTAAAAAGTTCTGTTTGTTGTTAGTTTTTAATAAATTTGTTAAATTTTTTCCAGACTTCTGTCTCACTGTGGACACAAGAAGAAATGAGGTAAAAACTATCAATAGTAACAGCTAAATGAATTAATTTAATTAAATGATAAAAAAAATTAGAATGATTAAACTTTGCAGTCTTTGAAAAAGGCAAAAGTTTATGAATAAATAACACGTTTAAAAAGCTCTCCACATCTAATACTTTAACATTGGAGGTCAGTGGGTTTCAGCCAGTCATCCTCAGTCATACATGATGCTGGGGTGCTCAGATTTGCACCAATTGTTCATTGTGAACCCCTCTACATGTGATCCAAGTTTGAAGAAAATCGGACCAAGTACAGTCCAGTTATTGAATTTTTAAAAAAGGCGTACACGGGAAAGACTAACATTGCAGCGTCATGTCGAGTTGGAGTTCATGGCTCATACTGGAGTACATGGCTCATACTGGAGTACATGGCTCATACTGGAGTTCATGGCTCATACTGGAGTACATGGCTCATACTGTGCTCATACGTGCACGTAGAAAGCTGAAAACCCAGATACAGTCTCCTGAAGGTCCACTGAGCTGAACACACCGATTTAGATCGATATGTATATAGTATATTAATATTATATTAATCAGGGAGGAAAGAATGAAATATCTTTATTAACAGCAGTTAAATTATTCATGTTTCATTAATTTTTTTATGGAATTTAACACCAGCAGAGAAATCAATGTCATCAAATCTCTCTAAAATATATTTACTAAAATCACACTTAGAAGACATTATTTATATAAATACATTTCAGCAGCAAACTTAAATTTAATTTCTGCACAACTAAACCAAATATGTTGAAAATGCACATTCCATCTTGACTTAGAGCAGACACACCCACAGATTGCTGCTCTGCTCAGACAAAGACTTCTTGATGGCCCACTTGGGCATCTGATGGCAGGTACATCACATTGGCAGACTTCTGCATAAAATGGTCTGATTTTCTCTCCCTTGGTCACTGCTTCCTGAGAGACACAGAAGATGCTGCTGGATTCTTTTTTACCTGATTTTGCTCTTTTGACTTTTGCTCAAGACTTTGCCATGGCTCAAGACAAGTAAGTCAGACCAAGCTTTTTCACTGCTGTTAATACCCATATATTACTGTTAAACATGTTTTATAGTCATGGGACTCTGTTCATGTACAGGTACACAGTGGTTTTCCAATGTGTTTTATCTCTTTGTTACAGGAACTGCGATCGCCGTGTCCTTCACTTCCTGATTTGCCTTAAACTGACCAAGGTCCTTACATCCCACCTCTCCAGGGTCTGCATGAAAAACAATACACCGGAGGAGCGGCAGCAGGATCTGAAGAAGGCCAAGGAGTCCACCAAGGCCTGAACTCGTGAGGGCAAGTCATGGGACTACCATGAAATCTTCAAGTGGTGTCCTCACGGTCCGTCCAGGTGAGCTCTTGTTAGAGAACTCAAGAGAAGAGGATTTTTTGTCCTGAACTGCCCACCAGATATTGACACTTAAAAAGCTTATTAGACAACAGCACCTGAAGATGAGCAGCCATCAACCTCTGCTGCCCCCCCCCAGAGAAGACAACTCCAGAAGGCAGCTCCAGTGATCCCACATGGCAACGGTGAGTCCATCCTCTTCCACAGATGGGACTGAATAAGGTGTCTGCTATGTGGACATGTATGAACTAAATCTCTGTGCTTTCTCAGGTCAGATCCCCAGTTCGCCACGTCTTTGAGGACTCACATGCAGGAAGAAAACCTGTATGCCAAGTTCCCTCCTGAGGTATCGGTGCTGCAGAAGTTCAAATACCATTTGGTTTCTGTGCTCCAGATTCCCAACCCAGGAGGTAAGATTGTATTTCCTTTCTGCAGGCCAGACTGCTCCTCTCTCTGCATGTTCATTACCATATGAATGGAGTGTGTCATTCAGTCACTAACTGCAGCATGTTCTGTTCTTAATTACTGTCTTTTTTACAGGTCGACAATGTGTCCAGGATGCTGCGGTACATGCAGCCCACTGGAAATGAGGTCAGCTTTGACTTCTTCCACAACACATCACTACTGGGTGATTACTTCAGTGCCATGAAAAAAGTGGGTCTGTCTGCAGCCACCCATATCAACTACATTCTATTCTATTCTACAGTCATTTAGCAGACACTTTTATCCAAAGCGACTTACATTTGAGAGTAAGAACAACACAAGCATGAATTCAAACAAGATGGGACATCATAATTAAGTGATAGTCAGACCGCTTTGAGTCCAGTTGGACCCAGGTGCTCTCATGTAGTGCTAGAGGCAGTGTTTGACTGTGTGACTCTCATTGCTGATCAGCTCTTAATAAAATACTTTGTTTGATTCTCGCTTAGTGTGTGATCTTTGATAATAAAATTCGAGCAGGGTATCTTGAGTGACTGACCGGAGGACCGGAACCCATGATTGGCCATCCTGAAGGATACTCCAGCCCCTGGGTCAGCCTTAACCATCAGGGGACGGCGGAGGGACTCCGTTCAGGCACCACTGATATCCAGAACGAAGTCTGCGTGTGGAGCAGCACCCACATCACACACGATGAGAAGTTTTCATATCGTACTCCCATTTACCACCCTTTTCTCACTATCTTATGAAAATATGGTAGGAATCCCACTATCATGTGAAGACAAGGTAGGTCACTATAGGTAGGGTAGGTTAGTCCTAAACAAAAGAAGGGTGTTTCAGGGAAATGTACATTTTCCAATGCTTCCAGATGTCATTGAATTTGGGTTGCTGGAGCCTCACTGAAAAAGGGATTCTTTCCATTACATACAAATCATAAATAATATCGTACCATTCGTCTATAGATGGGACGTCTGGTTTGAGCCATTTCTTTGTAATTGCTTTTTTAGCTGCTAGACTTAGTATTCTAAATAAATATTTATTTTTAACACTTACATTAGCTGAGTGAACCAGCCCAAATAAAAGTTCGTCCCAGTTAAATGTAATGTCAGTTCCAAATATAGTAACTAGTTATGAATAAACCTTGCGCCAGAAAATGTTAATTTTTGGACAGGCCCAGAACAGATGGTAGTGATTGGCTTCCTGAGAACGACACAACCTCCAACAGCTAGAAGATCCTGTATGGTAGCCATGCTGAGCAGGAGTAATGAAATACCTAATGAGTCACTTCCAACCGAAAGCTCTCCATGAATGAAAGCTGTTAGTTTCCCTGTCCCATTTTTGTTTTATATATGTGGTATTCACTTTTCATTTCCTGCAGGCCTCTATAAAGTCTAGAGATGACTTTAAGCATAGAATCTGTTCTATAAGCACTAATAAACACTTTTAATAAGCTATTTTCAAATGCCTTTTGACTTTTTAACATAGTGCTGTTTAGGTGGTGACGTACCTGAAGAAATCTAAAAAAGTCTCGATCATTGAGACCATGTAGTCTTTTCAACATCTGGAAGCTCTTCAGTGTTGTCTGGATGTACCAGGTACAATGACAAGCCCTGGTTCACACCCAGACTGAGACAGTTGAGGTCTGAAAAGGAAAGGGCTTTCAAAAGTGGCAACAGAGCAGAGTACATAGAGGCCAAGTACAGGTTCAGCAGGGCGGTGAGGGATGCTAAACAGCTGTACTCAAAGAAACTCCAACATCAGTTCTCCTCTAACGACTCTGCTTCTGTCTGGAGGGGGCTCAGACAGATCACCAACTACAAGCCAAGAGCTCCCCCCGCTGGTAACGATCGACGTCTTGCCAACAACCTCAACGACTTCTACTGCCGCTTTGAAGACCACCTGGACAGCTCTCACGCCTCCCCCCACCACACCTCACACCGGCTCCAGCCTACCAGCCCCTCCCCCACCACCACAATAGAGGCTGTACACCTTTTACCATTACAGTGCCCCCTCCCCCTCCCCACGTCCCCCCCACCGTCACCTCTCTCTGTCCTTGAAAGAGATGTAAATAGGCTCTTCAAGAGACAGAACCCCCGCAAAGCTGCTGGGCCAGACTCCGTGTCTCCAGCCTGCCTGAAGCACTGTGCAGACCAGCTGTCTCCTCTGTTCACGGACATCTTCAACATCTCACTGGAGACATGCCATGTACCAGCATGTTTCAAGGCATCCACTATCATCCCAGTCCCCAAGAAACAGGGACCCACAGGACTGAATGACTACAGACCCGTCGCCTTGACCTCTGTGGTCATGAAATCCTTTGAGCGCCTGGTTCTGTCCCACCTCAAATCCATCACGGACTCACTCCTGGACCCCCTACAGTTTGCCTACAGAGCCAACAGGTCTGTAGACGATGCTGTAAATCTGGCCACTCACTTCATCCTCCAGCACCTGGACTCTGCAGGATCCTACGTCAGGATCCTGTTTGTGGATTTCAGCTCCGCATTTAACACAGTCGTCCCGGCTCGTCTGCAGGACAAGCTTTCACAACTCAACGTGCCCGACACCACTTGCAGGTGGATCACTGACTTCCTGTCGGACAGGAAGCAGCGCGTGAGACTGGGAAGCCACACTTCGGACTCCAGGACGATCAGCACCGGCTCCCCGCAAGGCTGTGTTCTTTCTCCCCTGCTCTTCTCTCTGTACACGAACAGTTGCACCTCCAGTCACCAGTCTGTCAAGCTCCTGAAGTTTGCAGACGACACCACCCTCATTGGACTCATCTCTGGTGGGGATGAGTCCCGCTTATAGATGGGAGATTGACCGTCTGATGGCTTGGTGGCAGCAAGAACAGCCTGGAGCTCAATGCTTCCAAAACAGTAGAGATGATTATGGACTTCAGGAAGAGCACAGCCCCCCCCTCCCCTGTCATCCTGTGTGGCTCCCCAGTGGACACTGTGGAGTCCTTCCGCTTCCTGGGCACCATCATCTCCCAGGACCTCAGATGGGAGCTGAACATCAGCTCCCTCATCAAGAAGGCTCAGCAGAGGATGTACTTCCTGAGGCAGCTGAAGAAGTTCAATCTACCACGGACAATGCTGGTCCACTTCTACACTGCCATCATGGAGTCCATCCTCACCTCCTCCATCACCGTCTGGTACGCTGCTTCCTCTGCCAAGGACAGGTGCAGACTGCAGCGTATCATACGTTCTGCAGAAAAGGTGATTGGCTGCAGCCTTCCTTCTCTCCCAGAACTCTACTCCTCCAGAACCCTGAGGAGAGCAGGGAGGATAGCAGCTGACCCCTCCCACCCTGGACACCATCTGTTTGACCCTCTCCCCTCTGGCCGGAGGCTGCGGTCTATCAGAACCAGAACCTCCCGCCACAAAAACAGTTTCTTCCCCTCCTGCCATCAGGCTTGGTAACTCACCTAAAGACTTACCTGACTAACTGACACAACGCAATTCGTTATATTAGCGACATCTGGATGTTCGTTATCTTAACGCACATCCAAGCACACAGGAGTTATATTAACACACTCCCCCTCCATTGGTCACTTCAACTTGTACATTTTTATACTACAGACTGCACATTTCATGTAAATACACTACTTTACTTTTATCTTATTTTTATGTACATAACTTTTTATTTCCACTCTTATATAGTTTTTCAGTCTTAATGTTATATGTTCAGTTGGCTTGTTCATATCTTTATGGTTCATATTTATTTATTTATATGTAGGCACCGTCAAATCACAACAAATTCCTTGGAATGGAAGTTACTTGGCAATAAATCTGATTCTGATTCTGATTCTGATGAGGAGAGACCCAGGCTAACCCATCTCCTGTAGTTAATATCCATCTTATTTGGAGCAAAATCCAGATCGTAGCAGCACCATTTCAGAATCCTTACCTCTTCTAGCATATCGTTTCTAGTAATAATGTTTAACCATGTTTTCAATGATAGGTTGAGCCATTTATTTCCTGTTTCCATCAAACATTTAATTAGTCTTTTATCTCCTATTCTTGCTTGGATTGGTATCGTCCCCGATATATTCTCTTCAATTTCCTTCCATCTTGCTTTGTAATCTGAGACTCACCAACAGAACAGGATCCTTAGTTGGGCTGATATATAATAATCTTTTAAGCAGGGAAGAGCCAATCCACCCTTTCTCTTTGCTAATTGAAGAGTCTGGAACCTCATTCTCGGTTTTTTCCCCTGCCAAATGTAGCGTGACAATAATTTATCCCAATCATTGAACTGTTTATCATTAATTTCAACTGGGAGGGTCTGGAATAGCTATAACATCCTTGGCAGGATGTTCATTTTTACCGATTCAATCCGAGATTAAAAACTTAATATTGGAATGAGATTCCATCTCTTTATATCTTCCATTATTTTATCTCCAAGAAAGGAATTGACAGAAATACCTTTATCTTTCAGTGTCCGTCCCTTGCATCCTGTCTCCCCTTCTCATCCATAAGTCTCTCTAAGCTCACTGGAAACATTTTCTGGATGATAACTAATGATCCTCTGATTAGCTTGCATTTACAAGCACACTTCCTGTCCCAGTGGGTGTCCTTGTCACGTTTGTCACCCAGAGCAGCTTTCCCCCTTCATCAGTGTCATAGTGTGAAAGCAGGTCACCCATCTAATAATTATTTCCAAAACATTTCACTTCCTCCAGACATATCTGAAATAATAAATACCTCTTAAAACAGACGATAATCAGACAAAATAATTACCATCAATTTATGCCTGGTGAATAATTGCCTTCTGTTTTTTTTTTGTGTGTGTTTATACTCCATCATAGTAAAGATGTATATTCTTTTTAGACAGGGGTCAGCAGGTAGGTTAGCACTTGCAACTCTGCTGTGGGCAGATGTCATTAGCCATCCTAGACTTACGGTAGGATGGACCAGATGTGAGGAGCTGGCCTGGAAATGCATGTTGTTTTTAAGAAGCTGTTGGAGGTACTGAGGATTTACTGGATACAGTTATCTAACTGTTACAATGACACATCTTCATAAGGTTTACCAATTATAGGTCATTATTTTTATACTGCCTTAAAAAACAAATTAAGAAAATAATAAAAATAACAACACACAAAAAGAAGAAAACTGAAAAGAGTAATCAAAGCCCCTTTTCGACCCAGCTTATTCCAGTGCTGGTTCAGAGCAGAACCTACTAAGCACCAGTTCCTTGACTTTCCACCACCCAAGCGCCGGCTCCTGGCTCTCAAAACTGGTTCTAAACTGGCACTAACTCTTTGCTGGGTCAGAGCAAAGAACCTTTTCACCTAGATTGCGTCAGTGGTTGGGGGCGGGGTTACCTGGCCAATAGAAAAGTGTCACTGAACTGCCATCTTCAGACCAACAAAGTTGCCATCTTTGTTGGTCAGAAGAGGAGATCCAGTGTTTCCTGGCATTGTGGTTTTCCTCTACATTAACTGGAGGTGGCTAATAGATCACTTTTAAGAAAAGAAAAAAAAAAAAAAACATTTTGAATGACCAAATTCTGTTCTCGAAGATTGCAAACCAAAAAAAAAAAAAACGGGGATGTGAACTTCACCACAACTACATCCATCCTCCTGCACCTGGCGGATGAGTCCACGTAGAAGCCGGGAATGCAACTGAATCTGGTAAGTGTAGGGGCTTTCTAGATAGATATGGACCGAGTGTGGATCATTTTAAACATATCTCTTCTGTTAGCCATGCTAACCTGCCAACAGTTGCTAACAATAGCTAAACATACATATGACTTGTGTTTTCCTGTAAATAAAAAACTTTCCCCAACTCTTTGCCATGTAAGTGAAACTCTTATGTTATATACTGTGGGGTGAACACAAACCCACTGGAAACTGAGGAAACACTAATGCTTGTTGCGTGGACTTCACTTTTTCCCGGTGTCCTGTTTTCATGCTCCTCCTCTTTTTCTCGATACAACAGACCAGGTAAGAAATATGAAACTTAAAAATATGAAAATTAGTCATTTAATTTTTTCTAATAAAATCTTTTTAATTCAAGGAGTGGTTACCCCCCCCCCATGCATCACCAATGAATGATGGTATCCTCATGTAGTACTGTAGTATCAGCTTCTCAGGTTGGCCTCTTGGGCCTGCCTGGCACTTTTAATTAAATGATTGCCTTCACCTGGCCAGGTAGTCTGCTGTAAATAAGAAAGGTAGGGCCTTGACCAGAGACTACTAAGCCTGCAGCACATACTGGTGGACTTTGTCTCCAGCAAGCATATTTTCAGAAAGGTGACTTTCTGATATATATATACATACATACATACATACATACATATGTGTGTGTGTGTGTGTGTGTGTGTGTGTGTGTGTATTTATGTATGTTATTGCACTGCATTTGGTGCTCAATTAAAACCAAACTTAATTACTTATTTGACCCAAACTTAAATAAAACAAAAACCCAGAGTAAACTGTGTTGTCACTTAGGTTTATCTTTACTGATTAAAATAATACAATTTATGGTATGCAAAGTTGTGTAAACAAGAAGTGATATACCAGACAGTTGTTGCTCCTCATGGTTAAAATAGTTCATTAAAGCTGATCTGACGTCAGTCCCTTCAACAATGGCTGTGTTCACCTCTGGCCCGCGCAACACTTGCCAGTGCTGTAACTGGGCCAGAAGTGGCCATAGTAGCCCGGATCTGACCTAGACATGTCTGCCATCTGGGTTGGACCAGGTCAGTTGGCTTTGTGACAGAGATTTGGATGCCAAATTTGTCCCATGTCCACACTGTAAATTTAGACTAAATGTGGTCCAGAAGAATACATTTCTTATATGTTCTGACACATAAGTGTGAGAAAGCTTGAGTCAAGGCCAAATATGGGCCTAGTAAATATGGGCCATTTCAAATTTAAATTTGGGCCAAACATTTTTGCTATCTGGGTAATCTTTACAGAATTCAAAGGAAATTAGATGTTTAAGATTAAAAAGATTAAAAAACCTAAAAATAGAGTCTGCTTATAACCAAATCATTGCCTCACCATGACACTTTGTGTACATGAAGTTAAAGGAAATAACTGGATTGGCAATGATTAGTTTGCTGGTTGTGAAAGAAATTGGGAAAGGTGGAAATGCAAAATAAGGTCAAACTACATTTAGACAGGTCAAGTATTTGTTTCCTATTCTTATTTTTTTATTGTTTTTGGTCTATAGATAGAAAAGAAGAGGGAAATTAAAAACAAACCAAACAAGGTAAACACACAGGGCCAACAGGGATAAAAAAAACAAAAACGTAAATAAATGGAGCCAACAGGACTCCTTAGTATCTGAAGGACCTTTACACTCCCTAAATAGTTAATTTCATAACAGTCCTTTAATCATCCAATCCCACGCCACTAGTCAGATCCAAAGAACAGAGTCCAGTCCAAGAAAATATCTTTCCACTGATTCAGTTTGATTAATATTTCAGCTCTAAAGCGTTACCATCACGTCTTCCCTCTCCCAAGTAATATGTCCAGTCACTCCGGTTCTTTTCAGATTTTTTGTTGAAGAGAGATTCTCATTATTTTCATCCATTCATCAACAGTGGAAATCTGTTTATACAGGTTATTGCTTTTTGCAGGTCACCAGCAATATTTGTAATAAGTATCCTTTTCTTCCTGTCGTGTTTTCTGATTTCCCAGATAAATATAATCCAAAGTTCAGATCCTATCATTTTATTAATTTCCCCAACACCTGCAGGCAGAATCCTGTAAAACTTGGACATTCCCAAAAGATATGAAAATGATTCGCCGATTTATTACCACAGAGTCTCTGACACTATAACCTACCTTCTTATATTGTTTATTTATTTATTTATTTATTTATTTGTTATTTTTCATTTGTAAGCATCTAATAATGTTCTTCCATCCAAATTCTCTCCATAAATCTGACCTAGGTAAGTTCAACTTCTTGGCGAGGACTATTTTTTCTGACTCCTGTTTGAAATGACATACCCAAATAAATAAACAACTACAAGGGCTGTATGTACAATCTTGGTCTCTACAAAAAACTAAGACATTTGAGATTACTACAGAAGTGTCAGAATCAAGAGATGTGTTACAGTATCAGAGTAAATTCAAAGACAGACATCTTTGTAATCAGCAGAGTCTCTGCTTTCATGTTTGTGTGGAGAAATTAGCAGAAGCTCTAAAGTGGACAGAGATGTTCTCGTGGTTTTCTTACATTCCCATATTATTGTTTGGGATTTGAACTGTGTTTGGTTTGGATGCCAGTGCTTGGTAGAGTCTTGTGCTGCCTCCTCTACAAGGGGATCTATTTAAGAAAGAGTTAAGGATTAATGATAAAAAAACATGATTAATTACCTGAAAAAGAGACCAGAAACACTTTGCCCAGATTAGTCTATAAACACAACAAGTAAACCCTCCACTATTGATGAGGGGGCATTTATGTGTACACAGAACAGATGAGAATCAGACTATTTTCCTAACCATTTCAAGGAAACCTGGAAGGACTTGTACATTTCATGGCTGTTGGAGCAGCAGTAGAAACTTTGATTGTGGGAAAAAATGAATGCAAAGTTTGCTTCTGTATGTGTTTGTGTGACACTGAGGCCACAGTGTTTGCCTGCTGATGGTGGTGTGTTCGCATCTGCATGGAACACGGGCCAATCAGAGAACAGAGAAGAAATGACAGGCTGGCATGGCCAAGGAAACACTGGATTTTTTTCCAACAAAAGTACTGTAAATTTTGATGGATTTTATTATATCCCACATTATATCTGGGGGTTGGGGGGGTGGGGCAGTCCAGCGAGGAGCAGGTGAAGTATTTCTCCTTCTCTAGTGTTTCACCAAGAATGTCATACCCTTCAGGGAGATCCAGTTAAACAAGCTGAATCTACACCATTGTAGTGATTTCTGCGTCGTATTACAGCTTGGATTTAATATTTTTTATAGGTTTCATTAATTAAGACGTTATCTGATCTTTGAACTTTTAGGTTTAGATGTAACCCCTCTCCAACACACCCGAATCAAATGACTGGCTCGTTACCAGGCCTCTGCAGAGCTGAATGACATGCAGATGACATTTGATTTAGGTGTGTTGGAGAAAGGTTCCATATAAAAGTTGCAGGTTGGTAGATCTCAAGGACTGGACTTGGGCACCCCTGGTTTAGAGTGACTTCAGGGAATAAAATGGTTTCACCAGAACATTTAAAAGGTTAAACTCTTTATGTGCCAAGTCTTTTTTGTTTTTTAAATCACTGCCTTTCAGTCATTTCTGGAAAATTGTTCCCGTATAAAAGAGAGAATTTGTTTAACTTCAGCAGAACAAGCACTGATTTCAATCAGGGTTGGTACAGTCAGGTGAGTTTACTGCTTGAGTTTCTGTCTTGGTTTCGGGTTATTGTTTACATTGCCAGTGTGGGGCTCTTTTGTTAGCACCTTCTCTCTACAACCAGTTGAGGCCGTGACGCGGGTCACACCCACTGTGTACTGCTCAGGGCAAAGCAGATAGAGGCGGTTTCAGCCGGTTGCAATCAAGCAAAGTGAGCTCAGCTGTGTCAGCTCCAGGTACTTCACCACACATGGTGCCAGGATATCAGACCCTACCTGACAGAACACACAGCACAGCTCCTGGTCCAGGCTCTGGTCATTTCATGCATTGACTACTGCAACTCCTTACTGGCTGGCCTGCCTGCATGCTCAGTTAAACCTCTGCAGATGATCCAGAACACAGCAGCACATCTGGTCTTCAACCAGCCCAAAAGAGCTCATGTCACTCCGCTGCTAATCGCTCTTCACTGGTTTCCAGTTGCAGCGCCTCAAATTCAAAGCTCTGCTTCTGGCTTACAAAACAATAACACAAACGGGTCCAGTCTACCTTCACTCCTTAATCCAGAGCTACACTCCCTCTCCATAGTTACGCTCTGCCAGTGAAAGATGCCTAGTGCTCCCACCACAAGGCTGTTGTTCCCTGGTGGTGGAACGATCTACCGACCTCTGTCCGATCCACAGAGTCCTTAACCACTTTTAAAAGCAAGCTAAAGACTCAGTTGTTTACCGAGCATTTCTGCACTTAGCTTAACTCTTCTACTCAACAGAATGGGTTAGAAAGATTTGTCCAGCTCTTTGGCTCAACTCAGTACTGAATAAGCTGTGTGCACTTACGCCCAAGTTGATATTATTTGATGAAATCATGATCTTGTATTTAAATAAAATGACTTACAAAAAACTCTAAAAAAAAAAAAACTAAAAAAGAAAATTGTATGCACTGCCTCTAGCACTACATGACAGCACCTGGGTCCAATTGGACTCACAACAGTCTGACAACCACTTAATGTCCCATCTTGTTTGAATTCTTGCTGGTGTTGGTCTTACTCTCAAATGTAAATCACTTTGGATAAAAGTGTCTGCTTAATGACTGTAGAATAGATGAAATTTGGAAATGCAACGTGACTTTACAGCTGAGTGTAGTTGTCACATGATGTTGAAATAAGGCTGTTATGTAATGATCAGACATGTCGTATTCCCACTGTAATACTGTAACAGATAGGTTACCTGTTACAGCTGATCTGTCAAGTGATTAAAATTTTTAATCAAACCAATCATAGCTTACAAATGAATTAATCATGATTTGCAACTATGCCTGAAATTTAATAATTTTTACTGTATTGTATTAACAGAAAGAGCCGATGCTCACTAAACGAGGTTAGACGTACTTAAGGTTTTCACCAGAGGGGTTCTGATTTGATACCTGTGTTTAGGCTTCTAACAGTTTAGCTTAGAAAATGGAGTTTAGTGTTTTGTTATTTTGAGAATAATAATAATGCATGCACGTCCCACACCTGTTTCCATTTATAAATTAGAATAAATGAATTATTATTAATAAATTAGAATCAACCCTAAACGGCACACGTGGGGGAACTCCTTCCCACGCCCACATGGTGGCTATAAATGGTCAGGTAATACATATTCATCACATCATTTCCGTGATGGCTCAGGAGGGGAAAAGAGAGAAGAAGTGGAATTTTTCGGGGTGTGAGATAGATATCCTGATGGACCACATTGGAAAATGTAAAAATGTTTAATTGGTGGGCATGGCGTGGGCATTACTGGTGGCAGAAAGACAGAATAGTGGTAGCAAATGACAGATGCTGTCATCACAGTGTCGGAACGCCAGACATTCCAGAGGTGTTGGAACATGCGGCTGGATATCCCAGTTGGTAGCGCATCCGTCTGCCATGCGGGAGCTCAAAGTTCAGTTCCCACAGGGGTGAATTGTTTTGGAGAAAAGTGTCTTGCTAAATGACAGTACTGATGAAATAAAGACCGTCTGACATAAAACTGGGACAACAATAAAAAGCAGTGTGTAAGAATAAATAAAGGAAATCCTCCTCTGTGTGTTTCGTTAGCGTAGCATCACTTCTAGACCTCCAGCCTCCAGTCTGGTCCCGCTCTGCTGGAATGAAGGACCAAAGCTACTTTCCACACTGGCTGCTACATGCTGGCAGCAGACTGGCACCTTATTTATCTGGATGGATTTTATAACATGAAGTTTTGTTTCACAATGACAGAACATGGTTAAGAGGTTGAGCTTCTCATTAACATCATCTCCCTTTTTCCTGGAAATCCTGTTTTTCCCCGAGCGTGGCTCTTAGGGGAATTAATATGGAATGTGTCTTTATTCATTTCTGCAAACAGCTTTAACATCTAACATGTGGTGTGTGAATGTGATCTGTTTATGATTTTCAGATATCTTATAAAAACGTTGTACTTGAATGGCTGCTGGATAGATTTTTAGCCGTCGCCCTGAACAAAAGCATGAGTCTGAGCTAAGCTTGCGGGTGTTGTGTAGAGGGAGATACGATCTGTGGAACTGGAAATATTATCTGTCAGGCTCAGAATAACGAGTCAGGCAGCAGTGGAGGGAGAAACTTTCTGGAGACAGATGGGTGAGAGAAGAAGGCTCAGGACAGGTATGTAGAGATAAAGGTTTGAGGTGGTGTGTGTATGTGTGTGTGTGTTAGAGGGGATGGGGGTTGCAGAGAGGAAGTGGTGACACCATTTACGACACGCACCATTAAGCTGCCAATGAGGCAGCAGATCCGGGGCTTTTGGGATTCTCTCCCCAGACTCATCTCTTTTTATTCTGCACGTTGCTCTGTTTCCTCACTGCAGTTTGGTTTCCACATCTTCCCGCAGTGTTGTCATCAGAGCAACCTAGCAACCTTTGACTCTCTGTCCTTTTCCTTTGTGGAATAATGAATCAAACACAAGACAGTGATGCTTTATGCTGCTGATCTGCTACATGGGAACAAGTCCCCTCTGTTTCATTTCCTTAAATGCTGTTTGTTCTGCTCAGATCTCATTGATTTGCTTGAGATACAGAAGAAAAGCTGTTATCTTCCTGTCAAACCGGAACTGTTTTCAGTCATTAATTATGACCGGATTTGATATCAGACTGAAAAAAACGGATAAAAACCTTCAGCTGTCCTGCGATAACAAGCTTATTAACCAGGTATTACAAAACAACAAGTGTTCAATCAAAGATGACTAGACCATTAAATCCATAGAGTCAAAACAACTGTCACTTCCACAGCTGCTCTCAAACATACATCTTTATTTCCGTTCTTTAAAAATACATCATTAATAAGGAATGTTGCTCAAAGGGCTCCTTTCAACCTTGATGCTGCCTGAGTGAGCATGACAGTATCTCCAGATCACCATTTGGCACAGAGCAATCCAGGGTTCAGTATTTTGCCCAAGGATACTTTCATGTAGTCTGGGAAGCCAGGATTGAACTGCCAACCTTCCACTTGACAGATGACCACTTTTTCCCTGAGCCACAAACATCCCAACAGCTTGTAGTACGCAGCACAGCATTTACAGGCGTCTTTTTAATTTAAATTTTTATCTGTAATCCTCAGCGTTTATTTCTTTAATGGCCAAACTCTAAAACCTAAAACCACATTTCTTCATTTGTACTCACCCTCACGTCTTCCTGTAAAACCAGTCAAGCACATTGTGCTGTACATTCCTCACTCAATCTCTCCCCTGCTATTTTCTACCCACTTTTCTTTTGTCCCTGTCTCCCCTCTCAGTCCTTTGCTGAGCTGGTAATTTTGTAAGCATAAAATCCCTGATAAAGAGAGGTGTAAAAAGCCTCACTTGCTTCTCATGAGAGCAGTAGAAAATATGCTTGCACGGCTGGGTTTGGCCCAAATCTATTCACTTCCTCTAAGCTTCCACTATTCCCATTATATTACAATGCATTTGATGATCTTGCTCTATTCAGTCTGGATATGTTCTTTCCCAATGAGCCATTTTTCAGTTCCTTGTTCACATGTTGACAAACTCATTTGACTACTAATCAACTCCAAAGTTGAATTTCTTTGCATTTTCTCAGCAATCATGTTTCCATTTTTATCCTATTCTGCAGAAACTGACATTGTTGTATCTTTTCTGTTCTCCTAATCAGAGTTTCTGGCCCCCTGAACTCTGTCACTCCTGCACCGCTGTTAATCTGTCACTGGGCTCCAGCTCACCTCCCCTCCTGATTCACATGTGATGGACTACCTCCAAGCGGGCCGACCCCTTTTTGAAAAGTGACCTTAGTCACATTAAACCTCTTCAAGCCTATATGTTCCAGTAAAGGTTCCCCGTATTTCCCATCAGATCACAGAGATGACCTTTTCTTCAGCTGCCCTTGAAAACAGAACTTGTTTTCTTGTCCAGGAGAGCAGGCGCTCTGATGCAGCCATGCAATGAATTACACAGAGTAACAAAATGAAAATACAAACTTTCTACTTTTTTAAAACTTTTGCTTTTAATATATATATATATATATATATATACACACACACACACACACACACACACACAGCTAAATTAACATTAATTATTTTAATCACAAGTTTTTTTTTATTTTCTTCATTTTGCTGGCTGCTGGCTTTGATGACAGAAACATGGCGTCCATGTCTCTCTTCCCTGCTGCAGCAGTGCGTCTGATGTAATCAGGAGAGAGCGGGTTTATTAAAATGAAGAGACAGCAGAGCAAGACAGTGGAGGTAAGACATGTTTTCTGACTTTTACAAACATGCAGCATAAATCGGGTCTTCTTCTGCCTCTAGTTCGGTGAATCTTGGTCATATCGAGATGAAACTTCCAGCTGTGGAATCTGTGAGATGTGAACTTTCAGTAGAGGAGTCGTTTGTTCGTGTTCATGGGGAAACATCATCTGTGTTTATGTATTTTTCGGACTTTGTGTACCTGGTCTTTGAATTATTGTTGTCTTAACTGTGTTTGTTGGTGATAGAAATGGTTTTACTGAGCTGGTAGCTGAGATTCTGGACTTTCTGTGGATACCACACATGTTTACAGTTACATCTACAGACCTGATGCTACACCTGGAAACGAGATGTTAACCCTTAACTCCCGGTAGCGGAGGCTGCAGGTGCAGTCAAACAAAAAATGAAAGGTTAGAGAATTTATAGGCCAGAAACCTGGATAATGAAGCAGTGAAGGTGCATGGATGGAAGTTATTGTGCATATTGTGAATATTTCTCTCTCCTCACCATCTAGAAGCTGTGAGATTCTCATCCTGCTTTCTGTCTGTTCACCTGATGCTGATATTCATCACATATTGTTCCTTCTGTGTTTAGAAGGAAGCAGCTTCACAGCTTTAAATTCATCCTGCTGACTTTTTACCTTTTAGTTAGTAAATCCTGAGGATTTCATCCTTCTTTCTCATACATATTTGATTTTAAAAATATATATGAAGAAGTATTTTAACTGTTGCTGTTTAAAGAGAAAACTGATGCTAAACCTGTTTATGTGTTTAGTGCAGGGGTCTGCAGCCTTTCCAATCCAAAGAGCCATTTTTCCCTCAGCCAGCTAAATAAAACTCCTTTAAAGACGCAAATGTTACCAGACTTTTCAAAAAGTCAGCTTAATATATTTTTTAATGAAGAGCCACCATAGGATGTTTGTTATTTTTGAAGAACCACATTTTTAATTCTATTTTTATGTTAAATGTAAAATATGTTTTATGTAAAATAAAGAAAAATATAAAACCTTTCTAAAAAGAGGATAGACAGACTTATTCTAAGGGATGTAGATATTTGTGGAAAATGTAAAAGAAAAAAAATGTCCCAGGTTTCCAACCTAATGACAAGAAAGATTTTTTAAATAAAAATATTTTAGCCACGTATTTAGAGACATTGTGGAAGGTCCAGAGAGACACTTGCATCTCTAGAGTTGCAGGTTGGAGACCCCTGATGTTAGTAAACCACAATTTACTGTATTGTCTTTATATAACCGTAGGCCTTCTTTTAAAAGAGACAATCTGCGCGTAACAATGCGATTAAAAATTTTAATCATTGCCCAGCACTAATATTTACATGCTGGTGTGGTTTTATAGACAAGGGTTTTCTCTCTCTCTTCTTTCATTCCCAAGCTGGCTTTATTTTGCAGCAGAATTGGATTGGTTAAAAGGCAAAGCTTAGTCGAGTACAGAAGACGTCTCTCCCACATGCTCGAGGGCCATTCAAAGGTTTGACTTAGACTTGACCTTTAATTGCCTTTTCTGTTTTACTTCTGCCTCACTTTGTGTTTAGCTCACCATTATTCAGATGTTTAATTCTGAGGATTAGGGAGATGCATTGTGGAAGAATGTGGTCCTCTGTAGGACACACTAAGACGTGTTCTGTACCGAAGTACTGACATTGTTTTTCTCCTTTTGTTGTTTAATGCAGTGTCATTGGTTCAAAACCTTGACAAATCAAGTAAGGCATCAAAAGTCAATCAAGAAAGATTTATTTAGAAATTAATGCAAATTGTCACAAACCCAGAGATTGGACTCAATATCAGTAACCCAGGAATAGGTAAAGAAGTTTTATAGAACAATGAGAATATTATATGTCGTGAGATCCGGTCACTCCTGGTCTGCTTATCTGTGGGGCCACGAGAACAGGCGTTAGGAGGCAGAAAGTCTGAGGTTACAGAGAAGGATAATCAACTACCATTAAACGTAGTGCTTCTAGCGTCAGGTGGTGAGTGAGAACCGGGCACAGGACCGGAGGAACCTGGAGGGATCCTGCTGGAGTGGGGTAGACAACTGCTGACTAGAGAAGAGGTTAGTGATGATGTCACTGGTGGAGATCAGGGATTCTGAGTGGTGAAAGGCAGCGACGGGAGCTTCCGTGTTTTCCCCGTTGGGGGCAGAATAACCAAGTTCGTGATCCAGAATCCATATCTAAGAAAACAATCGAGAGGTCAGTAACCCAGAAAATCCAAACAACAAACAGGGCAGAGTTACCAGTCAGGGAGCGGGCAGAGACCAATATCCAGGTCCAGAAATACAAGGTCGACGGCAGGCAGAAAAACATGGGCTGGATTCGTGCAGGGAGGAACCAAGACGATCTGGCGGAGAGAAGTTGTCACACACAGGTATTTGAAGGGCGCAGCGCATCAGTAATCAGGTGGTGAAAGGGGAATGTGTTCAGGGGCAGCTGGGAAATCTGAGCCTCGTTAGATGAATCATGACAGCAAATGAACTTTCCTATGAAAAGGAAACATGACGTGTGTCAGTCACTTAATCAGTAGTGTTTGTATGCATGAATGTGCACGTAGTGAATTTGTTGTTTGATGGGGAAAAAATAAATAAATAAATAAATAAAAAATAGCAGTGTGTGGATTGAAGGGAAACAGTTTCCTTCCCTGAACCCAAATGGCTGAAGAAGCCATTTAAACTGGGCACACTGGGCCCAGGTGTTTCCAGTACACAACAACCCGACCATGACCACTGGGCAGCAGCAAAACAAAAGCACAAAGTCCAGTGGCAGACCAGAAAACAAAGCATCCAGCCCAGCAACCAGCAGAGGCAGGTTCCTCTGCTGGTTGCTGGGCTACCAGCATGGTGACTACCTGTAGCCCTATATATAGGCCCACTGACTGATTGTAGACACCTGTGATGCTAATTAGTGGACACACCTTGGATTAACACGTCCCTTTAGTCACATAATTTTCAGTCTTTTCTAGATTAAAGCATCATTTTTGTCCAGGCCTGTTTCATGAGTTTATTCTTTTAAATAATTCTGTTGAAGCATGGCTGAAAAGCAACGTCTGACTTTCGTTGGTTAAATTTCATAGAATTTTATGTATTGTTACTTTTGTCAGATTCAAGTTATTTCTGTGACCATTGTGAGTTTTTCTTTCATTAACCGAAGGGTACCAACAGTTTTGTCCATGTGTGTAAATGTGACAAAGTGAAATCCTGTAGATGAAGCACTGAATAGACTTTTTTAGGTTTTGCTTTGATATAATCATTTAAAACTTAATTTCAATGAAAGTTCAAGTTCAGAAGATAAACCGGATTTCTAACTCACATGTAGAACATAGTTTTTGGACTTTCTTCTTTCACCTGTGAATTTTGCTGAGATTAAAGCAATCCTTTGTCAGAGTGATGCAGGATAAGTATGCAGCCTTCGGGATTGGAGTCATGTATTTCTTTATTAATGGTCTGTCTTTCAAATTGAAGAAAAAATCCCCCAAAATACTGCAGAGTAAGCTTGTATCTAAAGTATCTGATAATATGGCAGAAAGTTGCAGCAGCCCCTGTCATGATGTGTGCAAAGTTTACCTTTTTGAGACTTTCATAGATTTTTTATCCCATTTTTTACAGAAATAACAGACTTCTGAGAGAATTCCTTCTGGCTTGGAAGCTAGATGTGCAAACTTTTAACATCTATAATGAGCTATCATATTAATGTAGTGTTTGTTCTTTTTTTCTGATTAAGCTTTTCAAAATCCAATTAATATAAAAAATAAGACTCCATATCCCTGATGAGTTGAAGAGAAAATGCTGTCGATATGCAGCAGGAACAAGATGATTTAAGAGGTGAAGGGAGATTAAACCATTCCTTTCCTTGTTCATCATGAGGAAGGTAAGATCACTGGCGGATATAACAGATGAGTTTGGAGAGCTGATGAGAACATGGTGGGAATATTGAAATTGTTTCATGTTTCATAGAGACATGGCTGCTGGAGCTGTTACTGAACTCCAGTACTTTCAGACTGGAGTTCTCCTCTCCACGGCGTCTGCTGGGCTGTGCATGATCAGGACGGGAAATCAGTTTGATGAATCTCATTGCGGTCTTAGCATGGCTGTTTTATAGGGATGGCCATTATATTCATGTATGTAACCGTTTAAACACCAGTCTGCAGCCATCACTGAACTTTTTAATGAATGCAAATCATATAAATGATTTTCACTGTGTTAGAGGTTTGCAAGGAGGGAAATCCCAATCAGGATTTAGGATTGTGTACCTCCTAAAATCAGACAAGAAATCAGGATTAACATTCGTGATTTTTTTCTTCTACGAGCTGCAATGATAATTACAATCAGAGCATTATCAGTAGACAAAAAACTCTGTTTTAACCCTTAAAAGTCCAAGTCTTTTTATTTATTTGGTCAGCCGTTATTTATTTGGTTTTATTTATTTTAATGTAAAAATGCATGTAGAAGCCCAACCCTTTAGGACACAGTCAACATTACTAATTTACCATGATGTTTCCAGCCTCAGCTGTCAGATTCTGAGGCTAAAATGATGTAAAATGAATGTATGAATAGATGTAGCAACATAAAGGTCGACCAGAAGAAGAAAGCAGAATTTATTACTAACAGAACTTTGTAGAAATAACACACAGATCAACAGTGACCAAACCTTTTCTCATCTCATCGTTCTCTCAAGTCTTGGCTTTCAGGAGAAAAAATATTGTTATTGAAACAAACACACAACAGAAACTATTTCCATGTTTCCACTTTTTCCTCATTTCCAGTTATTCCTGCTACTATTTACCTGCTATCCTCACTAAACCAACTCCAGCTCAGCTGCTTTGTGGCGCCACCGTGCATCAGAAACGTCTTCTTGGCTTTATTCCAGCCATAGAGGAGCATTATTTTTCTTCTTTTCACACACACATAGAACTTTCTGCTCACTGGTTGATCTTTGGCTGCTCCTGATTGGACGTTACCGTCAATCTAAGCTCTCTGATTGGTGGAAAGTCTGACAGGAAGTGGCTTCATCATCATGTCCAGGTCTAAATAGAGGTCTCTTAGCAACATAGTAGTGATGGTGATGTTTTTATGATGAAATATGATAAATAATGCTGTTATCATGGATCATTGTGGATTTACCAGATAGAGTCTCTGAATAAAACTACATTTAGTGGCTGGATAGTAAACCTCCTGGACGGGATAGAAATGCCTGGAAAACTTCCACAGATCACCTAAAGGGTAAAATATCCATCACAATTCACCCCACAGAGCTACACATTATTTTTGCTGAGACACTGATGGTGATAGCAGTCATCGGCAGCGTTTTAAGGATTAAAGATCATCTGATTTATTCCTCGTTACAGATCACTAAAAACAGAAACAATATAAAATTACTAAGTGGTAAAATCCTTAATTTTCTGAACAGTTTAACATTAATTTAGAACAGCAGAACAAATTACTGTAGGACATTTTAAAAGGTCGAGTCACAGCACTAAATGACTGCAAACTTCATGTTGTACTGACTGGCCAACCTGGAAAAGCTTTTTTGTAGGGTGGAGAGAGTGAATAATATCTAAATTTAGTCATTTCATAATGATGAAACTGTTATCAGTACAAGTCTCCTTATATTTCTGTTTATAATTCAGACAGAAAAATAAATATGCATCAAAATATAGAGAACATGGAATCCAATACACCACCTCCCTGATGAGATTTGGTCAGGCTTGTTTGACAATGCAAAGTGTTTTCATTGACTCATCAAAGCTGTATCCCAGACTGCGTGAGAAAGCTATTAGGCTGGTCAACAATGGCAGCCTTCACTGAATGCTGAGGGCTGAATAAGAATGAGAGCGACTGAGTGGCATTCAGACAGAGAGAGAGAGATGCTGCAACCTCGTTTTGTGTGTGAACACTTGACTAGCCCTCTCTCGTCAGCAATCAGCACTTGTGTGATGCAGCGTCTTCTGGCCCATCCCCACCACGGACCCTTCAGCCCCAAAGGCATAGACCCAGTTCCAACAGAAAGGATGACTAAAGCCCTCAAGCAAACACTCAGCTCTCTAGACTCTCAGAACTGCACACTTAACCAAAAGGAGAGCTGGGAAATGATGGAGTGGAACAAAAGAAAATGTCAGAATTTGTAAGGAATGACAAAAAAGAAAGCAATAGACATTACAACAGACAATAACTAATAATAGTTAAAACATGTAAACTATACCACCAGATCCTCTTGAACCCATCATGAAATAAAAAAGTGGAACTGTTTACATGTTGGATATTTTCCAACAAACAAAGCAAAGCTGATGGCACAGCCCCACGACAGCAGCACCTGGGTTGCATGTGGAGGACTTGACTGAATCCTCATGCATGCAGTACAGACCATCTGGTGAATGCTACGAAGCACCAGCCTTATCCGTATCAATGGTATACATGATATTTTTCATCCTAATGCTTTCAGTTTATTTTTCTGTAGGCAGGATAGGTATGTATGAAAGGACAGACCTAATGATATGTGTAGCAGGTCAGTGCAGGTAAAAAGGATTTATTGTGGAGGGTTAGGGTTATCTGTTTAAAGTGATGATATTGGCCAGCAAGAAAGTCAGAACAAGAAACTGGTTGAAAAGTGACCTTTTGAGACTGGAGCAATGGCGAGACATCATGGAGGAAATTTTCTCGATGGAGAAAATGACTTATTTAAGACTGAAAGCACAAAAATTTGAAAAACGATGGAAGAAATGGAATATTTATAATGCTCACTCAAATGTAAACATCCCTTTGTGGTATGTTTGTAGTACCCCACAAGTTGTGTTCCTTATTTGTTATTTTATCTACTAACATTTTTTTGTTTGTTTGTTTGTTATTGATATCTATGTTTGAGAAAAAGCATAAATAAAAAGTATTTAAAAAAAAAAATAGATTTATTGTCCACAAAACCAGAAACAAGGAACCACACAAACAGGGATAAACCAAAAGGATCTGACATGGAGTGACTGAAAACCCAGGGCTTAAATACACTAACTGACAAACACAGGTGATGTGCATGAGCAATCAGACAAGGTGCACTAACGAACAGAAACCAAAGAAACACAAAACTAAGCCCTGAGCACCAAAAACCAAAAACAAAAACTAGAAACATGACCAAAACTAAACACAAAGTCAGAACAGAAACCATGACACCTATATGGGAATTGTTCAAACCACAAAAAGGTTCTTGAACATAAAAAGAAAAAAGGATTTTGTGATAACTCAGGAAAGCGTCACCAAACAGCTTAAGAAGGGGAATGTCAGTAAAGCTGCTGGTCACGATCAGTGGAGTGTTCGCAAAACTGTTTAAGTTATGTCTGAACAGTGGATATATTCCAAAATTGTGGAAAACTTCCAACGTTATTCGCTTGCTTTGCCTAAATCCAAATGGCCAAAAGAACTGAATGAGTTCAGGCCCATAGCTCTCACATCCCTTGTAATGAAACTCCTTGAAGAAATTAACCTTGACCTTGTTGATGGCAAGCTTGGTCCATTGCAGTTAGCATACCAGGCAGGAAAGGGAGTGGACGACAGCAAGATTTTTATCTTGAACAAATTTCTGAACGTCTTTTAATAAGATGCAAACACATATTTTAGTTAAACATATAGCATCTTGTTTTATCCTCTCTGAGCAAATATTATTGTTGCTTTTAATTTTTTTAACTGACAGAGTTCAGCAGGTTTGAGTGAATGACCATATGTCTGCCTGTGTCGTCTCCAGCACTGGATCACCCCAGGGCTGTGTTCTCTCGCCTCTGCTGTACATGATGTACGCGGACACCTGGAGAGCCAGCCAGGAGGGCAGCTATCTGGTCAAATTCTCAGATGACAGTGTTCTGTTGTCTCTTCTATAAGGCCCAGTATCAGGGCATGGCAGACCTCTGTCTGACATGTATCGCATGATGTGGAGACAATTATCTAGATCTTAATGTGACAAAAACTAAAGAAATGAAAATTGATTTCAGGAAAAAACCTTTAAAGCATGATGTCAGTATCAATGGAGAAAAGTTTGAAATTGTGGACCTATAGGTTCTTATTGGCACAATAATGGATTCCAATTTCAAATTCGATAAAAACTATTGTAAAAAAAAAAAAGGTTTTTAGGTTTTTAATCTCTTTTTAGCTAATTATTTCTGCTGTTGCATTTTGTTACTGAGGGTGAAACCGCTGATCTTTATGGCTGTTGATGTTCTGTCCTGAATACAGACTGATCGGTGTGTAATGAGAATGTGTGTCCTGTCCTTTGCTGTGACTCATGTCTGCAAACTGAAATCTCCCTTTGGGATAAATAAAGTGTTCTGAATCTGAACCTAAATTTAGCACACCAAAAAATTACTAAAGCAAAATCAGGTTTAAGCCTGTATCAAGCATTGCCACCAAGTGATGCGCAAATAAAGTTACAAAACCTTCACAAAATTATGAACTTTGTCTAACCTTTGCTGTTTTGTAGTTAAAATTTTGGGGGGTGGGGTGGACCAAACAACACTGCTGAAGTCTACTCCTTGGCTTTACAAAGGTCCAGCTTGTTCACATAGAGAAGAAAGGCTTTTTTAAGCTCATGTGACCTCTTCTAACAATATACTACCTTTGGATCTAAGTCTTTCTGGGTGTTCATTGGTGTCTCTGAGGTTAATTTGGGTGCTAGCTGCAGTTTCACCGGACTCTGATTGGTGTATAGAGGTGTCAATCATCAGAATTAACCAAAGGTTTTCCAAAGGATCCCAAAAAAATTCTTCTGCCTTTAAATATATTGTTGCCAGTGTCCTCTGGCCTTTTCTGAACCCCTGTTGAAGAACATTGCTCTAGATGTTCAATGTGAGCTTTTAAACGAGTGGTTCTTATGCTAGTGGCTAATTTAATTCTTCATTGTTATGTGTAGGTAGAATCCTAACTGTTGTGTGGTAATGTCTCTCCTGAATTAGTAACAAAAACTGGATTAAAGCTAAGGTATGATGTTGATTTTTTATCAAGGGCTAGGTATCGTCAATAATTTCCTTAATCGATTCAATTCACAGGAGCCTATTTCGATTCTATTTCGATTAAATCAATTATCAATTAATTCAATTCATTTATAACTATTTTTGTAATACCACCTATTTTTCTCGAATATTAAAAACATTTTCAGATAACTATTTTTTATATTATATATTTATTAATTTTTTATAGAACGACACACCAAAACAAGAACAAAATACACATTAAGCAATCAAGACCCCGACGTTCCAATGAAAACAGAAGCAGCAGAGCATACCTATTCATACAAGTTTCATAAAAAAAAAAAAAAAAATAATAATAACAATAATAATAATAATGCATACAATAGTAATACAACAACAACACTAATAATAATATTAATAATGAAAACAATAACAACAACAACAACAACAATAATAATAATAATAATAATAATAATCATAATAATCATAATAATAATAATAATAGCCTGTATTCCTCATCGATCCGTTAGTTACCTATAGTCATTCATCTGCTGGTTCTTCAATAACATCATTCTTAATCGGTTGGAGAACAGATTCCAAATTTCTTCGAATTCAAAAGCTTTCTTTCTAACCACGTAAGTCAATTTTTCAAGAGCCAAGCTTGATGTCAAATTTTTCAGCCAGAGGCCCACAATCAGTACTCTTCCAGCATAATGCAATAGAGCGTCTGGCTTGCAAAAGCATTTTCGTTTCTTTACTGGAGAGAGAACAATCATCAGGATATATACCTAAAATGCACAATTTTAGAGTTAGAGATATGGGGAAGGAAGTAATCTGGGAAAGATAATTTAGCATGTTCCTTGATACCCTCACATTCCCACAGACAGTGATAGAGTGAACCTTGATAAATGTTGCATTCATAACACAAGTCAGGATAATTATTGTTAAATTTGCTTAACAGTAAAGGGGAAATATATGTTCTCATAATGCATTTATAGTGTATCAGCCTCAAGCGGGAGTTAATGGTTTGCTTGTGTGTCTTTAGGCAGATTCTACTCCACTCATCAGGTGAAATTTCTTCCTGTAAATCTCGAATCCACTCCTGTCGTTTATTATCAGAGCTCTCTCTGTGGTTAGCAAGCAAAATGTTAAAAATCTGAGTGACAAGCTTCTTACTGAAGCAATTTTTTGTTACCAAAGCTTCCCATTTGGAAAGCGCAGGTTGTTGAACTGAGTTCAAGTGTGCTAAGATAAAACTTCTCAGTTGAAGGTATTTAAAGAAATGTTTCTGAGGTATATCAAACTTTGCTTTCAACTCCTCAAAGGACATTAAAAGATTGTCTTTATACAGATCCTGTAAAGTTTCTATACCTTTGTTCAGCCACATTTTAAAACCCATGTCCTTTTTAGCTGGGATAAAATGATCGTTGCCCCATATTGGGGAAAAATAAGATAGCACTGGGGAATCACCCAGAAATGAGTGTACATCATGTCAGACAACCAAGGAGTTTTTTTACAAAAGGATTATTTGTAGTTTTTTTCAACTTCTTCAGTGGTGCTGAATAGTAGAAGCTTCTTAACTGCACACCTTTTAAAGACAATTTTTCCATCTCAACCCAGGGCATGAAGACATCTTTACAAAACCAGAACATAATAGCTCTCAACTGGGCGGCCCAGTAATACCATTGTAAATTTGGCATCTGTAGCCCTCCCCTATCATATGGCAAGTATAACAGGGAAAGTCTGAGTCTTGGCTTCCTATTAATCCATATGAAGTTTGAAAGAAGCTTTCTGATTTTGGGAAAAAAGGAAGGAGGGGGAGCCAAAGGAACTGTTTGGAAGAAGTTTGGGAAGTATATTCATCTTTATTAAGTTTATTCTACCCAACAGCGATAGAGGCAGGTTCATCCATCTCGTAATCTCATCTGACACCCTAGCTAGTAAAGATTCGTAATTGGCAGGACTTACCTTGCTTATTTCGGGAGTTATTTTAATACCCAAATAATTAAATCCATCTGAGGAGTTCAAAAATGGGTGGGATATTGTTGAACATTTCCTCTCAGCATTGTTCAGAAACATAAGGGATGATTTATCTCTATTCACCTCGAAGCCAGAAAGTGAATTATCTAACAACTGTAAGAGAGATGGAATTGACTTTGCAAGATTTGATAAAAATACAAGACTGTCATCTGCATACATTGCAATGCGGTGTTCCAGGTCCCCAGTCTTAATACCGTGGATCAAGGAGTGAGATCTGATTGCTACTGCTAGCGGTTCCATGGCAATAACAAAAAGTAACGGTGAGATTGGTGAACCTTGTCTTGTGCCACGAAAGAGGCCAAATGGTTGAGAAATTGAAACCATTGCAGAGGAGTTAGCAAACAGAATTTTGACCCACTTACAAAAATAATCGCCAAAACCAAATCGTCTAAGCACCTCAAGTAGATAGGGCCACTCGAGCCGATCGAATGCCTTCTCTGCATCAAGAGAGAGAATAGCTGAATCTGGGGATCCTCTATTGGTGTGAATTATATTAAGAACTCTTCTTACGTTGTGAAACCCTTGCCGAAATTGAACAAAGGCATTTTGGTCTCCATGTATAATGGCAGACAGGACCTTCTCCAGCCTCATTGCTAAAGCTTTAGCTATAATCTTTGAGTCAGAGTTAATGAGTGAAATGCTACGGTCAGTAGGTACTTTGCCTGGCTTCAAAATAAGAGAGATCAGGGCTTCCTGTAGGGTAGGAGGCAGACAGTCTGCATTAAAGGATCCCACGTACATGTCTAACAACGGGGTTATTAATTTGTGTTTAAATAATTTATAAATATCAATTGGTATCCCATCAGGACCTGAGGCCTTGCCTCCTTTCATGTTAATAATAGCATGGGAGATATCGTTGTAGCTGCCATCAGTGGCAAGTGTCATCTAGTCAGTTCTTTTCATTATCAGTCAGAATGTGATAAATAGTAGTTCATAATTGTTGAATAATAAATAAGTGGTTAATTTTCTGTAAATTCATGTGATGATATATTTGTTTGGATGAAACGTGTAAAAGAAAAGGGGGAACTATTTTTTTGTTCCACTTGTCCATATTGTTGCTTGGGGGACAAGTTTGATTAAAGCACTGCAAGAGCTACATGAGGCACAACACCTATGCTGTTTGCGAGAGACAAGTTTTGCACGTTGTGCCAAGATAATGGAATTAAGTCCATTCTTTTTTGTTCTTAAGAAGAAGAAGCTGTGAATATGATTTTACCCCCTTGAAGTTGGTGTGGCCAATGAGGTATAGCGTTTTACTTGATTTTCAATGTTATTTGTGTCATTATTTGATGTTGTGCCACTGAGATGACGTTTAAGCCTTTGGATGTATATTAAGGAAAAGTTTGTCCGTTATTATGTTTTGTGAATTGCCGTTTTAGTATGCAAGCCTTTATTTTCGCTTGGAGTTAATTTGTTAATTTTGTATTTCTGTCTTAGTTCTGACGGCATAATTGAGGCAACCAAGAATCGTTTGAAATCACATCGAAGATACTGTACAACAATAAATGCCCGTAAAACTCAAGAACGACTTTGAGCTTGTTTAAAACTTTAAGGGAGTAACAATCGTTTAAATCTAATTCCTTATCTAGTTCAACCTCCATCCCTTCAGAAATCCTTGAGATGTCCAATCCATCCAAAAAATTGTTTAGTTTGACTAAATCTAAGGTGCCATCAGAGTTATAAAGAGTTTTGTAATAGGATACAAATGTTTCATTAATTTCTAGGGGATCTGTTGTCAGCTTACCATGTTCGTTCTTAATTGAATTAATAGCTCTTTCTGAGTCAAGTTTCTTAATTTGCCAAGCTAGTAATTTGCCAGACTTTTCACCTTGGTCATAGAAGGTTTGTTTCAGTCTTATCAAGCTTCCTTCTGCTTTTAATGTTGAAAGTTCTTCATATTCAGCTTTAGGAGCAAGCAGCTCAAGTTTTGTTTGAGTCGATTTATCCTTGCTATTTAATATCTCCAGTTCTCTAAATTGGGAATCCAATTCATTCATCTTTTGTTTAAATTTATTGAATTTAGACCTGGTGAAACTTATCATTTGGCCCCTAATATATGCCTTAAAAGCTTCCCACATAATACTTGAGGATCTCTAATTAGTATTGTAAGAAAAGAAGTCATCAATATGTTGCTCCACAAATTTGAAAAAATCAGGATTTTGTAACCATCTAGGGTGCAAACGCCATCTTGAGGGCCGAGATTTTAACTGTGGATCTTTATAAAGTATTGAAATTGGGGTGTGATCCGATAGAACGCCACTATCATATTTACAGTCAGCTACATATGAAAACAGGGAGGATGAGATTAGGAAATAGTCTGTGCATGAATGGGTATTAAATGAAGAAGAATAACAGGAATATTCTCTTTTGTTGGGGTTTTGAGTCCTCCATGGATCACAGAGGTTCAGGTCAATTATATATTGCAGGATTTTCTTTCTTGTTTGCATATGTGAGGAGCTTAGTCCCGTAGAACGGTCCAGCTCCGGGTTCAATACACAATTAAAATCTCCCGCCATAATTATTTTGCCTGGAAGGGAGGCCACAAGCAAAAATAAATTTTCATAGAACATTGGAGTATCGTCATAAGGGCCGTAAATGTTAATCAAGTGGATATTTTCTTTTAGGAGAGTTCCCTGGACCACTACAAACCTGCCTGCATTATCAAGAATTGTGTTATTAACTTGGAATGGCATGGAGTTGTGAATTAATATCATAACTCCTCTGGAGTGGGAAGAAAAGCATGACGCCAGCACTTTACCTGGCCATCTTCGTTTAACTTTCACTATGTCATCCTTGAGTAGATGGGTCTCCTGAATAAACACTACTGATGACTCTACATGTTTGACTCTAGTAATCACTTGTTTTAACTTAGCTAGTTTTAGCATCCCCCTCACATTCCATGATGTGAATTTTAAATACTTATTTGTGACATTCATCATTACCATCAGACAGTGAGGAATATGGGTTGAAAGCAAATAAATAAATATGCAAAAGAAAGAAAAAAAAAAAAAAACTGGCCTCTGCTGCAGAAGCGTCACTTTACCTGAACATCTGAACACGTAATACATCACTCCCCCCCCCCTTCCTGTGGGGTGTAATTGAGTGCATGGGCTGATCCAATGTAAACAAGGGAGCGGTTCACCATCCTAACCTATCGCTATATAAAACAAATTGAACTCACCAGAGCTCTACGGCTCCTGGCTATGATGCAAGAACAGATTATAACACAATAAAGAGAATGTTCTAACCGCTTAAGTACCACCAAAGTCACTTAAGTTTGTTAGTAGGAGTTTGTAGAGAGTCAATGAGAGGAACCAGGAGGAGTGTCCTTGGTGCTCTGAAAACGCTGGATGAACTTTTCAGCATCCGCTGGTGACACAAATTCCTGTGTCTGACCCTCGACAGTCACCCGAAGCTTAGCAGGATAGATTATTCCGTAGCGAATGCTCAGAGCTCTCAGTTGTTGTTTCACCGCAACAAAGCATCGCCTCTTGTGGTGGAGCTCAACTGATAAGTCTGGGAAAAACATGACTTCTTGCCCATTGCATATCACTTTACCTTTAGCCTTAGCTGCTCGTAATGCTCTGACTTTATCCTGGAAATTCAAGAACTTCACAATGAGGACCCTTGGAGTGGCGGGACGATTAGCCTTCCTCCCGTCGGGCAACCTGTAGGCACACTTGATGACGGGTAGGGATGGAAAGGTTGTTGATCCCAAAGCTTCAGGCAGCCACCTTTCCAGAAACGCAGCCTCATCATTACTTTCCACCTTTTCTGGTACATTAATCATTTGCAGGTTGTACCTTTGAGAATGGTTTTCAATTTTGTTGAGCTTGTTGGAAAGGAGTGTAACTTGTTTAGTGAGCGCCTCAGTTTTGCCTTTCTCGGTGTGATCAAGTCCTCTGCGTTGCCAATACGCTCCTCGGCTTCCTCCATACATCCAGAAAAGTCACGAACATCCTTCTTAACATCTTGAATTGCCTGTAGGACCCCATCGATCTTAGTGGCGAAGTCATTCCTGATTATATCCAGCACCTGAAAAATACTCGTGTTAGTTTCAGCTTCCATGTCCTCTGTCGGAGGTGTGTGGCTAGCATTAGCCGCTGGGCTGGCTAGGCTATTCGTATCAATGTCTTTCTCCTCTTCGACCGATAAAAAGTTGGTTTTGGTCGTACTCTTGACTTTCTTAGGTGGCATGGTGAGGCTAGAGTAGTTTACAAGATTAAAGCGGTAGTTTTGTAATTCTGTTCGTGAGGATAAAGGACTTTTACAAGGATTGAGCTGAAAATCGCCAGGAGCTCCCAAACAAATGTGTGTCTAGGTCAACACCATAACCACCCAGATAACTATTTTTTAAAAAAAAACATGCAGTGCATTTACTTGACAATCAAAATCAGTTATTTGGAAGTAATCAGATTACTGTAATAATCAGATGGGACACATTAACATTCATTTCTGAAAAACCATAACAACACAGTTTCCCCATATTCACAGCCAGAAATTCCTTCAGTGATGTAGATCCAGCTTGTTCAGCTGTGTGCGTTGCCATGACTGCTGGAGCAAGATGCTTCCCTCTCCACCAGCCTGAGAAAAAATTAGAAAAACATATTTTTGTCTGATTTTCAGCTGGTTGACGGGTTTTCCGACGCGTGCACTCTGTCCTCGGAAAACTGTGTGTGCACGCACGTGTCTGTGTGTGTGTGCTCACTGCCGTGGACACAGAGAGCAGCTAAGATAAGATAAGATCTTTTATTGATCCCACGGTGGGGAAATTTCACTGTTACAGCAGCTCAAACACAAAGTAAAAGAGACATTAAACAATAGACAATAAAAAACAAAGATAAAAAATAGTATGTACAATAAATAGTAAATAATAATAATAACAGAAAAAGAAACAGTATTTAGCTTCACCCAGTTTGATGTGCAGTGGTGAGGTGTTATTACAGGTGAACATGGATAAAGAGAAGATATGAATTAACCGTGTAAGTAAATGAGTGGAATGAAAAAAGAGCATGAAGTGTATAGCTAGGACATCAGTGCAATGGTGAAAACATCAGCAAACATCAGTCCTACTGAGATAAGAAGAAGTTTGATGCAATAACAGAATTATAGTGCAGCATTAAAGAGTCTGATGGTGTTTGGTATGACGAGTGGAAGCCTCCGTCCTAAACCTGGATGTCTGAGTCTGTTACTGAAGAAGCTGTTTAAGGCCCCACAGTCTGATGCAAAGGGTGGGAGGTGTTATCCATGATGGTGGACAGTTTGGCCAGAGCCTTTCTCTCCCCCATCACCTCCATGGGGTCCTTGACCCTCACAGAACACCCCCCTCCACAGCAGACCACTGCATAGGAGACCACAGACACAGTCTCATAAAAAGTCCTCAACAGTGGCCTGCACACACCAAAAGATCCTTCCTCAGCATGTAAAGACGACTCTGACCTTCTTGTAGAGCGAGTCAGTGTTGTCAGTCCAGTCTAGTTTGTTATTTGAGTGGACACCCAGGTTTTTGGACATCCTCACTCTCTCCATGTCAAGACCCTGGATGTTCACCGGTGCAATGTTGGATGAAGGTTTCCTGCTGAAATCGATCACCATCTCCTTTGTCTTGCTGGCATTGACTTGAAGGTGATTCAGCTCACACCAGTCAACAAAGTCCATGATGACCTTCATGTACTCACAGCTGTTCCCCTCTGACACACATCCCACAGTGGCAGTATCTTCGGAGAACCTCTGGAGGTGGCAGCTGTCCGTGGAGTATGTGAAGTCCAATGTGTACTGGGTGAAGAGGAGACGTGAGAGGACTGTTCCTCAGGGGGCTCCAGTGCTGCAGACCACCACATCGGACACACAGTCCTGCAGCCTCACAAACTGGGGTCTGTCAGTGGGGTAGTTGGTGACCCATGCAGCCAGCTGGTCACTGACCCCCGCTCTCTCCATCTTCACCCTGAGCAGTAAGGGGTGGATTGTTTTGAAAGCGCTGGTGGAGTCAAAAAAGGTCATCCTTACAGCATTTCCAGCATCCAGGTGAAACTCTGCAGCAGGTAGTTGATGGCATCATCCACCCCAATGCCAGTTTGGTATGCAAACTGCAGAGGATCCATGTTTGAGCTCACCAGGTGCCTGAGGACCATCCTCTCCAGGTGAGAGGTTTTTTAGGGACTGGAACCACACAAGACGTCTTCCACAGGACATGAACTCTATCCAGACTTAGGCTCAGGTTGAAGATGTAGCAGACCACCTGACAGAGCTGGTCTGCACAGTCCCAGAGGAGTCTGGAGCGGATGCCATCAGGACCCATGGCAGAAGCCAGGAGTTTTCCATGTTATGCTCGCCTGCAAAGACAAGGTAGATTTGATTGGTTTGGCTAAGCAATTACTAAACAGATGATTTTATGTAAAGTATTTAGTAAAGATACTGAAAAGTTTATTCAGTATTTTTACTTACTTCTGGCTGTTTCTGTCTCCCATCAGTGGTGCATAGACAAATGATGTCCCCAAGTGTTTATGCATCATTTATTAGTTCCAGGGGAAGGGAAATCAGGGTTGAAAATAGGTTAAGTTTTGGTTAATCATTAGTCATTGGTTGGGTTATTTAGTATAATTTTTGAGTAGTTTGAATAGTTAAGCAATCAGTGGTCAGGAAACACGTGGAACAGTTGCACATGAAGCAAACCACCCCATGTGATGCCCTCAGCCAATCAGTGTGTGGGGCTCCTGGCACAAGGTAAACTGCCAGCTAGATCAAACAAAAGCAGGGATAAAGACGACAGCACGGAGAAAGGTGTAGCAGTTGCTAAATCTGCCTGTTATCAGCAACTTTGGCCCATTGTGTAGGAATGACTCCCACCTAGTGCTGCGCAAATATAATGCAAGCAACCGAGCAGTGCTATCTGGAACCTCACCATTTAAGCACATCATTACAACTATGGAAGCCGCGGAGAGTCATAAATGTGTTCCCAGGCCAGCTGAGAGATGTAGTCCGTTCAGCGTCTCCTGGGTCTTCCCCGGGGCCTCTTTCCGGTGGAACATGCCCGGAACACCTCACCAGGGAGGCGTCCAGGAGGCATCCTAACCAGATGCCCGAGCCACCTCATCTGGCTCCTCTCGATGTGGAGGAGCAGCAGCTCTACTCTGAACCCCTCCCGGATCACTGAGCTTCTCACCCTATCTCTAAGGGAGAGCCTGGTCACCCTGCAGAGAAAACTCATTTCGGCCGCTTGGATTTGCGATCTTGTTCTTTTGGTCACTACCCACAGCTCATGACCATAGGTGAGGGTAGGAACATAGATCGACCAGTAAATCGAGAGCTTTGCCTTTTGGCTCAGCTCCCTCTTCACCACGACAGACCGATGCAGAGTCCGCATCACTTTAGACGCCACACCGATCTGCCTGTCGATCTCCCGCTCCCTCCTGCCCTCACTTGTGAACAAGACCCCGATATACGTGAGCTTCTCCTCTTGGGGCAGGACCCTATTGCAGACCCGGAGAAGGCACTCCACCCTTTTCCGGCTGAGGACCATGGTCTCGGACTTGGAGGTGCTAATTCTCATCCCAGCCGCTTCACACTCGGCTGTGAATTGCTCCAGTGAGAGCTGAAGATCACGGCCCGATGAAGCTAACAGAACCACATCATCTGCAAAGAGCAGAGACCCAGTCCTGAGGCCACCAAACCGGATCCCCTCAACACCTCAGTTGCACCTAGAAATTCTGGCCATAAAAGTTATGAACAGAATTGGTGACAAAGGGCAGCCTTGGCAGAGTCCAACCTCACACCGGGGGACACGGTCGAATGCCTTCTCCATGTCCACAAAGCACATGTAGATTGGTTGGGCAAACTCCCATGCCTCCTCAAAGACCCTGAAGAGGGTGTAGAGCTGGTCCACTGTTCCACGACTGGGACGAAAACCACACTGCTCCTCCTCAATCCAAGGTTCGACTATCCGACGGACCCTCCTCTCCAGCACCCCTGAATAGACTTTACCGGGGAGGCTGAGGAGTGTGATCCCCCTGTAATTGGAGCACACTCTCCGGTCCCCCTTTTTGAAGAGAGGGACCACCACCCCAGTCTGCCAGTCCAGTGGAACTGTCCCCGATGTCCACGTGATGCTGCAGAAGCGTGTCAGCCAAGACAGCCCTACAGCATCTAGAGCCTTAAGGAACTCTGTGCGGACCTCATCCACCCCCGGGGCCTTGCCACCTTGCTTTTGATTTTTTTTTTTTTTTTTTAATGCAGATGAGTTACAAGCATTCCCTTCATGTCTTTAGTACCAAGCTACTGTTAATAGCTAACGTTATTGTGTGAAATCGTTTTTCGTGCCTTGCAGACACAGAGATCATCTAATGAAGGGAGAGAAAGAGGGAGAGGAATAGGAAAACAGTATGACTTCTGTGAAGAGTAACAACAACTAAAAACTGTTGCAAGGGAGCTTTTTTACTGTAGGCTAACTAACAAATAAGCCGACTTAAACACTGTTAGATTGAATTAACTCACAAATCCAGCAGAAAGCTGCAACCTCCGCATCAGTTTTGAAGTCCCTCTCCTTCATCAGTTGCCTCCATCTGGCAAATGCTGCACCGAAGTACACTCATGTTTTCTCCCTCCCTTCTTGACTATTTTTTCCTCAATCTTGCAGGGCAAAGAGTATGGATGGTCCTCCATATGGCATTCTCTAGTTGGGTGCGACACCACCTTTGTATTTATAAACAACTTATTCTAAGCTACGAGAACGCTTTCATTTGGATGCAGTTGTGATTAGACTTTGGTAAAATACATATTTATGATATATTTACATATATTTGCTAACAAAAGTCTCCTGCAAATATCATCAGTTGTGGGTTTTTGGGCTTGTTTTTTTTTCCTGAATGTAGCTGCTTATTTGTAGTTGTCCTACTCTTGTTATGACCCCCTGATCCTCTCACAGCTGTCCACAATATCAGATATTATATTAGAAGAGTCCAGACTATAAGTGGGGTGATCTAGGTCACAATTTCTAATAGCCATCAGAATATATACCTGTATTATAATGAACTCAGACTTAAATACAAGTTTTCAAGATTTCACTTGTCTTCTAATCGGCTCGACATATGGGAGCGACAGCAACAGGCGAAACTCATTGCAACCTTTGTGAAACCAAACACACGGGACGCGACCAACGACAGTGACGGCAGCAGTGACATTTTCAAACCAGGCCCTGACGTGACAAAGTATGACAGATAGACAGTCAAAGATTTTGCACGAATTGACAGAAATCTTGCAGTTTACTGTATAAATGAGAGACAAGTCTGGGTTCAGCAAAATTTACAAAATAGGAAACAGCATCATGAATATCATCATTTGATGGACCTCAAGGCTGATCCAGATAAATCCAGAATCCACGTTCGGACTAATTCACTCTGGCGCCACGCGGCTGCCTTTTATCCAGCTAAAATTATCCATTCACCATGTTCAAAGTGTTTGCAGACGCGCTGTCTAGCCTGCTCTCAAGTTTTTCTCTAACTGGACCTCTTTAATTTTAGTTGAATACCCCTGATATAAATCATAAAAGGGGGCTGTTAGGTAACATTGGTGTAGGTAACAAGATTATGGTGTAATATAAAGTATACCAATCTGTAATGACAGTAGAAGGCTACTCGCAGCTACATCTGTATTTATAAACAGGAACATATGAGGGAAGCGCAGTTGTGCAAAAGGGATAATGTTGATCTCCAGCTTTGGAGAGGTTGCAATCGTTGCAATCGCTCTGTTTCCTCGCACTGTCATACTCCAAGCTCATTCAGCAGTTACCCTGGCAACAGCATCTCGCGCAGATTCTTGTTTCCAAACAGCTAATATGATTCTAATGTGAGGCTTTCCTTCAATCTGAAATGATGAATGGTTGCTAGCAAAATCTCCTCTCAAAAACGTTCGGTTTACAATGTGATTTAATCCAAGCATCAACAACTTCAGTCCCTTCGAAACCCTCGACACATACGTCATACAGAGGCCTCAGTTTGTGTGGTCATTTGACATTTGTCATGCTAAATTAACAATGGAACAATGCTCATATGCTTGAGCAGACAGGCTTGAGCATTACTAGCTGTAGTCATTCAGGTTGGTTGGTGTAAGGTGTTCTGATAAAAATGTCGACATTAAACTAACTCTGTGTCACGTCCAGTCATTTTGCCTCTTATGTGCTTTTCTCCATGATGTTTGCCTCTGAGACTGTGTACTGAAGCTGACATAAACAAAAGCCATCATTAACATCTAAACTTAAAGAAAAAAATAAATAAGTTTACATTGGGCTGAGGAATAAATCTGCATTGGGCAGGTGACGATGCTGGAACTCTTGTTCCAATGAGATTTATATAGATAACTGCCTGATGAAAACATGCACATTTCCACAGTCACTGAAGATGTGGTGCTGCATATCAGGAAAAGGCACCAGGGAGATGGCTGCTATTGCATCTTCAATAAGTGGACAATTGTATGTCGTCAATTTGGAGACTTTTCTTATTGGTTGAAAGGATGTTTGGAGAGGATGACATCATTATGATAATAGATCTTGCTGTAGAACAAAAACTGTGAAAACTTCCCCTGAAGAAAGTCACATAAGGCCAGTTTCATGGTCTCCAAATAGTTTGGATTTCAATTTGGTTAATTCCAGACTTAAATGCTTGTCTTTTTGTTTTTTGTCCCCCCCCCCCCTTTCTGCTTGATCATGTTGACTACAACAGTTTGTGTGTGTGTGTGTGTGTGTGTGTGTGTGTGTGTGTGTGTGTGTGTGTGTGTCTAAAAGCCAGAAAGTTTCCATTTTAAGTAACTTTAGTTTTGTGGCATGCCTGATTTTTTTTCTAGAAAATTAAACTGAATGACGATCCTCCAAGCCTGCTGATTCCATCATTTTTACCAGGAGTAGTACATTAAGGAGAAAGGAAAGTGTATCAGCTGTTCGAGCAGAGGCGTCGCTGTGAGCGTGGAGACGAGTTTAGTTTAGTGCTGCTGAAGGACAGACAGAAGTCACCGTTCAGGTTTCCTGCTGCATTTTACCTCCCACTTGCTTTCCTGATGGGACTTAAGAAGTCATTTCAGTGCACAATTCATGTTTGATGACTTTATTGATTTTTCTTTCCCCTCTCCTCCCTGCCCCCCTTCTATCCCTCAGTTTTTTACTTCCCTGGCCTTTTTTCCCTCTCCAGCCTCCCATTCCCTATTGACTGAAGTGACCCTACATACTACATACTGCTATGTCTCCCACCCTTTCCCTCTGCTTGTTGCTACTGGCTACCACTTTCTTGTTCTACAAATAAAAACATTGGAGACCTTTTTCCTTCCATTTCCATTTATCACAACATAGCATGGTGTGTAAAATGTGCTTCTGTTTAACTGGAGGAAAATCCACAATGTATAGGGTAGAATCATAATGTGCTGCTGTACCACCATGTAGCTAACATCCCCAGATCAGTCCACCTGCAGCTTAAAATGGATTTTTTTCACCTTGAGACGTTTGAAATATGTCACATATTAAGTCAAATAAATTGCCTGTTATAACTTGAAACTCTGAAGCATTTTCATGACAGAATGTGGAGATAATTTAATATTTATTCATCAGTATGAACGGAACGATAATTCCATGCAAGTCTTAAAGAAAGATAATAAAGTATTTTGCCTCATCGGCTCATCCTGGGTTTCCAGAACTGGAAATAGGCTGAAGATGAGCCAATATAGACTGAGCCCATAATACCTGAATTTAAAGTCAGTTGGAATAATTTCTGTCATACATATAATTTACAAGAAATGGAAAGTATGACACTGTCCTGTGGTGGAAAATGTTAATTTGGCAAATAGTCAGTTAAATTGCATATACAGTATACATACACACACACACACACACACACACACACACACACACACACACACACACACACACACACACACACATCTATATGTGTATTTATATCTATCTATATATATATATATATATATATATATATATATATATATATATATATATTGCGTGTGTGTGTGTATCTCGCTCTCTCTCTCTCTATATATATATATATATATATGTTTATAGATATATATATATATCTATATATATATATATATATAGATATATATATATATGGGCTGGGAATGTTAACGCATTATTGCTTTAACGCATTATATAATTAACACTGTTAAGTTTTTTTAACCATGTGTTAACACAGTTTATTTTTTTATTTTATTTTCCAAACTTCTCGCTCACTGGCCACATGCAGAGGCTGCAGTCCAGGCCTCTTCCTCCATGTCTGGTCCTGCTGCAGCGGTGCGGCTGATGTAATCAGGAGAGAACGGCTTTATTAAAATAAAGAGAAATTTTCTTTCAGCAACTTAGGAAGAAAAAGAAAATTGAAATGCGAAAAAAAAGAAATGGGCAGAAAATTGTGATTTTTAGACGGGAAGCTGAGAAAGGTTTTTTTGTCGTTCTTGTTGTTTGAAACCTAAAAGTGGAAGTTCTTTTTAGAATTCCCCCTATGTGGACTGTTTTCAGGGGATTATATTTACTTTTCAGGGGAACCGAGCTCCCTTTTAGATCTTCCATAATTTGAACTCTGAGCCCAAACAACAACGTCTCTGTATTAATCTGCTTTAATCTGATAAAACACCACTAACATCACTGGACGATTTAAAAAAAGAAGACAAAAGAAAACGCTGACTATGTTGCTAGTGACCTGATATATGTCTCTCTTAAGTAAAAATGACGATTTTAAACATGTTGCTGAGGAAAGACAGATAGTAAATGTACAGATAAATTGTGCACTGTGGCCTCCCCTTTTTACCTAAAGTGCAAAGGCATGTATACAGGGTTACCATGGTTACAGTTTTTTTTTTTTTTTTAATTTTGTCAGTAAAAGCAAACAAAAGCAATAAAACTGAAATTCATCCATGTCTATTTTGTCTTCCATCTTCTTGCTCCCCCACCCCACCCTTCCAGGAAGAGTTGGATAAGATCAATGCGGTATGGAACAGCCACCGTATCAGGCCAACACAGAATGACAATGTACCCTAGTGGCATCCCTAAAGTGAGGTATACTGCACACATCTAGCCTGTAAATTAATTATCAAATCTAATCACTATTAGAGCTGATAGAGTGCATGCACCAACATAATACTACAAGTCCCACAATGCACTGGTACGTCGGTCACGGGCCTGCGAGCTCGTACCTCGCTTGTTCTCTAGCAGCCAGCTGCTCACCTTTGTCAACAACTCCTCTCCCCAAAAAATGGCAACATGAAAAGTGGACTTTGAAAACAGAGAATATGTTTGTGGATACAAAGCTGTGTGTCTTCTGTGTGGAGGCAGCATGGCTGTAAGGAAAGAAAACAACGTAAGGTGACGCTTTGAAACGAAGCACCAGGACAGATACAAGCATCTGGAAAGGAAACAAAAGCTACGTTCACACTGCAGATCTTAATGCTCCAATACGATTTTTTACCCAAATCTGATTTTGTTCTGTTTTCGTTCACATTATCATTTTAATGTGACCTTTATCACACTGTAGTGACATGCAAGCACAGAGGATAACATGACGTCACCCAGTATGTAGTGTTTACGTAAGTAAGTATGGATGTATTGCGGGTGTGTTTATCAATTTGGAGGTACTTTCATGGTCGGAACCGACAAAATTACACCAAATTGATGAATGAAATAAGGAGACTGACAAAAAGGAGAGTCAAACGCTAACTATGGCCTTTTGTGCAGCAGTGGTTGCGACTTTTGTACAGAGGCATGTCTGGATTTGGAGTCAGAACCAGGACTGCTGGGATCACCACGTGACGCTTCCATGATTTCAGGATGTCGAGGAAGACCTTTGAGTATATCTGCAGCGCCTCACCTCCAGTGACCCATATCTGTGAGCAACGCCCTAACAGCACCAAAGAAGAAGACACATGTACACAATGTTGAAGTAGCATGAAGACCAACATATGTTACAGTGAATGAACTTACTTGCCGTCTACTTTATAAAGTCCTCTTTGCTAGTACTGGGTTGGACTGTCTTTATCAGGGATTTTATGCTTACAAAATTACCAGTAAAGGACAGAGGGATGAGACGGGGACAGAAGAAGAGTGGGTAGAAATGGCAGTGGAGAGGTTGACTGAGGAATGTACAGCACAGTTGGCACAGACTGGTTTTACAGGGAGACGTAAGGGTGAGTGAAAATGAAGAAATGTGGTGTAGGTTTTAGCCTTTTAACTGCATAAGGACATGAACAAGTTGCTTTAGCAAAGGAAAACAGAGAGATCTTGTCTGAAACTGGGAGGAAAAAATGTTTTGTTGAAAAGAATCATTAAATTTATGTGTACATATATTTAACCAACCCCAACAAATTAAGTTTCTATATTTTTAATGACATGAATGTAATAATAATTTATTATCCATTTAATGGCAGAATATTTAACTTTGCATATAAACAGATAGGATGTTAGAGAAAACTTTCACTCAGATTTGTTCTTTTTTTTCAAATAACCAAACATTGATACGATTATCTCAATGAAATGCAATAACTTATTTTTTCCACTTAACAGCACTGCTCTCAGGATGGTCATCTATCAGAAAGAGAAAAGTTAGTTACAGTCGAAATGATCAAATGACGTTAAATAAATATGAGAAGATGTGGAAAATACTTCCACTCAGTGCATACCGGTCATTTCCCAGGTTGACGGGTGGTTAGTCTGATGGCCTGTTTAGGGTCATCAGGTCTCTGTCACAAAATGTCAGTATTTCACTCAACAACTTACCTTTGTCAGACTTTAGATACAGAATCTTGAGAAAAATAGTAAATGAGAAGAAGAGCTTATACACACATTGTGGTTCAAGCAAAGCACTGTTTTATGTTAATGAGGATTAGCGAAACAAAATGGATGGATGGAAACCTTCACTATGTCGCCAGTTTCATTCATTTTAGTCCATGATTCATCTGACCAATATTCATACTGACATCACAAGATCAATAAAGTGCTTCGCAACTCAGACTCAACCAACAGTTTATTGGATGATTTACAGGATTTCAGTTTGTTCCTCTCTACGCTTGTGGTTCACTCGTCTGGTTTTATCCGATGAGCTGATAAATCTACTCACTAGTCATTTATTCTGCTATTCTCACCAATGTTATAATGTGTGCAAGTAATTAAGGTGTCACTAATATTTGGAGATACTTTTTTGGAATTTTTAATACAGAGAAAACTTTTCATGTGTCTGTGCAGCAACAAGCAGCAAGTTAAAGTCACCCCATAAAGTAAAGATCTGAACATCATTTGGTAACTCTCCTGTAATGAATGATTTCCATCTTTGTAGTCAAGCGGCAGAGATTGACTGCAGGATGCAGAGGCCTGTGAGTTGGTGTCTCCTGCTTTAAACTCAATTGACAGGCTCTGTATCCACAATATGCACCACTAATCATTTGGCAAAAGATTTAAACTGTTGGGGGAGTTGTAATTCAGCTTGTGGATTGGAAGTCTACACAAAACATTTCTATTTAATCTTTTGGCCATATTTCCAAACCGTACAGTAGTTATCATCAGCAATATGACCACAGCACTTTTCAACAACATCCAGGTTACAGGCACAAATGTGCCTGTAATCTGTTTAATTTGTAATACAAAATGCTGTCAGTGATGAACAGAGATCTGTTATGCAAAATAAGCTCCTGTGGGGGCTGCACATTCTGTGTCTCATTCACTGTGCTTTTCATATCCTAAGTTTAACACTGCACTGCTGTGCAAATATTCTTCAAGCAAATAATCTATTTGCATTTGAATTGAGGATGTTAAAAGGTTGAGGTCACTTTCTAGTGTGGAAAGGGACAAAAGGAGCCAGCACTGATCACAGTATCTCAGTATGAGTCATACCACCCATTGCTGTTTGAAAAGAGCAGACAAGTGCCCTGACCCCGGACAGCCATCAAAACACTGGAATACCCTGAGCCCATTCTATCTGAATAAAAGTTGAAGACACTTTCAGCCAGAGGCAATAGTTGCATGCTGGGTAAATGATCAGAGCTGATGGACAAAGTTATATCTTTGTGCAAAGTTACAGAAACGGTAGGGAGACTTTAAAATGGCTCATGTATAACGTTGAAAAACAAACAAAAAAAAAAACAAAAAAAAACACCTAAACAGAAAACACTTTGAAGGTAATAAGAACATTTCTTTTGTTTACAGAGAGGCTTAATTTGAAAACAGGCCTGAACTGAAGACCAGATAATGGACACATCGAAGGGCATTATACCATGGTCAATTACGAAAAGAAATAACTATTAAATCAATTAATATTACGTTAATGTTGTTTTTCACTCTTAAAATCCTAAGTTGTTCACAAGAAGCGGCTGAGTGGATTATTTTGTTGTGATGCGTTGTCAAGGTAACCGGCTCTGATACACAACCTGCAGTTCGGTTGGTCAGCTGCTGTATTAGACCTGATCAGTGGGGGGAAGGGAGATGATTGCTTAACCTTATATTACATGACACAAAGAATCATTTCAGAGGGAGGGTGCAGCTTGTGTCCAGAGGATGATGCCACATTTTGTTTCAGTCAAAGTCCACAGATAGTTTCCTTAATCCTAAATTTCCCAAATTTTATTGCAAGAAATATTATCCACCATTCACTCTGATCATTAAATGTGTATCAAGCAAGTAAGTCTATCCTAAATTGTTTTTATAATGTTATCCACCATTCACTCTGTATCAAGTATGTAAGGTAATCAAGACAGAAAGACAGGCGGCGACCTGTTTAAAATTAAATGCAACGTTGCCGTTGATCGTGACATTTCATAAAGATACTGGCATGTCCATAGTGGCGTTTGGAGGATGGAGTTTAATGTTTGTGGACCCTGACTGCTGCTGGTTGGGACATTGCGGGACGACAAAATGTTGTTCCAGTCTCGTCTCTCCTGGACTGTTGGAGCCCGATAAGCCTGTAAGCTGATTTCACAACAATGCGCCGTCACAGACATGATCTGGTGTTTCTGCAGCCCAGCAACGGTTACCAACTACCGTTTAGTAAGCGCAATAATTTACAACAATAAGTCTATTTGACTAGAAATTTTTTCATAGGTGTCCATTATCACTTTTTAATGGACACCCACCAGCCAATCAGAATCAAGTATTCACCCAGACCATGGTATAATCATTATTTGTCACTATTTGCACGTATGACTGAAATCTGCCCATTTGTACTATATGTTATTAGCAGAACACGCAAACCAATGCTATCTTGGGCTTTTCTTTGCATTTTTACATTAGATGATCGCTTTGGTTGTAATAATTAGTTCAATGTTACATAAAATCAAGACCTTATAAAACCGGTAACTTTGCAGCTAAAGCTCCTCCCATCACCAATGACAGTCCTCCTGTCAATCCAAGCAGCTCTGGCTCAGCCAGCAGAGATCCACAAACTGACCGATACGATGATGCACAAGTTCTGGTGAGTGACAGCATTTCTTCTCCCCAGTGACAGCGGGACAACCAGCACCCGTGCCCGAACTGCTCTTTGATAGAGAGGCTGCTCAGCTGTGGAAATGGGGCGAGTCCAAGTTAAAGATTTTACACAAAATGAAAATTTACACAAATTTACACAAAGGCTGCAGATTCAAAAGCTAACTATTACATGTTAATGAAAAATGGTGAGAGGGTGACCAGATCCTGGTTAGTTTACAGTGAAAGTGCAGACTGTGGTTTTTGCTTTTGTTGTCTCTTTTGAAAAAAAAACAAAAAAAAAAAAAAAAAAAACAACAACTACTGAGTGAAGAAGGATTTAATGGCTGGAAAAACCTTGCAGTGCATTTAATCAGCCATGAAAGGTCTGAAGAACACAGATAAAATGCTGATAGCTGGCAGCAGCACTCACGTCGCCTTGAGACAAAAACAACAACAGACCATCAGACTCGGGACGTAACTGAAGTTGAAGCGAAACGCTGGAATGAGATTTTGTCCTGGTTAGTGGCAGTCTTCAGCTTCCTGTCAGAAAGAAACCTTCCTCTCCATGGCCACTCTGATAAACTTTATGAACCAGACAATGGAAATTTCTTGGGTCAGGTTCAGTTAGCGGCTCAGTTTGACCCTGTGATGAGTGAACATCACAGATGAATCCAAGCTAAAGAAGCCTCAGACACGTACCTGAGTAGTCGCATCCAAAATGAAGTCATCTCACTTGTGGCCAAGTGCACAACAGATGCCATTGTTGACAGAGTAAAAAAAAAAAAAAAGCCAGATATTATTGGTTAATAATGGACTGCAGCCCGATGATAATACAGCTGGATAACATTCACTGTAATACGTGTCATCATAACTGATAACTATATTATTGTTAGGTGACACAAGATTAACCACAAGGCCCTTTCCCTAAACCTTTTTTTTTTTTTATAAAATAAATCTTTATTTAACCGTGGAATAACAAATATCAAGTCAAGTTCAAATTTAAGGTTTTTCTTTGGCCTTTGCAGGTGAGAAAAAGAGAGCTGTAAAAAGTTCACTGAAGCAAATCTATCAAAATGTTTGCTGCCGTGTGAGTGTTTCACATCTCCATTCGCTGCTCTTTAGTGTTCATGTTCTGTTTCATCCTCGGCTTGCAGAAACAAACAGGCTGTCAGTGCTTGAATCCTAAACTGATATGTGTGATCAAGGCGGTGTGTGCTTCAGCTCATTCAGTCAGAGCTTACAGGTTCCCGACCCGACAGGTACGTCACACACAGACAGCATCATCATGAAGCTAGCTCTGCACACATTACGCTGACATTTTCCTCTGCAAGCAAAACGCAGAGGTTCACTTCTCCACTCTGCTTCAAGTCAGCAATAATTTGGTTTAGCAAAAATAAAACATGTGCTGTTCAGCCTGCTAACCTTTAAACCTGTCACACTGAGCAAATACAGCCAGCAAATGTTACACCAGTGTCATCATACCAATTTCTTACCCTCAACATTACTTCTTTATTATATTACTGCTTTATGAAAGACGAGAGAAATAAACAAGACTGGGGTGAAGAATTACTGGGTCACCAGAAAGCATCTTTCCCACTCTGATGTCACTGTAGCAGAAAACATCCAGATGACCCAGCGTTACAGCAGCACTTAAACACAACATGTATTTGTGGAGGTATGAGGTAGTGTCAAGACTCCAAATGCGCAGGTAAACTGATCGGTGCACCTCATATCTAAGGATTTATATGCAAAAGAAGCTAAATAAATAAAAATAATCACATCTATGAGGTTAGGAGTTAAAACCTGTGTGTAAAACACAACCACAATCCCCTAAAAAGTTTGGAATGTGTGTAAAATGTCAGTAATAATTAGGGCCTGACTGATTAATTAGCCGGTCGATTAAATCGGCCATACTAGCCCTTTTCAAAATGGCAAATATTGGCTGTTGTTTTGCCGAATTAGTCATACTTTCTCATAAACAGTAAATGCTGTTAAGTGTCATTCAGATGGAGCTCTGACTCCATTAAATCCCACAGTCTTCTCCCTGTCTTTTCAACATGGTTAGCTAGTAGGTTAGCTAGCCTGGTTACGTTAACAGTGGTCTGAGTGGAGCTTCCCCGACAGGTAAGTTTATAATGACTCAGCATGTCTCCAGTTTCAGTTTAACTCTCTTGGCCATGTGTAATGTCAAGTGACGCATACTTCGTTGTGTCAGTCAGCTTTGTGGATGCAGAGGGGAGGAGGTTTATTCACTGCAGCACTGAAAACTTATTATTAATATTAGTCTGTCTTCAGCCACCGTCATGATGTCATGTCTCTCTTAGTTTTACTTTGTCAGAAAATGCTAACGTTACCGGCTGTAACAGCGACTCACTATGTGTAAGAATTAGTGCCAGACCGTGGTGACCATCATATATAAAATACAACTCTATCAATGATGACATCTTTTTGACATTTGAGAAAAGCATATGTGGTTTTTATTTTGGTTCATATATGATATGTCATGATATATTTCATGACAAAGGAAATATTGGAGTTAAAAAATGTGATTTAACATTAAAAGGCATCAGAAAGCTGCAAACATAATATTTTCACTTCACTAATGTTGGTTATATAAGGCATTCACCTTATATATATTGTTCTACCTGTACTTTAACCTACTTCTAATTTGCATCAGCAAGAAGTACAAAACAAGATATATTTAATTCATTCATCATTCATTTATATAATTCATTCATAGATTGGCTTTTTTTAAGGTTATATATGTTATTTCCCAGTTATTTAAAGCTTTGTTTCATATTTTTGGAAATTCTTCTGTTGTAAAGTTAAACATATAAGGACAAAATATTGTGAAACAGTAAAATGTTCTGCTTGTAATCCATATTTTTGTTGGTGTAAGCGTAAATGAACCAAAACACAAGGTTACATTATTCATATTTTTTTTTTAAATATCGTCCGATTTATTCGTAATCAGATTTTTTTTCTGCCAAATATCGGAATCCGTAGTGGCCTCAAAAAATCCATATCGGTTGGGCCCTAGTAATAATACCATGTCATGGTCTTTTCCCCACAGTAATGTGATTATATGCAGAATCCAGATGTTTTTTTCCTACAAACTGGACCAAATGAAGGTGTTTTTAACTGAGGCGTTGCTCTCTACTTCTGTTGCTGCTCCCATCCAGTTCTGTTCGGCTCTATGTTTGTTGGCTTGATGGGACTTATGATGGAAAACGAACAGGAAGAACTCTGAGTTTTATGTGGCGCTGCAGCTTCTAAGGCCTGATTCACACATAATGATTTGAGGGCTGTTTTTGTCCCGATGTTCACGCCGTTTCCAGTCTGTTATTTTTTCAGTTCTGGCTTTTTCTGTTAACAGTAGTCCCAAGACCACCATCATTCCCTCGTCCTATTTATCCTCTTACATGCTGTGTGTTGTGTTTTCTGGTTGTTACTGTGTTTCTTCTTCTTCGTTTTTTGCCGGTTGTTGCTATGGTTCTTCTTCTATGTTTCAACGTTTGTCCGGCTCGGAGGACTAGATTGTAGATGTGTTGTTGGGACAGCATCGGCATGTGTGTGTTGTTCTGTGATTACATTTTTGGAGCACACCACACACACCAGTACAATCAAAACTGATTTTTTTTATCTTCACGTGTGAGGTCTCGACCAGATAAAAAATCTCATAAGATAAAAAAAAAACTGTTATGTGTGTACCAGGCCCAACAAACAGCAGTGACGGTCTGGAGAAGGAGTTCAAGTAAGTAAAATTCCCATTTTTATTATTCCTCAAAGGGCCAAAGTAGCACTACGACACCAAGCAACATAACTGAATGAAACAGGGCACATCTCCACAACCATAACCTGTTCCCATTTTTTTAATTAGTAAATTCACTCTCATCATAGACACAGGTTCATGTCCTGCATTTCCATGTTTTTTACGGCCTTTTGAGATCTTGATATAGAAATTTAACTGATGTTTTGAAAAACTGTAAAATTGTTAGCATTTACATTGTTTTGTAGTTCATCAAACCATCAGAGTGGTTGAACGTCTAGCAAGCTATTTTCAGCTGCTTTCATCCTCTGATGATGATAGCAGGTGTTCTAAGAAATATGACACAGTAAAGAGTTATTACTAATAAACTATATCAAACTTCATCATCCAATCTATTTCAAGTCAGAAATCTCACTGTCTGAACCAAAAATCAGAAAAATAACCAATGTGTCAGCAACTTTAGCAGATTGATGGAGTCATTCCATGTTTCATGTGAAAATGGCTAAAAATACAGCTGCTACTCACCGACAGTGACAAGTTAAAACAGATGTTTTAAAAAGGTTCATTACTTAAACGTAACTTATATTACACCTCATTTCGCCCGCTGCATGTCTGTATGATAAAACAAGCTCTCTCAGCCTTTTTCTCTAATCTTTTCTTGTAAAAAGAAACGCTGAAAGTCTTGTTAGACACCAGTTAAAATCTTGTTGCACCATCAGCTCTTCATGTGCCTGCAAACTCACAGGAGGACTGTAATAACTTTCAGAATTGTTTCATGAACAAAGTACAAGACATTAGGGCCAGTATTAATCTTCCTCTTATAAATGTTTGTTGGACTGATTTATAATCTGTGTGCTCTTGGTCTTCCTTCTGTCACGGGTTCCAGCATCCTTAAACTAAAGGTGGGAACTTTTGTTTAATCCTGACTGAATAAAACACTTAAAGGATTTTTCTCCTTACAGACAAACAGTCCCTCTCACTCCAAAAGTAGGGGTCTGACTGGTAAAACCCCAGGACTCAGACTTATGACTTGGTTTCCAGTTCCACAGGTCAACAAAGGTCAACTCTCCAATCTGGACTGGGGGAGTACTTTGTTAAGTTATATCAAAGATCTGGGAAGTTTCTGAGATTTAATCTTCTGCAGCCACAAATTTGCCAGGATTTGCTTTTAACAAACGACATGTTTTATGGATTTTAGATGGAACTCCTCACCTGAACATCGTCTACTTTGAAGCCGTTTCCTCCCTTTTTAAGGTTGTGTTTTTCTTCAGATGGTAAGCAACCTCCATTCACAGGCAATCTAATGGACCAGGACACCTGGAAACACACCAAGAACTGTTTTTCTTACAAACATTCCAAAGGGAATTAAAACGTGTAAGGTTTTCTCTGTGTCCCACCACAGGAGAGGCTTTCTTTGAAGAAAGAGTGAAAGATTCTGTCCTTATCATTTTAAAGTAATTTCCATTTATACGTGTGGTTATTTTGATCGTGCATACCATGCGTACGGTATAATCATTAACATTTTGTACAAGGTTTAATCAACAAGCTCGATTAATTTGATCTGAAACTTTATTAACATGTGTTTATCTTTTCAAGGTATCACCTTCTAACTATTGATGTTGTGTGATTATATGATTTTAATAATATTTCGTTTAAGGCTTTAATAACTTGGACATACAGATATGTTCACAAATGTTTAATTTGATACACTTTACAAAATGATCAGACCAACCTACGTCTGTTATCACCAAAGTCACGTCTGCTTTTTGGTCAAAAGTTAAAATCCACGCCCATGGGGGTGTGTAATCACACAAAGAAACTCAGAACAAAGAGTTTAGTCTGCCTTCAGCTTTCCCTGGAGTTGTACCTGAATCTTCTTCAGACATGGCTCCATTCCAGAGTCACTCAGATTTCTTTCAAAGGTCCAAGAGACATGATTTTCTTCAGACACCTCTTCTGAACGCCAGAGAGAGAGAGAGAGAGATAGATGAGGCATGAAGAATTAAGCTTGCAGTGATGTAAGAACATCATCAGATACTAAAGTTTGGGCCTGCATTCAAGATGCATGATTGATTTGTTTCTTTTTGGACTGATTAACTTAGTTTAGTTCATGCCTTTTCCAACTGATACTTCTCTTTTGAGTTATGTTTTATCTTTTGGATTTTTTTATTGATCCTAAATTTTGATCTTTAATTTGGATAACTGGTTAACTCAGGCTGACAACACTTCCACAGAGTTTTCCTTTCGGACTGATCCAAAGCTGGACTTTTTGATCTTGTGCCATACCACCACAAGCCAGATCACTGTCCACCATCTGTGACACCACCAATACAGTGAAACGAGACCGCCCCCGCAGACAGAGCCTTCAGACCCAAGCCTACAAACCATCACGTGGGACAAACCTCGTTTCTCCCTGGAAGCTGTAAGTCGGAGCTACCACCTACTCAGGCCTCCCCTGGAGCTGAGAGTCACCACAACGGTCGTAAGTTGCCTCTGGTCCAAACAGAACCGGACTGGTCCTGCCGGGTCCTCTGCTGCTTGTCTTCCAAGAATGGTCGGTCTTCTGACTGTGATCTTAGTAGTTTACATCTTAGTTAAACTTCCAGCTTAAACAGATGTCAGTTTTCCTCTTTCCTTTTAAGATTAAGAGATTTTTTTTCCCACTTTTCTTAAACATTAGTTGAATTAACACCACAGGTTAATTAACTTTTGTTTCATTTCTTGCATACATTTCATTCATTCTGACACATTACATGATCTTGAAATAACATTCTTGTTTGAACACCTTATTCTGCATTTTACAATGGAAGTCCTTTGTAAATATTTCCTTTTTCATTTATGCATGATTAGGATTTCATACTTATCCTAAACTGGTCTGGTTATTGTGAACTCCTCCTTTAGGTAATGTTATGGGTCCCTTCGATATAAGAATTCACGTTATTAGCATCCTGAGACTGATTGATTGATAACTGATTGATTTGACTAGCTTGAATTAATTAATTTAATTAATTAATTAATTTAGTACTCTAATGGTGTCCACACTGCCTTTAGGTTTGTATCAAAGCTATAGTGTGGTGGTGCTCCCCGAGGTATAAACAATAATTTCATAATTTTATGTAATTATTAAAATTAATCCATCCATTTTCTGCCGCTTATCCGGAGTTGGGTCGCGGGGGCAGCTGCCTAAGCAGGGAAACCCAGACTTCCCTCTCTCCGGCCACATTCACCAGCTCATCCTGAGGGATCCCGAGGTGTTCCCAGGCCAGCCGAGAGATGTAGTCGGTCCAGCGTGTCCTGGGTCTGCCCCGGGGCCTCTTTCCGGTGGGACGTGCCCAGAACACCTCACCAGGGAGGCGTCCAGGAGGCCTCCTAACCTCCTGGTTAAAATTAATCATTTTTTAAAATTTAATGTTTAATGATGCTAAATTGCTGCATGTCTCTCCTGTCAGCCGACAGGGCAAGATGAAAACCGTCTTCCAGCCCTGCTGACGTTATTCCAACATCGCTGTTTTTAAAAACTTTTGTTGTTGATGGGTCCGGTGTGGTGCTCTGTCCGGCTCAATCCATGCTGTGGTAAACTCCATCTTCAAAAAGCCCAATCTTGACCCATCAGAGCCTAAAAACTAGAGGCCCACATCAAAACTTCCATTTGTGTCCAAGATTTTGGAAAAGGTAGTGTCAGGCCACCTGACGTTCTTTATGAAGCAGCATGATTTCTATGATCATTTTCAACCAGGGTTTCGTGAAAATGCTCTTTACTGAAACTGCTCTAGTGAAAGTGTCCAGTGATGTGATGATGGCTGCAGATTCAGGTCCTCACACAGTTGTGGTTTTACTGGATTTAACGTCAGCTTTCCATTCCGTAAGTCAGCATATACTCATAAATCGACTTCACAGATGGCTTTTCTGGATCTTTCCTCCAGTGCTTTTCCTCACACACACACACACACACACACACACACACACACACACACACACACACACACACACACACACACACACACATATATATATATATATATATATATATATATATATGTATATATATATATATATAGTTATGTTGTTATCAACAATCTTATGCCTGATGTGTCCAACCTGTCTTGTGGGGCTGCACAGGGCTCTGTTCTTGGTCCAGTTTTGTTTTTGTTGTACCTGATGCCTCTTGCAGTTGAAGACTGTTTTATTCAGGAAGGTTTTTGGTTGATGATTGCAATCTTTATGTTGTTTTATTGCACCCATTTTATGTACAACACTGTGATTTCATTCTGTTAAAAGCATTTTATAAATAAACTTTTACTCATTTTTCAAAGACACACTGAGGGAAAGTATTGCTTTCATTTTTTTCTTTTTTTTCTTATTAGGGGGGCTCAAACATAAGTGTGCATAAGGTGAAACAGATGACACAGAACAAAAGTGACAATTGACTGGACAGGATGAGACAAGGCAACACAATTCCATTTACAAGAAGAAAAAAAAAAGAATAAACAAACAGTGGAAAAAATCCATATAAAGACGGTGTATTAGAATTTAAACAGAGAAAAGGGAAGAATAAAAGAACAGGTGAATACGAATAGCTGTGTTGTGTGTGTTGTGATAGTGTGAATGCAACTCAGAGTTCATAAATTTCTATTGTGTGGCATTCGTTTGGTTAGTAATAATAATAATAATAATAATAAAAAGAAGAAGAAGTAGAAGAAAAAGAAGAAGAAGTAGAAGGATGATCACAGTAATAATGACAATAAGAAGAATCATAAAATAATAATTAGTTTGTTGTAGTTCAGGGGCCCCTGCCCCTTGTAGCTGGAGAGGAGTACTGGCTGCTTTTTATATCTCTGAGTTTTATTGCATAATTTTAAACCTTTGTTAATAAAGTTGAGTTTTTAGGCAAAAATCCATCTGTTGTTCAGGTGCATGTGTAAACCTGCTCATATCTCATATTTACTCGTGGTGAGTTGGCGTTGTCAGTAATTAGTTTATATCCTGTCACTCATCCCTCCCACCACATGTACATGACTAGATGTGTTGAGTTGCTGCCATGGGATTGGCTGATTACATATTTGTGTTAACTGGTTGAAGAGGTGGAGCTGATAAAGATTAGCTACTCTGTCTTATTAAAAAAAAGATTAACATCAGCTATATTAACTTCTGTAATATTAAACCCTGCAGTAGCAGAACTCAGCAAATAGAACTCTGGTTCTATTTTCCTTCACATTTACTTCAGACTTGAATTCATTATGTTAAGTTTAAGGTCAATGTACTCTAAATGTGTGAACAAGTGATTCTGTAAAGGTTTTTTTTTTTTTCATTTTCATTCAGACAGAGTGAGTCTGCAGTCTCTTGTGAGAGGAACTTGGGTGATGGTGCACCAGAACAAAACACAGTGGGCTGCTCTTTGTTACAGGAGTCAGAGTCAAGCTGCTGCACGCTAATTTATCACAATACAGCACAGGCTGCAGTTATTGCATGTTTAAAATGTGGGGCTCAAACATTTATCAGTGCAACATAAATGCACTTTGTTTCAGACTATATGCGCTTCTTAATTCACTGCAGGAGCATTTTATCTTTAAGATATTGTATGATTAAAATGATACCCCCCCAGGTAACTTGTTTGGTTCAGTTCAGTTGCTTTTAGAGTTTTTAAAGTGGAATAAAAAATTTGTTTAAACATTTAACAGAAAATCTGAGCTGAGTTGGTTTAATTAGAGCAGAAGTCCACCCCAGAAGTGGTTTCCGTATAGACCCACGACCCACTTATTTTCTAGCATTCATGGAAGTAGGGATTCTGTTTAAATTCTAAAATCTGCAAATCAACAATCAGCATTATATATATATATATATGTGTGTGTGTGTGTGTGTGTGTGTGTTTCCATTTACCTTGATTTGACTGGATATTACCTGATTTTTAAAAGGATATGCATATATTTTATAATGTAATCCTTAAAAAAATCCCTTGTTAAATAAATGACATGCAAATAATTATTAATAGAGTCCTGGTTCAAAGTCCGTTTGGAGCTCTAGAACCTACAGGTGAGGCCGAGTGTGTTATGTCTGCAGCATGAACACTCTGTAGTTGCGAATCACTGACAACTGGTGGCAGTCATGTGCTTCTGGAGTTGCAGGGATGCCATCATTACAATATGCAACAATATTGCTCCTGCAGCTCCACATACATATCTACAAACACAGGGAGTAAACCCACGCACTCATACATACATATACAATTAAACAAACAAATACATGCAGAGACACATATGCATCCATCTTAAAAAGCACACTCCCACATAATGCAATGAAGAGTATTCAGACTCTCTTGCAGCTTCCAACACTGTGTGGTTCCATCATCTCGTATTTATAACCCAGTGTTTACTGGTCTGAGGCGTTGCCAAAGCTTGGACCTCTCCAGGTGGCTGTATCCAAGCAGACACTGCAGAGATTTAGAGGATTGTGTGCAAAGAGATGGACACAAGGCTCATTGAAGAGGGATGATTGCATCCAAGTAAAAGGAGGTGTCTTAACCCACTGTTCGCTGATTTTACCCTGCAAACATTAGCAGGAATCATTAAAAGAATGATCTCATTCTCCTTATCTGTACTTGTGTAGGTGCACTTTGCTCCCATTTTTATGTTTCACACTGCCACAACCTGAAATGTCAATATGCAAGATTGACAAGCAAATCACAGAGAAAAAGAGTTTACCACTTTGCAGGTGGCAGTTAAATCTCTGACATTCCTCTGCAGTTCCTCTGGCTCCCTTTATCGTTTCTGGGGAGTGTCGCTCCTGATGCCAGATCATTCACTTATCTCTCAGCTGCATAAACAAAGACAAGTTTATTTATAAAGCACATTATATACATAACTCAATTCAGTGGGCTTTACATAAGATGAGATTCAAACAGTGAAACAACAAAACAATTAAAATCACATTAAAATGTAGTGTGGTGTGCAAAAATCAGAACAAAATATATAACATCATATGAAATAACTAAATTAAAATTACTAAAGGCAAGCAGCAGTCTCAACCAATTAAAAGGCACATGCAAATTTCATACCAGCACATGAGAAAATAAATGTTTTTAACCTGGATTTGTCAAGGTTGGGGCATGGAGGTGAGAACCCAAATGCAGGCAGATGAGGCAGAAGGCAGGTGGGTTTAGAATAAAGGTTTAATAATCCTATTGCAAAATTAACATGACAAGAAACATTACTTGGCAAGAGAACTACATGACAAAGCATGGCATGAAGACTAAATGACAAAGACTATGAGCAGGCAGGGTATAAGTAAAAGCAAGGGGTATGTATACAGAGGTGAACTAACAGGGAGCAGGTGAAACAAATGAGACCGGAGACGTGGGCCATGGAGCTGGAGGTGACACCGGACATGTGGGGCGTGGAGCTGGTGGTGACACCGGACATGTGGGGCGTGGAGCTGGTGGTGACACCGGACATGTGGGGCGTGGAGCTGGTGGTGACACTGGAGCTGCGGGGCTTCGCGCCTGAGACGATGGTACAAGGCAAGGGTTTTTTGAGCCTTGTATCGTTCTGGCCACCACAGCCACCCATGCCAACCCATAAGACCTGGAGTTTGCAAAGAGCATTTTCCGTGTCGCCAAAAGTATTTATATGTATTGGTAAAAAGGTTTGCTGATTGTTTATTTAAATTGTTTATTTAAATAAGCAATCAGATTATCAAGAGGTGCCTTATACCCATAAAGCTCCCCTAAGCAAAAAACCTTTCTGCACAACACAACAGCCAGACCATCATTCTGCTGCTACGATGCTGGAAAGGACGAGTTAAAAGAAAAAAAAATCTCTTAGTCCTGGTTAAAACTCTAGCAGCAGCATTTGGAGGAGGTGGATGAGTTTAATGCTGTTTTTAGGAAATCCTGTTAAAAGACCAGTACAGTAATCCAGCCTACTGGAGATGGAAGCATGGAGGAGTTTATCGCGGTCTTACTGGGAGACTTTACTTTTAACTTTGTTGATGTTTCTGAGCTGGTAAAAAGCTTCTTAGTGAAGCTTTGATGTGGCTGCTGTCAGGTCTATCAACACTCCTAAGTTACCAACTTGGTTGGTGGTTTTAAGAGCCTGAGTCTCCAGGTGTTTACCAATGCTGACCCTCTTCTCTTTGCTACCAAACAAAATAATATCAGTTTTCTCTTTATTTAATTGTAGAAAATTTAAAAAGGTTTTAAAAACTGTTGACCACAGACAGCGTTGTGATTAAATCCTACAAGTAGTACTGATTTAAAACTAAGGGTCAAATACCAAGAAAACACAAAGTCATTTCTAGCCATTACAGCTATGACTACCACAACGTTCCTTTAAATACTCCCAAACATCTGTGAGCTGAACTGGCCGGAGCTGTGCAGGACATGTAAAAGTGCCCTGTTACATTTATAAGGTAAATGTGTGCTGCTGATGTGTGAATTTCGTCAGGCTGCAGATCAGAACATTCCTGTTTTTTGGTTCTTGTTTTCCCTCCTTGGAGTCAGCTAGCATTTGTCACTGCTGTCACTGCTGCAACGATTAGTCGACGTTGTCGACAACAGTCAACAATAAAAATAGTCGACAATGAATTAAGCCTTTGATGATTGTCGAAACAACAAAAAAAAAAAACTACAGAGTGAGACATCGTCTTCTAATCCTATCTCTGCTGAGAGTTGCACAATGCACATGCGCAAAGAGGGGAAAAAAAACTACAGAGTGAGACATCGTCTTCTTTTTTTTAATCTCTGCTGAGAGTTGCACATGCGCCATAAAGTCCGCCAGGGGAAAAATATGGCAGCGGACTACGGAGCAAAACGGTGGCAGAGAACGTCAAAAGTCGGATAACTTCACGTTAAACTTACAAAATAAATTAAATACATGTGAGATTTGTAAAGCGCACCTTGTGTACCACGGAAGTACGTCTGCAATGCTCGAACATTTAAAGAGGAGGAACACTGGACTTACATAACAACCTCATGCAAGATTTCAAAGCTGAAAGTAAAATAAGATCCATTTATAATAATCATGAGATACATAATCCGATTGGTCGACTAGTCGTTTTAATGTCGGTAACTAATCAACCATCAGAATAGTTGCAGTGCTACTGCTGTCTATGCCACCACACAGGCCTTGGCATCCCAGAAATAGTCTGACACAACTGTCTGGCCACAGAACAGTCTGGTTCTTGCCACAAGTGTTTAGGTCCTCGTGGCTTTCTATTCCTCCAACTCCACCACACTGGAGTCAACAACGGGAACAGATGAGTGCTTCAGATTGTGATTGTAGCAACAAAGAAGCAAAGCAGAGTGGACAGAGGAGCAGGCTTTAGATGATACAGAATATAGATAATGAAAACCTTGGTCTCAAGAGCCACCTTCATCTTATGAGACTGAGCTGGGCATCGAGAAGGCTGAGTAAAGATGTGAACTGTAAATGAAGAAGCGCTCTTGACATTTAAGTGCATTGCTTAATCAGATGTACTCGAATGGCTATTCTGATGTCTCAGATGGTTTTAAGATAATCATTACCATTGGTTGCAAATGACAGCAGATGAGAGATGAGCATCTACATATTCAACCTGAGCAAACTTCAGACAGTCAGACTGAAAACAGACACAAAATATGATTTTCAAGCTCATGACTCTGACCTGAATACATCAGTTATGGCCAGTACATTATTTCTCTCACTATCTTGCACATCTGGTAATCATCTGGTGGAAAATGCCAGTTAACATAACATATTACTGTAATCCAATATGTTACATCTCTCTTCTTAAAAACAAAAAACAAAAACCAAAGAAAAACAGTATGTCCACATAAATTGGGTAGCCGGACATGTCTAAGGATGACCCTGATCAGCTGATATTACAGTGTACCTGTGGGATTCCAGTAATGCAGGAACATCTGAAACTCATGGATCAATTCTTAGAATAAGATAGAAAACAGAAAACTTAACTTCAGCAAATATAAATCACAGGTAGCTCACAAATATTTGCATCACATACCAGTGCATGTTCTAATAACATCAATAGTTATAGGTAACATACAATGAGCGAACAACAAAGGCTCATTCATTTTTTCTTTTTCTTATTTTATATATAAATATACATACTTAGGCCAGCGATCTGCCTACACCCTTGTAATGGAAAATTTTATACACATGCACTTTGTATTGTTACTTTGTTTGATTCTCACTTAGTGTGTGATCTTTGACAAATAAAATTCCACTACACCCTTTACAATGATTACCGGTTGAGGTGGTGTAATGTTTGGGTCCAGAGGCTTCACAGGCTGAGGCTGGGAAGCCGGTGTGCTGCCGAAGGTGGGCTGCAGTGGTTGGATGGTCTCTTCTGCTGTAGTGTAGCCTCCTCTCTCTCCGACGTGTCGGTGGTTGCATCGGTACGTCTGAACTGCACTGGTGGTGATGTGATAGCTTCTGTCGGGTGTCTACAGAACGTCTTACCATCGCTGGTTTCCAGGAACCATCCTGCTGGCAGAACCTGATAGGGGCACCTGGGAGTAGCTGTGCTGTCCTGTTGAGGTTTGCTGGCTTTGCTGGCATACTTCCCTCCTCTCGCGTACTGTTTGCTGGGAAACAGTTTGCGGCTGCAGGTGTTTGGCTGTTGCAGGGATGAACAGGAGTGTTTCGATATTCTAGTAGACTCAGGTAGGAGTCTTTGTGTTCAGCTTTGGCTTTGTCCAGTATTCTCTTGGCTGTCTAGACGGTTTTCTCTGCTAGGCCATTGCTCTGTGGAAAGTGGGAACTAATAGTGGTGACGCAGATAACGCACACACATATCTCTAACACACACCTAACATTCACATCTTCAGACATACGTAAGTACCAGTAGCGTACTAGTTGAAGTGTCTGAGTGATTTAAAATAAATAATTTATAAGCAATAAGTAAAACCTCTGATTCTGGCATTGGTTTAGTAGTGTTCATATCCAGATCAGCCATTCAGCATTCTGACGGTTTGTGGGAGGAAGCTGTTGATCAGTCTGGAGGTTTAATGCTGCAGAACAGTTTGCCTGATGGCAGCAGTTCAAAGAATTTGTGAGGATGTGAAGGGTCCTTCACCATGCTCAGCGCTCTGTTCCTGCAGCGCCTCTATTTTAAAGAAAGTATTTTCTTTCTTTCTTTCTTTCTTTCTTTCTTTCTTTCTTTCTTTCTTTCTTTCTTTCTTTCTTTCTGTCTTTCTTTCTTTCTTTCTTTCTCTCTTTCTTTCTTTTTTTCTATCTGTGATTTTGAGAAAGTTATTCACAATTTTATTTCTTCAAGACTTGACTTCTGCTACAGCGCCTGTCCAGATGTGGGTCGGTCTGTCCAGATGTGGGTTGGTCTGTCCAGATGTGGGTCGGTCTGTCCAGGTGTGGGTCAGTCTGACCTGGCTTGACTTGACACCAAGCGGTAACCTCTGGAGGTAAAATGTGAAGCCTATTCAGAAGTGCAAACAATTGCAGTTCACCTCTCATCCACTAGGGGCTCCAAAACAGTCAATCCGCATAGACTCCCATGTTAAAAAGACCAACTTCACAGCAGAAATAAAAATGTTTAATGCCTGGTACAAAAATCATTTTAGGATTAATAGGTCAAGTTTACCTTCATGACAACTGTGAGGGGGGTGAATTTTTTTCTCACCCATCCGTTTGGATGTTATTTAATCTTGAAATTTGGCATAATTAGGGGCGTGTTCTTTTGATTGACAGGTATCCAATATCCGCAGCAAGAAGGAGTGCGGCACAACCGTGGTCTTTAGCCGGCTAACAGCGCGCCTTAGTTTTAGCCTGCCTACCTCCGTTAGCTGGTTAGCTACTGTTAGCTCCGGGTTAGCTCAATTAGCTCTTAGCTACAGGCAGTTTGGGGTTTGATGGGTGTCAATCATCCACCCCCACCTTCACAGTCCCCCTCTCAGCTTCACCTCTTTGCTCATTTTTGGATTTTCTGGGAATGACGACACACGTGACGCTGCCAAGATGGCGACGGTGGGAACTGCCCACTGAGCTTCAGTTCAGCTTTTCAGAAACCTACTGGTGACAGAAGCTCCGTCCATCTTATATATACAGTCTATGCTTGACACACTACTATGTTGATATACGCTCTCAAACATCCCTCTGTAGAAGATCCTGAGGATGCTGGTGGGGAGAGAGGCTTATTTCCGCTGCCCCAGGAAGTGCCGTCTCTGCTGGGCCAATTTTGTGATCGCTGAGATGTTCTTATTCCAGCTCTGTGAGACCAACAAATGTCATGTCCTCCACTCTGCACTGCTGATGCTGAGGGGAGCGGGCTTCATCCGTGTCCTCCAGAAGTCAATGATCATCTCCTTCGTTTAGTCCACATAAAGCAGCATATTTTTCTCTGCATCAGCTCTCAGTGTTTCCCACTTCTTCCCTGTACATTGTTTAGTTGTTCTGATGAAGGAGTCCCACCACTTTGGTGTGATCTGCAAACTTTATAATTAGGTTCCTCTTGTGTCTCGATGCATAGTCATGTGTTAATAATGTAAACTGAGCACACAGCCTTGAGAAGATCCAGTAATGTTTTACCCAACGCAGACTGCGGTCTCAGACAGAAAGTCCAGGATCCAACGATATGTGACATGTGTTTGGCCTTCCTCAGAGTAAGAGTTTTTCTTTTCATTTCAGTGGCATGGTGGTGTTAAATACTTAGCTAAATCAATGTAAGGATTAATAGCTGTTTTTATATTCCAGATGAGTAATGACTGAGTGCATGGTGGTGGATATTGCATCCTCTGTGAAGTGGTTGGTATAATATACAAACTGGAGCAGGGAGGCTGGCTGTGATGTGTGGTCTAACCAGCCATGCAAGACTTCATCACAGTCTGTAATGGGACTACAGTCATTCAGACAGGATATAGCTGGTTTCTTTGTCATTGGTATTGTATTTGTAGCATCTACGGATGATGGCTGACGAAGATGTTAAAAATGTCAGTCAGAACATCTTCCAGCTCGCTAGTGCAGTCTCTGAGCACACATCCCGGGATGTTGTCCAGCCCTACTGCTTTCGATGGGCTGGCCTTAGGGTACTTGTTTCTGCTACGTTGATGATGGGAACTAGCCCCACAGATGATGGAGATGGTGCCGGCCTTTTCTCTGGATGTTGGATTTGATGCCTTAAACAACAAAAAAAAATGTTATTGAGCCAGTCTGGTAGAGACGTGCAGCTGTCGACCCCCTGCCTGGTCAGGTAGAATCCCTGAATTTTCTCTGCTTAGGTGCTTTTTGCAGGCCTGATCCCTGTACCGAGTGCAGACCTGGCTGAGTGAAGATCAGTCTTATCCCCTGGCCTGAAGGCTGTGTGTTATGCTGGGCTCACACCAAACGACTTTTACGGTCGCAGAATGAAAACGGAAGTCTTTAGGAAATCTTAGGAGTCTTTTTTTTTTTTTTTAACTTGTCCTGTCCAGCATCATAGCAGCAAAATGATAATCTGGTTGCTGTATCGTGCTGAACAAATTTCTTCGCCAAGGGGAGGCCTATGGGTAAGGCTCCTCTTGATAATGTGATTAATTTATTTATTTATTTACTTTGAATCACGGAATCTATGTAATCTTGCTGGACCTGACCGGAGGGGACAGAAAAAGATGGAAAATAGCAAAAAGAGCAAAAGGGAAAGAAGAAAGGAGACAAAAAGATCACAGACAGAAGGAAACGACCCTTCAATCCACACCATCACCAGACAACAAACTGTTACACCTGTACATGAACACACCAGAAAATTTCCTACAACTTCCACAAAAGCAGAAACATACACACAGAAAAAAACTAGTCATTTAGAGTTTTTAAATAACAACCAAATCAAAAAGACATAACAGCGACCAGATACTAACTCACAGGAAAAATAAAAAGAAGAATTATCTCTTAGTATAAAAACCCACTGGACAACTCAGGGACTGTGCCAGCATGCAGAGGATGAGGAATAAGTAGTGATCAGTGATGAAGAGTGATAAGTGAGATCGTGCAAATGCGACCACGCCTCCACAGAGGCCAGAGGCAGACCAGGACAGCCCATATCTTAGGAGTCTTACCGGAGTCGCAGCGCTCCCGTCATCTCCATCGTTAGGTTTAAGCTAGTAATCTGCGCTGCTTCATGTCAATCTTTCCCTAGTCTTCAATCTGTGACAATATCAAACTTATTTGATATTATCGCAAGTAGCAGCGACAAAACACTTTCAACAACCAATACATGAGCTCTGACAAAAGCAGAAACAGGAATCCGGACAGTCAGGGCGGCGTGGCTCAGCAAGGTAGAGCGGTCGTCTTGTAACCCGAGGGTTGCCGATTCGATCCTCGGCCAAGTCGTGTTCATGTCATGCCGAACCCCTAGTTGCTCCTGATGGGTCGTGGTCGAGCGCCTTGCATGGCAGCTTCCGCCATCAATGTGTGTGTGAATGGGTGAATGTGCTGTATACTGTAAAGCGCTTTGGGTATCCTGGTACAGAAAAGCGCTATATAAATACGGACCATTTACCAGCAAAAATGGACGAAGAAAAAAAAAAAAAAGACACACAAGAAGCGGTGATGAAACGTCATCGGTGGAGCATCCAGAAAGAGGAACGGATGGTTATTAAGAAGTAAACGTCTGCTGTCGATTATTTATGTGTTACAGTGTCATGATCTAACAAATGAGATAATAACAAACTCATTCGTCCCTCCAGATTCTGGTGAGACGGTGTAACACCTGGTGGAGATGCAAAGCCACACTTAATAATGATGTGTAATTCCCTGGAGGGAATTCTCCCCTTGTTTATTTTGATGTGGGCAGATCAGCCCTGTTCGATATCAGCTGTCTCAAAAAATGCTAAAAGAATCTAGTTGTAGTCTCGTAAATAGTGATTCACAGTCTTTGTCAAATCTCAGTCTGAGACTCGTCTGAGACTTAAAACTCTAAACATTTGTCTTTAGATGTGAGCAGGGGTGAGCTGGTAGTTTTCTAGAGTCTTTTGCAAATCTTTTAAAGTCTTCTGATGTAGCCCAGCATAAGGCAGTCGGCAGTGAACGGACCTCTTTGCTCATCCATGGCTTCAGTTCTTCGTGTGCACTGAAGGTCATGGTGACAACACAGTGACATCCTTTGTACACTTAGCGATGTAGCTAGTCACTGCCTCTGCACATTCCTCTTTATCTGTCTGGTCTCCCAGAGGGGCTGCTGTCTTAAAGACCTCCCAGTCAGTGTGTCTGAGGCAGCCCTGGAGTGCAGCTGTTGCACCCTCTGGCCAGATCATGGTGTGTTTCGCCCTGCAAACAGGCACTAACATACTGTAGTACGGGTCACCATGTATGCATCGGGTGAGTTTGTATACACCAGGGCTGGACAAATTTGGTCCTTTAATGCCAAAGTCCTGCAGGTTTTTGATGTCTCCCAGTTTCATCACACCTGATTCAAATCACTGAGTCAGTGAGCAGGACTGGATCAGGTGTGTTGGAACAGGAAACATGAAAAACTCACTGGACCGTGGCTTTCTAGAACTGAGCCTGCCTAACTCGCACAATATAGCTGTCAGTCTTTGTCAACTGTGTTAATATAAACCAGTTCATAAAAATGATTACACAGCTAAGGAAACCAACGGATTGCATCAAAGTTTGTTTTTCCCTTCTTTGCTTTATTTCAATTAGATTCTAAAAGACTCGTTAGCCAAAATACTCAGCACAAACTTGATTTATTAACCCTCTGATGCATGAATTACGGAAACCTTGGTCAAGATTTTTTTCTGAAGTGTTTTTATTCTTCTCATGACATGAAAAGAAATGTTCAATTTTTTTTTTCTCTCCCAAAATATGATTTTTTATAAAGTTACAAACATGTCGGATCCAGTGGACTACATGCGCCTGAGCACTCAACTTAAAACACTGTAAACTTACCGTAAAAGTCAATTAACTTGTGTTCTTTTATAAATATACAAACACTTTTTTTCTTCTTTCTTTTTTTTGCTTTGAAAAACATTTCAACAAGTTTTTGGAAATTTCAACACTGTACATACAAGTGTATAAAAGGAGAATTGTAAAAATAAAACTATTGAAAACAGTAACTGTATTCTCATTTGTAGGTATTCACCGTCTGCCAAGACATGTAAAGTTAAAGTTAGAAAGAAAGAAGTGTTTATCCCAAATTGTAATATTATGATCCTCTTAAGCTAAATCTGGTGTTGTCTTTTGGTAGAACTTAGTTGTTTGATACTCCTTTACCACCAGCAACAACGTTTTTCAAAGTTTTGTGTAGATTAGAAGAGAAAATGTGAACCATAAAACCATTTAAACTCATTTCAGAGTGAAAATGACATTCTGTAAATAATCATTTGACACGCAGGGATGTTACTGTAGAGCTTGCCATCTTTGGTGGTGTTTTGTGCATCATTCAGACAACCCTGTGGGCCTTTGAATCCCCAGCATCAGGTTTGTAGCTACTGCTTTATTTCTAACTTTGTTTTGCATTGTAATAGGATCCAGAATTCGTGTTCATTTGCTGTATTGTAGGAGGTAAGTTGAATTAGGTGTGTTGCCACAGGGGCTAGTACAGCATGTTGTCCCTCTCTGAGCTGCATGCACGTCAACCTCAAACAAACTTGTTACCTTTGTAGAAAGAACTTGCCCTCCCTCTGGCCTTAAATCCTGTTATGTTTTAAGAAGGAGGCTCTGAATATATAGGAAATTAAAGCTGGAAGAGCTGTGTGCTTCTCTTCTCCTGAATAGTCGGAGACAGAGGGAGAGATCAGGAGAGAGCGGCTGACAAAGGAGGGACTTAGTGAGGGATGAAGGGGAGAAGGAGCAGCAGAGGGGATGATTAGCATATTGCTTCAGGGACTGAGCTGCTTTTTTTCTGCACTACACAAAAAGCATGTATATGTTTTGTTATTTAACAGTTTGGCTCAGGGAAATACATATAATAGCACTGCTTCAAGAAATCTGCTTCAGGTGATGTTTGGTATGAGAAAGACTTTTAGAAAGCATGAAAAAGTGAGAACCAGTTTAAATAATTCGACTGTTTATTTAAAGATGTACACATTCAACTAATGGCTAGGTGTCATGGATGTGGTGTATGGATCCAAGGAGTAAGCTTTTGGAGAATGACAAAGAACAGTTTATTGAAAGGTGCAGATGAGGTTGGCAGGGTTCACTGAACGCACGGGCTGGAGCGGGCAGACAGGGTTTTCCAAGATGCAGGCGAGGCACGGACTGGTTCTTTGGAAGAGAGACGTCAACAGGTTAGTCACAGGAAGACACAACAGAATCTGATAACGTGTACGACTGGTTACCACGATGAGTAGTATAATCCAGCGATGACTGGAGGTCCGGGTGAGGTTTATATGGAGATGATAATGATGCCTTGATGTCCTCCAGCTGCGCTGTCCTGATAGCAGTGATTGGTGATCCAAATATGGTCAGCAGGAAGCAGGGAATGGAAGTGAGCGTGAGCCATGACACTAGGTTTAAATAATACTGAAGTAACTACATGAGGTGTGAGATTATTTTAGAAAATTCAGAAGGGATCAGCTGAATCATACTTCAAAATGATATTTGAACTGTCCAGCTGCATTAGCTAAAATGCCTAATCCAATTTAGCCTCAGTTCAGCCCGTGTCCATGCCAAGCCATGGAGAAACCCAGTGACAGATTCATTGTCCCGTTTTGACTTCACTTTTCTACAGTTCAATCCTCCTCATCTGGACTTTTATGTATCATGTGGTAAATGTCAGGTGAGATCATCTTCATCTTCACTATCTGGCCACAAAACCACATCAGTTAATGTGCACCTGTGCGTTTTTACTATTCTAAAACAGATGAGCACAATTTTAGTGGAGACTGTCTTCATTATTAATGCTGAAATGCCATCCATCCATTATCTATACCGCTTCATCCATTAAGGATTGCAAGGAAGCTGGAGCCTAACCCAGCACTTAGCAGGTGAAAGGCTAAACACCCCGGACAAGTCGCCAGTCCATCGCAGGGCCAACACAGAGACAACCATTCACACTCACTCCTAGGGAGAATTTAGAGTAGCCAATTTACCTGACATGCATGTCTTTGGACGGTGGGAGGAAGCCAGAATACCTGGAGAGAACCCACACATACACGGGAAGAACATGCAAACTCCACACAGAAAGGCCCCTGTTTAAACCTCCCCTCCATGCGAGGCTGCTTCCTGTGAGGCCACGGTGCTAACCATCACACCACCACATCTCTTAAACGTCTCCTCCAGAGCAGATGAGGTGGTGATGTCCTGGACCTGGCTTTGAAAAAATATTCCCCATTATTTGCCCTTATGATGTACGATACAAACTGGTGACTGAGGAGGATTGGAACTATACTCCAGTGTTTCTCAGTCCTGTTCCTCGGGGACCCCTGCCTTGCATGTTTTAAATGTTTCCAGCTCCAGCACACCTGATTCAGATTAATTGAACTGATTGTCTAGTTCATGGCAAGCCTGTTAATGAGACATTCTTTTGAATCAGGTGTGCTGAAGTATGGAAACATGTAAAACATGCAGGGCAGGGCTCCCCAAGGACCAGGATTGAAAAACACTGCTCTACTCATTTCTATAATAATTACGCATTTTATGTAAAATAATTTTCTTTCCATCCACTCATGAAAAATGAGCTATAATCTCACTGGGTTCAGTATGGGATTGAAACAGTAAAACCTGGAATCTGATAATAGATTCTTGTGTCCAATTAACGCCTCACTACTGAACATTTGTCAGGTTGGCGCACCTTATGACAGCTTATCCAGCGTATTCGTCATCCCATCTCTTCTCTGAGTTGTCCCCTAATGACAGTAATCCAGCATCATCTTCATCCCATCCCTGTACCTTCTGTGTGGCGAGCCAAGCTTAGCAGCCACTTACCCCACCAGGCACCGGCCATCTAGGGCGGCCACAACGAAGGGCCCAGAGCCCCAAGAGCCCAGAAGCGTTGTGGCTGTGTTGTGGCTGTGTTGTGGCTGTGACTGTTTTTGTATATTTCTATATTTTCCTCATTTTAAGTTACCTTTTTTTAAAGCTTGTATGGGAAATTGCGACAGGGACTCACCTTAGTTTTTTTGGCATCCTCTTCATTTTTATTCTTGTTATTCCACTTTTTGGGAAACCTATTCAGTACAGCCGTGACTTCCTATTCCTGTTCAGTGACTCTGGAATCTGCATTGTGGATTCCTCGGCAGCAGTGCCCCCAGAGATCTACTGGCTGGATCCTTCCTTCCATGGGTAAAGGGGAAACTGGAGCTGGTCGCTCAGATCGAGGCATACGAGGAAGAGGGGGCGATGTAGCAGACTGTGCCAGAGGCTGAAGCAGCAGGGCCACCATTGGTTGCCCGCTGCTAACTGTCATCTTTGCGAATGTTCAGTCACTCCGGAATAAAGTGGACAAACTTCAAGCATCTGGCTGAGTATAAGGGTGCCTGTCTTTTGGCCTTGACGGAGACTTGGCTTAAAGAGCACGATCCCCAATTGGATCTGGAAATAGATAGATATTGGGCTCCCTATTGCCTTGATATCGCAGTGACCAACCAATCACTCGGCGGGGGTGTGTGTATCTATGTCGATAAGAACTGGTGTAAAACGGTGGTTGTCAGAGAGACACTGTGCACCAAAGACATTGAATTACTGTCCGTATCACTGCGACCCTTTCATATATCCAGAGAATTTCCACAGTTATTTCTTACTCCGGTTTATATTCATCCGAAGGCAAACACTGACGTAGCCACTCTGGCGATGCTAAAACCAGTACAGCGGTTCCAGGCGATAGTGCTGAATACACCGCACTTTATACTAAGTGACTGTAATCACTGCAGACCTGAGAAGTCCTTTCCTCACTTTTATCAATATGCGACGTGTACCACTTGACATGGGAAGTGTATTGAGCTCTGCTTTGGATCCGTAAAGGACGCTTATAAGTCTCTATGCAGAGCTCCACTGGGAATGTCGGACCGCAGTGTGGTTTATTTAGTTCCATCATGTAAATCTGTCCTGAAGAGAAACGAGCCAGAGAAATGTTTAGTTCCGGTTTGGTCAGAGGAATCAACTCTCTGTCTTCAGGACTGTTTCCATAATAAAGACTGGATTTGTTTAGGGAGCAAAACATTTCCTCAGACAGATCAAGTTATTTTACATTATCTGGATCTTCCATGCATAAAATTAGCATCTCCTTCTAATTTAGTTTTAACTGACAGAAATACCTATTTTAATTTCTCATAAGATTTCTCACAACCTATTTGACTTTTCAACCACCAACGAGGTGTCCACTCTGCCTTTTGCTTTGGAATGTGAGGGTCTCCAGTCACACATACACACTCATACTTATTATTTTGCCTTTTCTTTACTTTTTTTTGTTTTGTTTTTGTTTTTTGTTTTTTTGTTTTGTTTTTTGTTTTTTTTCTGCAGTTCTCTCTCTTGAGCTCTTTGTCTTTAACATGTCGGCACAAAATTAATATTTTAGAGCCTATTTACTCTTTAAGACCCACTAACTTGGTTACGTCTAATTATAAGGTCTTCTTCACGGTGAGCCAGACACACAACCTTATTTCATCACACACTTTATACTCAACTCTTCTCTTGTCGAAGGTGGATTTCCTGTCATCATCTGTCACCAGACTCAGAACCCCAGATGACTGGCCTCCCACCTAACGTCGAGGTAGAGCTCTTTTACAGGTCCCAGACCTGGCTGCGCACAGTCTTCAGTCTCTCTGCGATTCCACACTGGGTTCGGATGAGTATTTAGGATCCGGCTCAAAGAACCAATATGTTAGAAAATTCATTTCCAACACCAAGCACTGCAAAGCTAAACCTTCTACATAAGGAAGAACCACAAAGCATTATTCCTCTCTTTACTTAGTTTCTCTCTTTAAGGTCCCCGACCTTTTCTGTTTCATCTCTTAAGCTTCTACAGAAGATCTGTCATCTTCTACGGGCAATTTCTTGAGATCCCCAGTCCCATAACACTTTTAATACTTCTAAATACTACATCCAATCACTCATTCACTCCACACTTAAAATTATACACATTTCACTTATTCTCTTTTACTCTTATCTGTTTCTCTTTAACTCTTATACTTCTATTCCTTTATTCAGGATCCCAGATCCTTATGGTCCCAGACCATTTATGCGTATTTTCCTTTTACTTCTATTATTCTTCAACTTCTTAAAGCCCCATTTCTCATACCAAAACTAAAACCATCTGTTACCTGATCAGGCACTTAAATTTAAAGTACTCAATGTGGACAATTTTTAGAAAAGGTTTGTCCTTACCTTTATTTATGACCATACTTTCAGTTCCTGATCTGGGTAGAAGATGATTATGATTGTCCTTTAAATCCTATTTGATATCAGCAGAAAGAAAATTTAGTAAATAAAATTCAAAGACATTTAATAATTATGCCATACCGGAACATAACGTTGGGGTCACCAAGTTGTTAGAGAAAACCTTAAAAATGCACAAGTAATAAAGAACAGGTACTTCTTTCCACATTATTAAAATAGGCAGGTACTAATTTCCCCCTTTCCTAATTAATACGGTACTGTTCCACACATTTTCTTTCTACCTTTCTCTTTAGGTTCTTCTCCTGCGTGTTTTTTGATGGATCAAAATATGACCGACTACTTCTCTCAGTTAACTAATTTATTAATTACAATTGATATGAGAAATGTGCAAATACAGAATTCTGGATTTGTATTATCTGTCCCCTGGACTAATACAATGTGGAGTCTGCTGCCGTCACAGTCAGAACTCCCTCTAACTGATCCTCGAATCCTTTATATGTGGGTCTGGCTATCCACAGTTTTGCTGACTAATGCTGCAGTTGCAGAAGTTGAGTCGGCTGCAGTCACAGGTCCTGTGACCCCATCGTCCTAAAAAACAGGAACAAGAAGACAATACACAGACAAGCAGGAGATTTCCTCTGGACTCCGGTTAACTTAGACATTTCCTTTAAGTGTAACATTCCACATGTGGTTTTACCGGCAGAGACAATTAGTCAGTCCCTCACATGTTCTTCTCACTCACCCCATATGAGCTTAAAGATAAGAGATATATTCAATATGATTAATAGAGTAAGAATATAAATAAAAATAAGTAGCACACTTAAGTAATTCCTTGATGAGTATCTCAATAAATTTATCTACAGAAGTGAGTGTGGACCTTGACAAACTAACTGAGGTTGTCTCTTCTTATGTCTCTTTTTGTGAGGCCTCTATTATCCAACAAAAATACATTTCTTTTTTCCACAACAACAAGGGTGACAAAAAGCATCCAAACTATAATTAACCAAAGAAATATTTACTCTTACAAGATGACATTGCACAACAAAGAGAGCTTCAAAAACAGTTAAAAAATTAGCTCAAACTCGCAAAGTGCAGGTACAATGACAAGGTGGAGAGCATGCTAAGTGCAGGCAGCGCTCGCCCTGCATGGTGGGGGTGAAATGCAACTATCATGACTCCCTAAATGAAACGTCTGATCTTGTACTTTCTAATGAACTGAACATTTTTTTTTAACCGTTTTAATGTCAGTGATTTTAGTGAAAAATTGTCTGCTTTTTAGAAATATTGTCTCTTCTCAGAGCAGTGTTGTTGTCAAAAGGAACAATATTGTTAAACTTCTCCGTGGAGTTAAGGAGAGGAAAAGTCCTGGTCCTGATGGCGTTAGTGGGCGGGTCCTTAACAACTGTGCTGTCCAGCTGGCGGATATATATATCCCTCCAGCTTCATGAGGTTCCTTCACTCTGGAAAGAGTCTGTCACTGTAGCAGTACCCAAGTCTGCATCTCCCAAACCTCCTAACGATTTCAGACCTGCTGCACTGGTCATGAAGTCATTTGAAAAAATTGTCAAGGATTCACTTCTGACCCGCATCATCTGGACCTGCTGCAGTTCGCTTACAGGTCAGGCAAAGGGGTTGAGGATGCGGTAGGCACCCTGCTGAATTTAGTTTTAACCCACCTAGAAGGAACCAGGTCCTTCATTTGTCTTTTATTCTTGACTTTCCATCTGCTTTTAACTGCAACCAGCAGCACATTTTAGCAGAATGATTAAGGGACTCCCACAACACGGATTCTGGTCTTGTAGCCTGGCTGGTTGGCGGCCATAACGTGAGAGTAAATGGTGTTCAGACACCCTCATCTCTTCCACTCTCTCTTATAAATATATATATATATATATATATATATATATATATATATATATATTTTATTTTTTTTTTTTCTGGCCGCTGGCTTTGATGACAGAAACATGGCGTCTATGTCTTCCTTCTCTGCTGCAGCGGTGCGTCTGATGTACTCAGGAGAGAGCAGGTTTATTAACATGAAAAGACGTTTTCTGTCTGGAACTTAAGAAAGAAGAAGAAGAACCAACTTTTCTCTTTGTCTAAACCCATGCAGATGGTAGAACATCTTGATTTTTGGATGGGAAACTGCTCCCAAAAGACAATTAGAAACTTTTTTTTTTATTTATTATTATTATTATTATTTTTTAATAAATGCAATTTTAATTTAGGCAACACAGCAAAGGTAAGACATGTTTACTGATTTTTACAAACATAAAGCATAAATCGGGTCTTCTTCTGCCTCTAGTTCGGTGAATCTTGGTCATATCGTGATGAAACTTCCAGCTGTGGAATCTGTGAGATGTGAGCTTTCAGTTGAGGAGTCGTTTGTTCGTGTTCATGGGGAAACATCATCTGTGTTTACATGTTTTTAAAAAAGATAGATTTAAAAAAATATGTCAGTCACGTATTTAGAGGCATTGTGGAAGGTCCAGAGAGACACTTGCAGCGTCAGAGTCGCATATATATATATATATATATGTATGTATATATATATATATATATATATATATTAGTGCTGGGCAAAGATTAAAATTTTAATCGCAATTAATTTCATGACATGTTGCGATTAATCGCATTGTTACGCACAAAATGTCTCTTTCCTTTAAAAGAAGGCGTACAGCTATATAAAGAAAATACAGTAAATTGTGGTTTACAAACATCAGGGGTTCTCCAACCTCAGACTCTGATGCTGCAAGTGTCTCTCTGGACCTACAGGTACTACTACTGGTACTACAATGAAGACCAAGTAGCAGTGGATGATGGTAACTTGGAGAAGTAACTTTTACCCATAAACAAAAACCAGACAGAATATTCCAGTCAACTGCTGCACAAGGCAAAGTTTGGTGGCTACTGTTGCATTCATGGGAAACTGGTCAAAGAGGAAAATACTAGATACCTTCCCCAAAAAGAATTGCTTTTAGTAATAATATATAAATAAAAACAAATAAAATCATGAAGCCTTTCCTGTCCTCCGCTTTTCCTAAAATTAGTTACCTCAATTTTCATTAAAACTAGTTTTAATATTTAGTATTTAGTATTATGTAACAAACAAAGGAAATAATAATAATAATATAATATAATAATATAATAAATTCTATCTATTCTGGCCACAGGTGGTCTCTCTGACCAAATGGGATTTTGCGCTGTTCTATTTTTAGATTCCTCACATTCTGAATCAGATCAAGTGGAAGTATTCTGTAAAGGTGCGCAGAGATGGATCCATGCTGTATTTTACATCACACTGGACCTTGATTGTTGCTTTATATTTCAGTTTGTAAAACATTATTTGATGATAATATAATTTTAGCTGCAGACTTCTAAAGGAGCTGCTGTGCTGTACTTCATTGCTGCTGGTCTCCCTCCACACTGCATTCTGTTTTTCTTTCTGATGGTTTATATTGAACGTATGTATATTATTTCATCATTTCCAATCACTAAGCCCCTTTGCTGATGCTGCCGGTCCATCATTGAATTAATAAACTCAATTGTGTGTGTGCATGCATGCATGTGAGACTAGTGACTGCAGGTGTGTTGTGCAGAATGTGTGCGGGATGTCAGGTGGTGGACGTGATGGGATGCAGCAGCGTTTCAGAAGCATTACATGCACAACAGGCAGAAATGTCCTGCATTCTAAACGTCTGACAGATCATCCACTAACAATGTCATCAAAGAGCTCGTCATCTCCTCGTTATCGTATTGAGTAAAAGGGGTGTGTCAGGGGAGCCGTGGCCGTGAGGACCCAAGTGCAGGCAGATGAGGCAGGAGGCAGACTGGTGCAGGTTTAAGGCTTTCATTACAAAAAACTAAACTTACAAAAAAACAAAAGACTCATGGGGCAGACTGTGACCACGGCATGGACTCACACTATCTGACAACAAACGAACGGGAAGCAGAAAGCAATGAACTGCCAAGCAGGAACGGAAACATGAACATGACCGTAAATACAAGAAACCGAGATCAAACCAAAAACATGACAAAAACCAAACACTGGAAGCCAGAACAGAAACCATGACCCATGAAAACACCGTTAATAATTATTCACAATATAATTTCTGGCATCCTTTGTTGGACCGAAGGTGCTCCTGAGGTTTCAATTAACAAATAAGCATTTATGCTTATTACTGCTAAAGCTTCTCATTAATTAGGCTGATTATTATCATGTTGCCTTTTAGCCTGGTGCTAACCTCGTCTCAGAACCACTATTTCTGTGTTCATCACAGTCTTGTATTGATTTTATTGAGTTAAGAAGTCATTGCTACTTCCAGGATCAGTTCTGAGAGGCAGCTGCTTACTATGTGGCGAATGCGTTCTCTCCGACCTATTTGTCAATACGTCTCTGTGGACGTCTCACTACGCAGCCGTGTCACTCCCACAGTCAACCAGTTTCATAACAAGGGGGTGCTGTTGAATAAAATGAAGGTGACTAAATGAAGGCAATCTGATGACTGGTTCACAAGTGGCAGCTTGAACCTCTGGGTTATATTTAGATTTATCATTATAGTTAACAGTTATGTTTGCAAGTTTCTTTAAGTAAATTGCACAATTTACGTCTTCAATTTGCTAAATATGCTACTAACGTGTTCTTACATTAGTAGCACATGGCCACAACTTCATTATCTCATTTCCACACGTTAGTAATCAGGTTAGTGGTCATGGCATTAAATATATTTTCCTCTGATATCACTAGACGGGCTCCATAGATACGCATATGCTTTTTGATCAACATAAAGCACCCAGCTGTTGCTGAGGTGGTGGACTTGTGCACCAGTCAGACGTTTGGTGATTCGGTAATGGCCCAGACCAGGGGTCTGCAACCTCCGGCTCTGCGACCTTCCACAGTGGCTCTTAATACATGGCTAATAATCCTAAAGAATTACATAATATTTTTAAATATAGATATAATAACAAATGCAGGTTTTTAGCTATTTTTCTTGTATTTATGGAATATTTGCAATTTGCATTGATTTTCCACAACATAATGACACCTAGTACTAGTAATATATATATATATATATATATATATATATATATATCTGTGTGTGTGTATTTTATTTTTCTTGTCATTAGGTTGGAAACTATGGACTTTTATTTGTTTATTTATTTTAAATCATCATAAATAAATCATCCCATAGGAGAAAGTCTGAAAGTTTCATGTTTTTCTTTATTTTAAAACCTAATAATAATAAAAATGTAGCTCTTCAAAAATAAAAATTTCCTATGGTAAGTATTTATCAAAAATATTAAGTTGTCTTTTGTTAAAAGGTCTTGTAACATTTGAGGCTCTTAAGTTTTTTTTTAGCCGGGCTAAGGGAAAAATGGCCCTTTGGAGTGTAAGACCAAGAACCAAGGTTTCCTATCATTTCTTCTGTCTCGATCCTGGAGATGTTCATCCAGAACTCTGTTGTTGGTTAAAGGCACAGAAAATTTAGTTCAGAATATATTTTTATCACGTTTGAGATTTTAATAAAAGTCCTAACAGACTGATTTATTAGGCGTCTCTATGCCTCCAATGTGGGAATGCAATGCTGGAAATCTCCCTTCCATGTTGAGAAATAGAGCAATCAAACTTAATCTCATTTCCGAGACTGCAGATCACATCTGTGTGTGGAGGAAGTCCCCGCTGCCTTGTGCTTGCACTGCTGTATTTTCAGAGTCAACCTTTGAAAAAACACTTAACCGAACAAGCCGCCAGGGAAACATTCCCCCAGCATATAGCCAGGCTGCTCCATCACGTTTTGTCCACAGATGACGCTTGCATCAGTCAATATGTGCAGTAAAAGCAGGCACAGTTTCATTCTTTCTGCATTGACATTTTGATTGACTGTTATTTGCTTCAGGGCTTGAACTCCATTGTTTTCTTTTTATCAGCTTCGATTTGTCCTCCTTCTCTGGCTGAACCCTTTGGCTCCTGCGGGTTCAAAGGTCAAAGAAGAATACGCTTTTGTTCTGGAAGTTTGGACGAAGAAAACTAAAGATCAGTTTGGCTGTTAAATGAAAGCAGGTTTAGCTGCAGGTCTTCTTAACACATTAAATTACCTGAAGACACAGACAGGCAGATACAGTAGATACTGTTTAGGAAGAGAATTAATGACACTGCAGATTGTTTTAAACCCCCCCACCTCAAACCCCACCCAACCCAGCTTTCCTTCAGTCTAATCCAGGCCCAGGTTGATCTTCTCTGCTGTCAGTGGGACTGGCAGTTTAATTAACTTTATATCTCTGTGTGATTCTGGAGCAGCTATTTCTCTTTGCACAAGTGTGTGTGTGTGTGTGTTTCTGTGTGTGTGTGTGTGTGTGTGTGTGTGTGTGTGTGTGTGTGTGCGTGCGTGCATGCGTGCGTGCGAGTTGTGATTAACACGTCTGTTACATGAAGGGTTCCTGGAGCAGTGATGCTGGAGCAACACAGATCTGCAATGCGATAGAGGACATCTCCCTACTGAGAATTTAAATAAGACTCCTGTAGAGGCCTGAGTGATTTCAAAACAGATATAAAATAAATAAAAAGATTATCTATAATAATAACAAGACATAAAAAATGATTCTAAAGTTACCTACTAAATAAAAGTAGAAACAAAATAAATGTTACATGGAAATAATAAACAAGAGTAAAAATCGGCATTAGGTGGCATCAAGTCTTCCAGTGGACATGGTTGAAGAAAAGAGTAAATTCTGTTATTGGCACTGTTGCATGTATGTGTATGTGGCGTCTGTGGCGTTCAGACGTGTGGTCTAGGTAAACAGTCCAGAGACACGCATGTCAGTACTTACCCTACGAGTGAATGTGAGTGATTGTTTGTCTCGTTGTGTTGGTCTTGCGATGCTACCATGTGCAGTACCTCAAGGGTCCATCGTAGGACCAAAATTGTTGATTTTGTATGATAATAATTTAACATGTCTAGCTCATAGGAAAAGTTAACCATCAATTTCCAAGAAAGGTTTGAAAAAAGATAGACAGCACTTTACAAAAGAGAAGTTCTTTTCAGCTGATTGCATCTGTGATTTCATTCTTTCAGTAACTACCCAAATCTGCTGACTGCAGGTGTGGGATGGAACATAGAGCATATAATGTTGGACAAAAATAATCTCAGACTTTAAATCAGGAATTAAAGGCCAACAGAATCTTGGTAGAATAAAATTTACTTGTAAGGAGTTCAATGTAGCACAAAAACAGACAAAAACAAGCTGCGAGCCGAAAGGGAGCCTAATGCGAACTGAAGATGCAAATGTCCAGTACCAGTGTTAAAACTACGTTATCTTCTCAGCAAGGTCATGTTCAGCTTTCCCATGAAAAAAATTATTTATGAATCTACTAACAATATACACACAGCTGGAGTGTAGGACTGGTCACTGGTGCTAGGGAAACTCTGGATCAATACTTCATTTGTTCTAAAACCATTTAAATTTAAACTTCTGAGCGTTTTAAGCAACAAAATTACGTGTGAAACCCATACAAGATTTGGTTTGGGTTTTTTCATCTGCGAACAGAAAGGTTCCTTCGGCTCTGTCGGCTCTGCTCACTACACATTCAAGACTGCTGAGCTCATCTGATCTTAATCATAAACTGATCCACAATGAAATATTTCCTGACTTTGTGTCACATGTGCACAAAGAAAATAGAACTGAATTTCTTGTGTTAAAGAATGTTTTTGTTTCCACCTGTATCTGTAGACACACACTGTAGCCTGATGATTCACATGGAAAAATGATCTGGAAGTCAAACAGTTGACTCAACTCATGTTAACGATCAGTGAGTACAGAGATGGAGTAAACTGCTGTCCAACCATAAACTGTCACTCCAACTGCTCATATCTACAAACCAAAGCAGAGATGGAGTCTGAAACCAAAACAAGGCAAAGACATTAAATAGGAAGCAATTATTACAAACCTCTTCTTTCATTGTTGCAGACAAATTCATCCTGTTTGTTTCTCCTTCAGCACATAATGTGCAGAATGTTACAAGAAATTCATTAGGCCTGTTTTCACAGGATTTAAGTGAATGCAGATGAGATAATTATGTTTCTGAACTCAAGTTTGTGCAAAATGCTGGAAATGCTAGGAGCAGTCAGATGAAGTAGGCTGACAAACCCGAATCAGTGTAACAAACAATAAAGCAAGCAGTTCCCCTCTCCCTGAAGAAATAAAATCTACACAGTGTTACAACATTATATAAATTTTATTACAGAGACCTCACAAAACTCATTTCAGAGCGGAATTGCTGTCCCCTTTCATCATATTTATGAGGTAAAACATGTCCTGTTCCATAAAATGCTGTTTTTTTCCTCCTCTCCTAAGTTGGTGTCTTGTGTTTGTGCTCACCTCCCCCCTCATCGCTGCCCACCCGGAGAGGAACTGCAGCAGCTCTAATTATTACAAGAAAGTGTGTCTAGACAACGTTCGTCATCATGAAATAGCTAAAAGCTTTACTCATTCCAACACATCTCAGCTTCCAGTGGTCAACCCATCAAGAATTTTTCTGTTTTCTTTCACCCTCTCCATTAAAGAAAAGCCAGTGAAGGGAGGAGAGCCTAACAAATCTAGAAGGTCAAACCTTCAAAAGTGTTGTGATTTCTTAGCAATCTGTCCTCCATCTGACTGGCATGATTTGTCTGATTCCTTTTGTTGAATTTAGGTGGCTGTTAAAGACACAAGTTTTAACAATAGGAGTGAAGCGACGGCATCTCCGCAGACAAAAAGCCTGAATATTTAATCATACTGGCAACAGGTTTGTCAATGAAAATGTTTTACAGTTACTGTCAATAACAACTTCGGCAACTTTAGATGCAACACATCGTCTGTAGAAACGATTAGAATAATTAGGTGCAATTATGACCGCAGGTTGCTATGGAAACACCAAAGACAAAAAGATGATGGTAAAATATAAAGGAGGAATCTTCAGCACAATAGGGTGGGACCGAAAGTTAGTTTAAAGTCAGAGTTTCATGTCCAGAAACTCTTGTGAGATGATTTTTGGCTGAAATATATAAACTGGTCTACCTTCTAGTACCTTCTAGGTTGGGCCACGTTTTTCCTCAATTAAGTATTAAGAATGGCCTTAATTCTCAGTGGTGTAGATGGAAGCAGGTGATGGAAACCTATTTCAGAGGTTTTCTCCATATTAACATGACAGCATCACACAGTTGCTGCAGGTTTGTCGGCTGCATCCATGATGAGAATCTCCCGTTCCACCACATCCCAAAGCTGCTCTACTGGACTGAGATCTGGTGGCTGTGGAGGCCGTTGGAGTCCAGTGAACTCATCGTCATGTTCTAGAAAGCAGGTGGAGATGATCTGAGCTTTGTGACATGGTGCATTATCCTGCTGGAAGTAGCATCAGAAGATGCTCCACTGTGGTCATAAAGGGATGGACATGGTCAGCAACAATACTCAGGTAGGCTGTGCTGGTTAAACCAGGACACGCTGGTACTAAGGGGCCCAAAGTGGGCCAAGAAAATCTCCCCCCACCATTACACCAGCAGCAGCCTGAAGCGTTGATCCAAGGCAGGATGGATCCATGTTTTCATGATGTTTGCAGCAGATTCTGAGCCGAGCATCTGAATGTGGAGCTGAAATGGAGACTCATCAGACCAGCAACGTTTCTCCATCTTCTATTGTCCAGTGTTGGTGAGTGTGTGTGAATTGTAGCCTCAGTTTCCTGTTCTTAGCTGGCAGGAGGACCCGGTGTGTCTTCTGCTGCTGTAGTCCATCTGCTTCAAAGTTGGACGTGTTGTGTGTTCAGAGATGCTGTTCTGCAGACCTTGGTTGGAACCAGTAATTATTAGACATCCTGTTGTCTTTCTGTCATCTCCAACCAGTCTGCCCATTCTCCTCTGACCTCTGACATCAACGAGACATTCTGGTCCAGACAACTGCTGCTCGCTGGATATTTTCTCTTCTTCAGACCATTCTCTGGAAGCCGTAGAGATGCTTGTGTGTGAAAATCCCAGTAAATAATCAGACCAACAAGCACGCCATGTTTAAAGTCACTTAGAAAAGTTTTTGAAAAAGTTGTTGTCCCTGCATTAAACTGGCATAACATTTTTGACAAATTTCATTCTGGTCATTGTCAATTTCATTCTCCCAAAACTGCTCTTCTCAGGGTCTCAAATGACATTTTGGTGTCCTCAAATTCCAAGAGATACACAATCGTAGTTCTGCTCGATCTCAGGGCAGCTTTTGATGTGGTGGATCATAGCATCCTCGTGGACAGGCTGAAAGACTGGGTAGGAATTTCAGAAATTCAGGCCTAAATTGGTTTAGGTGTTATTTGTTTGACACATCGTTCTCCGTAGTTGTGGGCCCCCATAAGTCAGAGTAACAATTTCCATTTCCTGTGGTGTTCCCCAGGGCTTGGTCTTGGGGCCCATCCTGTTATCACTGTACATGCTACCTCTCAGGGATATCATCTCTAAACTCTAATGTATCTCATACGATATATATGCAGATGACCTGCAATTATATTTTTCTTTTAACCCTGATAGGACAGAACGGAAAAATTCTTTGCATGACTGCTTAATGGCAATGAAGGACTTGATGGAGAGTAGTTATTTATGGTTGAATGCAGCAAAAACCTATAAGCTTGGCCTCTAAAGCTGTCACCTGTTTAGGGGCCCTTTCTGCTAATGTGCGCACTAGCTCTAGAAACCTTGGGGTTATTTTTGATGAACACATAAAAACTATGACTCGGTCCTGCTTCCTCCACCTTAAAAAATATTGCCAGACTTAAGTCAATTATATTGCATTCAGAACTGGAAAGGATCATTCATACCTTCATCTCCTCAAACCTTGATTTTTGTAATTCCCTCTTTACCTGTCTCAGTAAAGCCTCATTAGACCGGCTTCAGTTAATCCAGAACGCTGCTGCCAGACTTCTGTCCAGATCCCATAAATTCTCTAACATCACTCCTGTCTTAGCATCCTTCCACTGGCTTCCTGTAAAATTTTAGGATCCATTATAAAATCCTCACCCTTACATACAGAGCCCTCAATGGTCAGTCTTCTCCATATTTAGCTGATCTCCTCTCTTTCTACCGACCTGTGAAGTCACTGCGATCTGCTAAATCTCTGCTACTTTGTATCCCACACAGCAGGTTAAAAACCAAAGGTAAGACAGCCTTTCAGTCTGTTGCCACAAAATTGTGGAACTCGCTTCCTCTTGAGTCAAGAACAGCGTCTTCTGTTGACATTTTACAAAAGCTGTTAAAAACACATCTGTTTAGGCTGGCATTTGAACAAGCCTCATGCTGCAGTTTAATGAAATGTTTTGCTGCTTTTATTTGTCATCTATCTTGTATGTTAAAGGTATGATATCTGATGTAGTTTTGTAATTTTATGTTTTTATTCAGTGAAATACTGAGTTATACTATGAGAAGTAAAATATAAACAAACATTTACTTACTTAAATCCCCTTTCTTTCTCATTATGATGCTCAGTTTGAGCTTCAGCAAATCATCTTCACCATGTCTACAGGACTAAATGTGTTGAGTTGCTATCATGTGATTTGCTGATGAGATATTTGTGTTAATAAGCAAGTGGATATTTGTATTCAATTCAGCTTTATTTGTATAGCATCAATTCACAACAATGTCCTCTCAGGGCACTTTACATACAAATAAATTTGAGCCAATTCTTTGTCATCCAATTATATTTATACAATAATAATAATAATAATAATAATAATAATAATAATAATAATAAACAAAAACAAACAAAAAAAAACCAGACTGCATAGAATCTTGACTTCGATCCAATCCCCCATCCTGAGCTGCACGGGGTGACAGTGGAAAGGAAAAGCTCCTTTGTAACAGGAAGAAAAAAACCTCCAGCAGAACTAGAACCAGAACCCGGCTCAGGGAGGGCGGCCATCTGCCTCGACTGGTTGGGGTGGAGAGAAGAGCAAAGAAAGACCAACAGACACTGCAACTTTTAGCGAGGAAAACCTGCTGAGAGAGAAGAAACACATTAATGATGCCAAGCTGTCATAAGTTTAAACACAGAAAATAAGGAGAAGAGAGATGAAAAGGAAGTTCTCAGTGGATCATGGAACGTCCATCAGCAGTCTAACTAAGGGATGGCTAGACCCCCCCTAACTATAAGATTTATAAAAAAGGAAGGTTTTAAGACTGATCTTAATTATAGAAAAGGTGTCTGCCTCCTGAACTCAACGTGGGAGCTGGTTCCATATGAGAGGCCTGATAACTGAGCTCCCATTCTACTATTAGAGACTTGGGACAACAAGTAAACCTGCAGTCTGAGAGCGGATAAATAGTACTTTACTTATATAGCACTTTTCCAGTCAGTTTGACCGCTGAAAGCACTGTATGTCACATTCACCCAATTCATATCCCAACAGACACACCAGGAGGTAGTTCAGGGTCTCGTGGATTCAGTGTCTTGCCCAGTGTTGTCTGAAAAGCCTGGAGTCAGTCCGGTTGGAAAACGACTGCTCTTCTTACTGAGCTACAGCCACCCTGTGTTTGGAGCCTGGTCATAAAGAGGTTTGTATGTCAGGAGAAGAATTTAAAAAAGAGAATGTTTTCTGTTTGTTTTGCAGTTTACATGAATATAAAATAAATAAATCAAGTGTTAACCTTTAAGTTTATTTATTTAATGTCTCAGTTTTCAATCTTAACAGTGAATACACGTGTTTAAAGTATGTGTTTGCTTACCTGAAGTTCAGTATAAAACTTGTCTCTAAAAGTGTGGGACCTATCGTTGATCGTATTGGAAGTGTTTAACCTTTGTAAAATGGTAGCCATGCTCTGTGCTGAATACGACTTAACCTTTAAAGCTATTACAACATTAGTCTTCAATTTCACATTTCTCCAGTACCTGCTATGACATTTTCAAGGAATAACAAAAAATATGCTTTTGTATCTCCTAACATCGACCTGCAACTCTGCTCATTTCTTCTTCTCTGTTTTCCGATATTATACTTTTTTCATTGTGTAACTCAAATGAAAGATAGTTTCCAGTGTGGAAATGTTCCTCAGCCTGAGAGCTGTTTCTCACATTTCCATCTTATTCATTTCTCTTGGGTGCTTTTCACCCAATTTTCTATTGTACATAAATTACACTTAAAAAAAGGACTTAATACAGCTAATGAAGTTCTTTGCACTCTGTTTTCATAATACATTATATTAGATACTGAATATCTACAGCACCTGAAAAAATGGGAAAAAAAGTTTAAAATTTGACGGTCTCAGATATTACCATGAAATACAGTGAGATGACCAACCGCAGCAATCATGCATCCTCCACTGCCTCCACTATGCTTGACAGTAGGTTCTGTACATGCTGGAGATAATGCTTAGCCTGGCCCTCTGCGTACCTTCTATCTGGGTCCAACCATGTACCTTCTGTCTTTCATTGATCAGGGGCTTCTTGACGGCCTTGTAGGACCTTATGCATGATCTAAAAGTCGGCCACTTACAGTACAGGTGGAAAACTGGACATGAGTTTCGTTTGACTACTGCTGCTGAAGCTCCTGAGATGTCATTCATAGTTTTCCCTGCACATGCAGATCAGGATGTGATCATTTCTTGCTGAAGAAACCCTTAGATGCCCAGATCAGGGTTGGTTTTCCAAGCTGGTTTGTCTGTATTTCTGCAGAGTATCCAGCTGCTGAAGGACTGCATCTGCACTTCCAGGCCATCTGGCAGCAGCTGTGTATATCCTAGCTGAGAATCTGAATCTTCCAGCATGTTTCCGGTGTTAGATTCCTTGTTTTAGCCAATTTTGTCTCTTTATATAGACACAATGCATGGTAACAAAAATTGTGCCCCAATACTCAAATCTTCTCCTGTATTTTTATGGAACCAATCAATTTTAAGTTTTATTGTTTTTTTAAGGATTTGTTTAGTATTTTGAATGTGACTATAATAAAAAATAATTCCACTTGAAGACCCAAGAGTGATTCTTAATGCAATATTTCACAAATACATGGGGTGTCTGTAAACATTTTTCCACCACTGTATTTGTTGTTTAATGCAGAGACATTTTACATGAACATGCACATACATGTTGAGCGTACTGTCATCCCACTATCATTTAAATTAATCAAAACAAACCATCTCAAGCTGAACTTACACATTTACATCTGGTGTCTTCATTTATCAGATTAATTCAAAATTTTCTACAGTCATTTAGCAGACGCTTTTATCCAAAGCGACTTACATTTGACAGTAAGAACAACACAAGCATGAATTCAAACAAGATGGGACGTCATAATTAAGTGATAGTCAGACCGCTTAGAGTCCAGTTAGACCCAGGTGCTGTCATGTAGTGCTAGTGCAGTGCATATAATTTTTTTTTAATTTTTTAATTTATTTTTTTATTTTATTTTATTTTAAGTCATTTTATTTAAATACAAGATCACGATTTCATCACACAATATCAACTTGAGCATAAGTGCACACAGCTTCTTCAGTACCTGGTTGAGCCAAAGAGCTGGACAAATCTTTCTAACTCATTCTGAGTAGAAGAGTTAAGCTACGTGTGGAAATGCTCCTTAAGCAACTGAGTCTTTAGCTTGCTTTTAAAAGTGGATAAGGACGGAGTTTGGTAGATCGTTCCACCACCGGGGAACAACAGAGGAGAAGAGTCTAGCTACTGATGTAGCGCCACCTTGTGGTGGGAGCACTAGGCGTCTTTCACTGGCAGAGCGTAACTGATCGTGATGTAATGCACAAATAAGTATTTTAGATTTCATAAATTAAAACTTTAATGGAAGCAACCTCAAACAAATCAGATGTTACAGACCTGCTTCACCTCAGATAGATTTACAGGGATGATTGAACGTGATGTGAATGGTGCTTGAGTCTGAAGTATTTCCACCACACTCAACCCAGAGGACAGAGTTTGGCTATTTGGTCTTCATGTGGATTTACTTTGGTGTTTTGGAGTGGTGTCCAGCCATTAACCATAACTCAGTGTTTCGACCTTCAGACAAACATCCTCCTTGAAATTATCCAAATTTGTTAGATACTTTGGAATTCATTTACTCCCAAACCTCGATAAACTACCTCTGCAGCAGTGTTTATTTAAAGGTTTAGGCCTGAGAATTGTGGATAAAGGGGTCTTTGCTCTATACCATGTTGTTAATGTATTGGTTTTTCCCTTATGAACATAAAATGTAGAGTATTTAAATTAACCCTTAAAACTCCATTAGATCTCCAACATCCCAGAGCACTTTCTCTTATTTCATCATCAGCGTCTCAGGAACGGTAGTGTGTAGCTCTGCAGGGAAAATGGTGATGGATAGTTTACCTTTTAGGTGATCTACAGAAGTTTTCCAAGGGTTTATACCCAGTCCTGGAAGTTTACAAATCAGCCAATCCAGACTCTATATGGTAAATCCACAATGAGTGATCCATGATAACACCATAATTTATCTAATTTTCTTCTTAAAAAAGATCACTATCACTGCTGTGTTTCTAAGAGACCTCTATTTAGAGAAGAAATGATGATGAAGCCACTTCCTGTCAAACTTTTAATAATCAGAGAGCTTAGATTGTCAGTAATGTCCAATCAGGAGCAGCCAAAGATCAACCAGTAAGCAGAAAGTTCTATGTGTGTCTGAAAAGAAGAAAAATAATGCTCCCCTAACACCCTGTTTACACATGCCTCCATGCAAAACACAATAAACCGTGTCCGTGCAGGAGAAAACACAAAGAGGACCTGAAACGATGTAGTGTGCATGCCAGGTCTCTAGTGGGCAGTGAAGTTTGTAATGACTCACCCAGGTGTGTACAGCATCCTCATAAGACCGTAAAACACAAAAAAAGATTCCAGTGTGAGTTATTGGCTATAAAACTTTAAACTAGAAGTGCTCAGAGAGCGCAGACCTTCACTAAGCATTTTTTTTCTTTTTTTCCCAGGACTGTGGGTATTATCTTTGAGTTAGAAGCTCTAATGGCAAAATTATCCCTGTCTCCCCATAGTAAAGAATCCTTTAAAAAATTCCTGGATCCAAGTTTTGATCTGGATCACCCCAAAATTAAAATCAGTTGTTCCTTATTCCATTTCTGAGATTTTCTGAAAATTTTATCAAAATCTACCCAGAAGTTTTTAAATTATGTTGCTAACAGACAGACAGACAAACCGTTGTTGCTGGATACGTGACATCCACCTTGGTATATGATTTTAGCAGTTATGCTCTGAGGCTAACAATATGCACATTTTCACACTCCATCAGTCATCTTGCATGTCATCAGACCTCCATGTGAGGAACAATTTGGAGTTAAGCTTTTTGCTGAAGGACTTTTCCTTCTTAGGTTCTGAGGAGATGGCTATACAACCAGTATCAGTTACCAGGATTTCCCCCAAAGCATAATGTGCGTTACATATTCAGGGAGGGTCGTGATTACTGTAATGTTTCCTGGAATTTACAAGCAAATCATTATCATTAGAGATAGCAGGAAATGGCACCGCATGCAACCTCAATTTTGTAAGGAAATGAAATAAAGCGCTTATAATCTTGTTAAAAAGTGGCCTGGCTCTATGTTTGGATAAATTAGCATTGGGAGAGGCCAACATATACTTACTCCCTGTTTTACCAAAGTCATTAGTGCAGAAGATTAGCTACTCAGACGACACTCCAGTCATGTCATCAGCTTGGTTACCAGAATACTCATTTCTTTAGGAAAACATTTCTTCAGGATTAAGAAAATCATTTTACATACCTGCTTTATTCTCTTAAGGGTCCTGTCACGCTGAAACTAAATGGATCTGGATGAACTGTGGCAAAGCTCAGGTATTTCTGTTTAATTTGTTTTAATTATGTGCTTTTGTGAATATTCAATTCATGAGGATGAGTCAGCATTTCCTTATTTGGATTTACAACTTTGATTTCCCTTGATTTTGTCCTTCAACCACAAGCCGCCACTTATTATTCTATAAAACCTCATTTTAAGCTGTTAGGAAGAAAAAGAAACCCAAAAAAGAGACGATTCAACCCTTAACTTTGATAAGGACACAAAGCTCAAACCCAGTGCTTCAGACTGAACAGCGTGCTCATTATATTTAAGTTCAAGTCCTGTGACAGCGCTATAAATTTTCTTCTGGCCTTTACAGAACTGAGAAAACCCCAAATCTTTTATGCACATAGATATAATTAGTTTAATTAGTTCAGCAGCTAAGATGGTGGAGCATCTCATTTTGGAAATCCCATTACATCTCTTCAGTGTGCCATTCATTTGAGATTAGTCTCTGATAATCACAGGGTGATAAAGGAGCTTCTGGGAGAAAGAATCATTCATATATAAATAATATTCCGAAAGCAGAGCATTCCCAGATACGTGGAAAAGGAGTCTGCTTTGCTTCATTTTAGAAAAACTAATCAAGTAGAGACAAGTCCTTAGACTAACTACTCATTCGGCTAAAAATACAGCTGATAATATGTCTGCTAATTATAACTTTTTACAAATATGAAACGATGCTCATCAGTGCTACTTCGTTTGACTGCAGCTGAATCAAACTGGATACTCAAACTGCTGGTTTTAGTGACTTCCATTAGCAGCTATACTATCCTGTCAAACCAGGAAAAAAACCAACAGTGCAGAAGGTCATTCAACCATTCAGCAATCTGGAGGAATATCAGTCTGAGCTGGACACCGTGATCTCTGATCCCTCAGACGACACTGCATCAAGCTCTACATTACAGAGTTACATCCACAAATGTCTCTTCAGACTTCACTGAGCAGGAAAGAAGCCACATGTTAACCTGGTCTAGATGTGGCGTCGACCTCTCCGGGCTCAGAGTTATTTGGATGGACCATCTTTTCCAGGGATGTGCATGTTTATTTTCAACAAGACAATGCACAACCACATTTACGGGATGAGGTAACTGATAGTAAGACATGCAAAACATGCAAATTCACCTAAAAACACAACTGAAAAAGTTCCAACTTAATAAAATGACAAAGTCCAGATTAAAACGAAATTCTGGTTGTGGTTTCTTCTTTATAATTCACTTCAATTCAGCTTTATTTGTATAGTGCCTATTCACAACATCATCATCTCAAGACACCTTTCAAACAAAAAATAAAATAAAATACGAGCCGACAACCTGACAGACATACACCACAGGGTCACACACACATGTAGGAGAAGATAAATTTATTTTGTTCAGTTCAGATTTCATTGCAAATAAAACGTTTCTATTAAAACTTTGCTAAATAATGCAGCATTTCCGAAAGAGAAAAAGATAGAAAGGAATCCTGTCAGATGAGGAGTCATTGGGTTTTAACTTACTGAGAGAATGTGCTCACGTTTCTCCACCAATGGTGGATTTCTGACAACACATGAGACTTCTAACAAAGCTGTCCTATAAATAAAGATGATCACGCCTACATACATCCTCGACAAATAACAACGTTAAATCCGGTTACCTTCAACAGTTCATGATTAAACAAAGTCAGACAACTTCCCGCTGCATTTGTTTTGGGAACAGGTTAAATAATGTCACTTTACAATGTTTTCATCATATAATCTTCCAGAGATGTTTACCAGGGGTGAACCAAGAGACCACATCCACTGTAGAACATTGAACTGTTAACTTATAAATGATTTCTTTGAGATCATCAATCCACGAAACCGATGATCACTTCTCTGTTTATTCCCACTGAAAATTGTCTTAATAATCTCCTCATTCAACGTGTTGGTGTTAGAGACGTCAGTAATTTACAGTTTTTTGGAGCCATGCTGGGAACCCTGAAGAAACCCAGAATTATCTTATTATGGCCTGTAGTTACCGAGACAACTTGTTCAGCATTAATTCTGAATGACCTGACTGATCACCCTCAGCAGCACACAGCTAGCAGCATAAACACTCTCAATGCACTACGTTTATCCTGATGTGATGCATGGCTAATGCTCTGCAGCGGTTAGCTTTGAAGTTGATATCCATTCAACTGTGAAGCCACAACAGATCATCTAAAATGGAATAAATGAATGTTTTCTGTTACGCCTGTTCCTCCATGCAGCAGCAGCCACCGAGGAGGAGGAGGAGGAGGAAAAGCTGTACCGAGCCCAGTTCTGCACAATTCAAGTAGAGGTTAAAGATTTCCAAATAGCTCTTTACCACTCTTCTTTCTCACTTCATCTGGTTCTCCTTGACTCATGCAAATGTTCCTCCCAACCTTTTAATCTCTGGTAATTAGTCAGTAAGTGAGGCTGTGCCCCATCAAGGGGCCGTAGGAAACCTCAACTTTATTTAATCCTTTGTGCTAAATTGGATGTGGAGAAAATTCAAGAGGGGACATGGCTACAGGCAGTTCCTCCCGCAAACTGAGAAACTTTTAATAACACAGGCTTGTTTGATGGAGGGGATTTTAATATATTTGCTTTGTCCACATTAGAAAAGCCCAACATATCACAACAGAATCTATGCAAATAAGTTCTGAATGACTTTTTCCTGATCACATCATTCCTTGCTAATCGGATATTATTAAAAATGTGAAAAATATGAGTCAGTTCCTCAGGCATCACAGGATGCTTGATGTCATGTGTCTTCTTAATGACCTTTGTGTTTTTAATTTAAAAGTTTATCATGTTTAATAATATGTTAAAAGGCGTGGTGTTTAGCACCGTTTCGTTACCTGATCAGAAGCTGCAGAGTAATCTAAAAATATTTATAAGTAATGCTACTTAAAATTCCCAGAATAAGGAGCACCGCGCTCCCCCTATTTCTGTTCTTCACTTTGCAAGTTTCTTTGTATAAAGGATGTCATTAAGGCCTGGATGTCCAAGCTAAAACTGCCTTCCATGGTGATGTTCGGCACAGTGTAAAAAGTAGTTCCAGGGTGATGTTCGGCATGGTGTAAAAAGTAGTTCCAGGGTGATGTTCGGCATGGTGTAAAAAGTAGTTCCAGGGTGATGTTCGGCATGGTGTAAAAAGTAGTTCCAGGGTGATGTTCGGCACGGTGTAAAAAGTAGTTCCAGGGTGATGTTCGGCGTGGTGTAAAAAGTAGTTCCAGGGTGATGTTCGGTACGGTGTAAAAAGTAGTTCCAGGGTGATGTTCGGCATGGTGTAAAAAGTAGTTCCAGGGTGATGTTCGGCACGGTGTAAAAAGTAGTTCCAGGGTGATGTTCGGTACGGTGTAAAAAGTAGTTCCAGGGTGATGTTCGGCACGGTGTAAAAAGTAGTTCCAGGGTGATGTTCGGCACGGTGTAAAAAGTAGTTCCAGGGTGATGTTCGGCACGGTGTAAAAAGTAGTTCCAGGGTGATGTTCAGCATGGTGTAGCATCCCCTCTTCTTCTAACAACTGTCTGAAAACATCTGGGAAGTGAGGAGACCAGTTGCTGGAGTTTTAGGAGAGGAATGTTGTCTCATTCTAGTCTGCAGGATTCTAGCTGCTCTACAGTCCTGGACCTTGGTTGCTGGATTTCTGCTTCCATGATGCTCCAGATGTTTTGTATTGGTGAAAGGAGGCACCTAGAGGCACTCTAAAACCTCCATGTACTTTTCAGCATTGATGGAGCTTCACAGATGTGGAAGCTGCCCACGCCATAGGCACTAATGCAGCCCCATCCCATCAGAGATGCAGCTTTTCACCTGTCCACTGATAACAAGCTGGATGCTCCCTCTCCTCTTTAGTCTGCAGGACACGCCGTCCATGCTTTCCACAAACTAGTTCACATCTTCATCCAGGTTTCCACTTTGCCTCAGAACATTTTAAACAAGCTTTAATCCAGAGAAGACGGCGCTGGTTCTGGAGCCTGTTCACATCTGGCTTGAAATTCAAGATGAGCTCATATTTTTATGAAAACATAAAATGTCTCAGTCTCAACATCTGATATGTTGTTTATGTTCAATTGGTAATAAAATAAAGGTAATTAGATTTACAGATCATTGCACTCTGTTTTGTTTTACTTTTTACGTGGCATCCCAACATTTTTGGATCTGAAATTGTATAAGCTGAGATGAATCTCTTGTAGTAAAGAGTCAAAGAAGATGTTGCTCCTCCAGACAGGTTTTTATTAAATAGATGCTTTAAAACATGTTCACTTACAGCAGTGAGCCAGAATTGCCTCCAGTTTTAACGTAGCTCTGCCTGAGGGCTTTTCCAGTTTCTCTGGATTCTTTGGACGTCTTAGTTTTATATTTTCTAGATGATAAAATCCATAAATTCTACACATTTGTGCAGTGAGAAACATTATTGTCCACAGTCTTAGTGAACCCTTTCCCTTTTTAACTTGTGAATGACAATCTTCCTGACTATCAGTAGTTTCAATTCAAATTTTCATTGCAAAGCCTTTTATAAAGGGCTGGTGGTGTAGTGATAAGCACCGTCACCTCAGCAACAAAGTTCCTCTCAGCTGCTTCTTTCTGGCTTAAGTTTCTGTTTTTTGCATACTTAGGAGCCGGTGGGTATAGAGAATGGATAGATGGATTGTGTTTTTAATCCATTTCACCCGGCATCCCAAGCAGTAGGCTCCTAGATTATATGATTACATTTCATTTTAGATCTTTCCGTTTTTGCATCTGAGATCCTTATGGACATTTAATATCTTAAAGGTACAGAATAAAGCACTGCTATCAGTTATCACAAAGTATTCCATCAAATTGTCATATACACTCATCAAAGCACACTCTCTTCAAGTCTAGCTTCTAGGCTTTAATATCAGTTGTAACACAGCAGATGTTATTACCCCCACTGACTCACATTAAACGAGATACAGCTTATCACAGATGCCACACACGTTTTGTTTAATTCACAGGAATCCAGACATCTTAAAGTTTAATTGGAAATTTTATGTCACCTGCAGGTGACAGTAGACGAATTATTCCCTCTCTAACACCTGTCGTCCACCAAGGTCATTCTCAACAAGGCCTTGTGCTCGGAACAAGGGGGTTGCCTGATTTGCATGCATAATACAGCATTTTTATGTTAAACATCTTGTCAGAAGGGAACACTTTATTCACATAAAAAGGGGTGTCTGTTTCAATGGCACAGCTGGGTATGTTCCATATACTGCAGGGCTACGGTGGCAGCTTTTTAGGCTGAAAGGAGTCCCACCTTCTGGGCTGTGTTCTTACTACAATAGCTGCAGTGACAGCACTTTTCATCGGAAAATGGCCAGGAGCGGAATCTGAATATTAATGAAGTGCAAAGTTGTGATATACTTGAGATATTAAAAGCCAGCTGTTCAGAGTATTAAGCTCAAACAGTCAGTGGCTCAAAGCAGCATATTTTCTGAAGAGAAATGAAGTTTAGTGTGCTGATGTTGCGCAGGGAATGAAATGTGGTTTTAGCTTCCTGAAAGTGACACATTTTTAATTCTTTCTATCCCTGTACCTCCAAGAGAGGAAGTCAGATACATGACCTTTTCTTATTTCCTTGAAGCTATGCTTAAGCAAAACAACCTTCAATATTTTGCTGCACAGCTAAGCTAATTGAATCTAAAAGATTGCATGTGAAACCATCACTGTGGTAATGAGAACAGAGCTGCCTGCGTACAAAAGGTCTGTAAATTGATAGAAAAGGTGGGTGAGCCCTCCGACAATTTCCCTCAAACAGACCTTCCAAAGGGCAATCTCCCACCCTGCCTTTTCCTCTGTACAAGCCAAAAGGGCACCAAGGGATGAGTGTTGAGCTACAGCCTCTAACTGATCCAACCATCTCCATTATCAGATATCATTCAGACACTTGATGGTTTATACACTCCAAGTGAAACTCTCGCAGTAACAAACCTGAAATCAGGAAATTTTCTTTGCTACTGTGGAGGAATAACAGAGCTTTAATCTCTTTCAATTAGAGCTAATAAAAACAGCCTATATACAGTTATTTGGGTAAGATCTCATTAGACTACTGAATTCTAGCAGATTAAAAGAAGTTTGCTGGAGTATTTTTGGGCCAATCTCATGATGGTGATCTTAGATCGAACGCAGACGTTTTGAGTCTTTAAATTTCAAACAATATCAAAGCAGTAGTACTAAAAAGAAACAGCTGCAGTTAAGTTAAAACAAATTAAGTTAAAAGAGCACCTTAGAGAGGCAGCGATTCTCTGAGGCACATCTGGGCAGAGGTTCACCAGTTTGTGGCAAACTGCAAATAAAATTATGGAATAAATTCAGAAAAACTTTTCTCTGCAGATGTTTTTTGCCTCAGCTGGCATTTTTATCACACTACATGTACCTACATTTCACCTCTCAGAAAATGTATACACGCTGAGGAACTGAAAGACGAAATAATCTGTAATGTTGCACAGCCGCAGGTAACAAACATATTTACCAAACACTCATCCTCGTGGCAGAGATGGTACCCAGAGGAGAAAGCTCCTCCTTCCTTTAGAAATAATTACAAACTTTGTGGAGTTTTGATGGTTGCAAAGTTAGCTTAGATGTGCCCAAGATCAATACTGATTTAACTCTTTATTGGGCAAATGATCATATTTGTACACTTCATTGGACATACAAAATGCCTCTGCATGCTAGTCCATAGAACCACACTGAGTTCTTCACACCAATCATCACGGATCAGGCTACATCCCAGCTACTTCACTGAGATCTGTCTTCAGCATAAAATTTGAGAACACTGTTAGTACTGACCACTTATTTCTGTACAACTTTAGTTATTTTAGAAAAAAACATACAAGTTTTAAAGTCTTGTTATCCTCCAATATTATAATAACAGTCTTTTCTATGGTATTTCAATGAGTGTCCAATAAACGGTTAAGAGGAACTGATGACACCAGGTCCACTTTGAACAAGGTTTGCTCTGCTGAAATTTACATTTAAATTAAAGCTGTTTTGTCACATACCAACTATCCAGATCTATAGAGGAGATTATCTTTTATCTTTGTAAATTATCATCTTTTTTCCTTTACACTTTTCTGTTTATATTTGATGTGAAGTTATTCTAATAACAATGATGACTACAGCTGGGTGATAAAACAATAACAATATCTAACTTGACAGACACCTGATTAATATCAATAGGAATTAAGTTTGATAGAATGTTAGAAAAGTTTTATTAAACTTCGATCCAGAACCACATGGCATTCTGGAGATATACGCAGAGGAAAGGCTTTAGCCTCGTGACCTGTCACGGCCCAGCTAGGTGGTGGTGGCATCAACAAGCTCTCTTGCTCTTTGGTAAGCTAGCAACATATGGGAGTATTTCCCTATCTTTAATCAGGATGTGTATCAATTTAATAGCAAGATTTCTTGTTTTCATGCTCAAATATCATTTTGCTTTCCATCTCCCAAAACACCAGCTGGTCACAGAGTCACCAACCAGGTGGAGCTCAAGACAGAAAATGGTGGCAAGTGTCCTCGAACAACAAAAGGAAATCACTGAAGTTTTGTCTTCAGGCGAAAAGACCAGGCACCTGATCCCTACATGGCAGGCTACTGATGTCCTTGAGTCACTGCATGAGGCCCTAACTCCTCTTCTGGTGTTCACCGGCTCTCTTTCTGGCGAATCATATGTGCCAGCCTCCTATGTGAAGCCAGTGCTCTGTTCCGCACAAATTTGTTGAAGGAAAAATAAAAGGATATTCAACTCACAAAGGAGCTTAAGACCATGATAATAACCTATCTTGATGAGAAATATCCCGACTCTGCTAGATTACTAGATTTTATTCAATACTAGATTGAATAAAATTCTGGTATATCTGTTAAATCTCTGCTGTCTCTGTTGTTGGGTGGTAGAATTGTGGTTAAAGAGGCAGGTTTGGGTCTTAAACCCTCAGCTGTTACCTGGGTGCTGAAATATGGCCCCACTGTTGTCTGGTAAATCTAGAGGTGGATAAAATGCAGATCCTAGTTCCTAAATGGCATTAATCCATCCATTATCTATACCGCTTTTTCCATTTAGGGTCGTGGGGAAGCTGGAGCCTAACCCAGCATTTAGCAGGTGAGAGGCAGGTACACCTGGACAGGTCATCAGACCATCTGAGAATTGGCAATAATAAATTATGAATTACTATTATTAGTAAAAGGGCTAAACAGGATTTGGGAAATGCAGTAAATGAGAAAGACTATACACAAGCAGCTGTCTTAAAGCCCCAGTGTGTAAGAATGACTCCCACCTAGTGGTGCGCTAAAATAATGCGAGCAACCGAGCAGTGCTCACTGGAACCTCACCGTTAAAGCACATTATTACAACTAAGGAAGCTGTGGAGAGTCATAAATGTCAAAATGTCAACATCTTGCACAAGTTCGGGTGCCCTGTCCGGTGATGAGGTACAGAACAATACATAATTCTGTTTTTGTTTTTTCTTTTTTTTGTTTTTTTATGTCGATAAGTTACAAGCATGCTCTCCATGTATTTGGTACCAAGCAACTGCTAATAGTTAATGTTATCGTGTGAAATTGTATTTGAGCTGATTTATCAAGGGAGGTGGTGACGTATTGATTTGAAACAATTAAAATCAGAGATGTTTTTGTGTCAGAATGCTTGCAGTTCTAGTGATTAAAACACAATGAGAAACTGGTATTACGTTGGTCTCTTCTGTCTGACTAGAAGGTGGACAACTACCCCCACCCCCATTGACAAATCAGCTAAAATAAATTATGAAACACGAGGGAAAGCTCTCAGAAAATATGTCTGAAAGAAGCACGTGGTTGCCTACTCGTATGACTTCTGTGAAGAGTAACAACAACTGAAAACTGTTGCAATGGCGCTTTTCTACTGTAGGCTAAATAACAAATTAGCCATTTCTGCTGTTTTATATAGCAACTAACAGGAAATCATCCGACTCACACTGGAGTATAAAGTAGTTGCTGGACTACCCTGCCCTGTTTCTAACAGTGGCTCAGCAAGGTAGAGCGGTTGTCTTGTAACCTGAGGGTTGCCGGTTTGATCCTTGGCCAAGTGGAGGTCATGTCGAGATGTCCTTGGGCTAGACACCGAACCCCTAATTGCTCCTGACGGGTCAAAGTTGAACGCCTTGCATGGCAGTTTCGCCATCAATCAGTGCATGAATGAGTGAATGTGATTTATGATGTAAAGTGCTTTGGGTATCAGTCCAGGTACAGTAAAGCGCTATGTAAATATGGACCATTTACCATAATGCCAAAAAAACTTCACTGTTAGACTGAATTTACTCACCTATCCACCAGAAAGCCTGCAACCTCTGCATCAGTTTTGAAGTCCCGTGGGGCAAAGAGTATGGATTGTCCCCCATTTCAATGTAAACTGGCAAGTTAAATGACTCCCCCCCACCGACCCCCCCACCCCTAATCACCGACGTGATTAGACTTTGGTAAAATAATTATGAAATGATGAAAATTATGAAAAATTGTGAAAATTGTTAAAATTATGAAAGCGATACTTGATTTTTGCTGACAAAAACCAATCAAGCTACACACTGCACCTTTAAACAAAAAACTCCCACTTCAGCCACCCACATACAGGCACACCCTCAGGAACAACAATCTGCACAAGCCATGCAGAAAGACATTAAGGATCTGCGTGGTTTCAGCATTGTGAGCATAGAGCAGTGATTAAAATAACATTATTAACATGAAAAAGGTAGATACTGCTTTTCCCTCAAGAAAAAAAAAAAAAAAAAAAAAAAAAGCTTTCTCCAACTGCCTTTTACTCTACAGATCATGTTAGATATCACTCCAATGAAGATGTAAGCAAGGTGGCCCAAATGACAAACTGTATCATCAAGTATCATCAAGATAGTCTTTTTCCTGGATCATATTTAATTCAGCCAACTGCGTGCAGGGTGGATTTTGAGAAAAAACAGTTTGTGTGTTTAATTGAAGCATCCATAGTCTGTAGCAAAATCTCCAGTAGCTGAAATCTAAGAATCAGTGTGAATGGATTCCTCTAAAAATCTACTAGAATTACTATAATCAGGTTATTTAAAATACTATTAAAATGAAAGATGATGTAACACAATAGTTAACGTGCCCCTCTCCAAGTTTTTATTTATTTATTTATTTATGTATGAATTACTGTCAAATTGTAGATCATTTAAATTTTCTAAATAGATGGTTTAAGTAAGATGTCCCTTTTAAAGAAATAATAAAATGAATGAAGTAATTGTGAGGATCTGGAGGATTTTGTTTGGGTTTTTGTTGGATTTATTGTTTCCTAAGATGCTGTCTTGGTTTCCTGTTTTATTTTGTAGTTCATCCCCTTCTGTAGTACATCCTGTTTTACTTCCTACTTCCGTTGCTTCATCTTGGTTTCTTGTTCACTGCCAGTATGACGTCATTCTCTCTTTTAATTTTCCAGCCTTAATTTTAATGTGATTCTTGGTATTTGTTGCTGCCTTTTACTATTTCTTGATAACTGTAATGCTTTTGTTTTATGTGAAGCAATTTGAATTGTCCTGCACATGCTGTACAAATAAACTGCATTGCCTTGTCACCATCAGTTGTTATTATTATTTTCTAGAACCTTGAGATGTGCTGATCAGATGCTTCTGGTTGACCTGAGGTCCAGGTTAAAACACAGGGGTGACAGGGCTTCTTCTGCTGTTGGGCCCAGACTGTGGAATTTTCTTCCCCTCCACACCAGGACCTCACCAACAGGGGATGTTTTCAAAACTAATTTAAAACCCCATTTTTATTTCCTATTTTTCATATTTCATCATTTTTTGACTCAGACTGAGTTTTTGACTTTCAAGCCTTTGTGTTGTTTTTCTATATCTGCTTTTGTGTTGTTTTACTTGTTTTCAAATTATACAGCACTTTGGTCAATGTCAGTTGTTTTTAAACATGCTCAAATAAGCTAAATTTGATTTAAATCTTTATTCCTGCTCATCTGCCTCCTGACAGTACAATGTGGCCAACTATGGATTCATCAGGGACCGTTTTTACTCCGCCTCCAATACTCCAAAGAGGCGGAAGGTTGCAAAGAATCTTTCTGCCACCTTCCTTAGACCTTATTTTGAACTGCAGGAAATGAAGGTAGATATTATCTTCTTACAAGAGACTCATTTATCAAACTCAACAAAAGATTTTCTTTCAACAACCCAGTTTCCACACGTGTATTCAGCTTGTTATAATTCTAGGTAAAGAGGAGTAGCAACTCTTATTGATAGAAGGCTAAACTTTATAATAGTTACATTTTTTATTTGAAATGTTAAATTATGTATTGCAAATATTTATGGCCCAAATGTTAATGATCCCTCTTCACCTCACTCTATGGTTACTCAGATAACACACTAATTACAGGAGGTGATTTTAACATTATACTGGACAAACACAGAACCACAGGAGCTCATCGAGTCTGGAAATCCTCAGAAACTGTTAAACATGAAGGATTTTGGTCTCTGTGATGCTTGGCGCTCTCACCATCCCACACTAAGAGAATACACCTTCTTTTCTTCAGCTCACCATTCCTATTCTAGAGTAGATTATTTCTTAACTAGCTGCTCGCTGACATGTCAGAAATCAGAATCCATCCCATAAAAAAATTCCTTCTCTTCCCATAAGAAAATAAGGAGGCTTTGAGAATTTCACAGTTAGAACTGAGAATTAAATCCTTAACACTAGAACCGCCAAGAGGGTAACTTTTACCTCCATGGTTTTTCAAACACTTGTATCTCTGTTAAAATAAAATCCCTACTTCTCTCAATCCGTGACTTTTCCTGAAATGGGTCCAGTAAACATACAGTGAATTATGGTGGGTGTGTGATCACAAGAAAAAGAAATTTGAGCATATATACCTAGAACCGTCAAGGAGGTAATTTCTACCGTCTAATTTAATGCACCGTGTTCAGCTGTCAGATGTTTTCACGTCACGCCCATTCGCGCCACTCCTGGTTACTTAGTAACGCGCGTGAGTTTGACAGCTGAGTGAGTAACAGGGTTTTATAATCATTTAGGGTAATCTAGTGCTAAATTTGACAAACGGATAAATGCAAGAGATGGATGAATGCCAAAGAAGTTTGGTTATTATTCCAAGACCTGAGTGACGGAGAGTTGGAGGGAGGAGAAATAACTCTGGATGTGGGTGAGGAGGATTCTGACGAGACAGTGGAGGAATCGGTGGGGGGAGAAAGTGATGATCCGTCATTTTTATCCGGTAACGAGTCATCTACTGAGGATGACCTGATGAAAGATCGCAGATCAAGGAAAAGGTCCCGGCTTTTGGTCACAACTGAGGAGTCACCCACCCTACATACTCAGCCTGGTAGCCAATGGGCTGCAGTGAAAGGTGACGACATGTCATTTTGTAACATCCATCTCATCATCTCTGCTCTAGTTGAGCTAATTCTACATTAGTTTATTTCATTCACCCCCGGCGCAACTGGTGACCGGGACAGACTGTCAGTGTGTCCTCAACCACATCGCGCCGCCAGGGCAGGGATCAGCCCACGCAAAGGGTGCAAGGGGTCTGCGGCGATGTCAGCTACCCACCCGACCCGTCTTGAAACACGACCAAGGACTCTGACGCACACGCGAGTCAGAGGGCTCGCAGCAACGTTTATTTATATTGTCTTCCTCTAAAATGAACTAAAATATTGAATTATATATGATTTATATGATTTATTGAATTATATAGATTGAATAATGAATTCAGTCAATGAACTCCATTAAGCCCTCCAGCATATGCCCAACAATAAAGCCCCAGGTCCAGATGGTCTAGGTCCAGGTTGTCTGGGTCCAGATGGTCCAGGTCCAGATGGTTATCCAGCAGAATTAAATAAATAAAGTAAAAACAAAAAAATACCTTCAAATATGAACCTAACTAATATTACACTACAATTTAAACCAGGAAAAGACCTGGCACTTCCATCCAGTTACCGTCCAATTTCATTATTAAATGTAGATCTTAAAATATTCAGGAAAGCTCTGGCCAGAAGGATAGAAAAAATAACTCCTGACCAAACAGGCTTTATTAAAGGTAGACATATCGCTACTAAAATGAGCAGATTAATTAACATAATATTTGGTGGTTCAGTCTGGCATGCGTTCGTGATTCTTTTTTTTTTTTTAGTAGTAGTTTTTTTTTAAGTACAGGTGTGTTACCTGTTGGTAGCGATCAGGTAAAGTAACTGTGGGTTAATTCCTTTGGTTTGACCATTGCTCCCACAGTAACTATCAAAACAAAACAGCTTAATCAGTTACAGCTTGTGGCTCAGGATCGGAAACGCAGTCCTTAATTACAGGAACAGAACCTCCTTTCAGCCAAAGCTTGGTCGCAAATCCCTCGTTGTGCTGGCCCGTATTCATCCAGAAGTCTTCAGTGATGTACAAACATTGGTGCAACTCTATGGCTGGCTCCCAAAAACAAACTCCATCCATTACTGTATTGCCATGGTTTCATTCCGGAGTTTGAATAAATGCAGCTTTCCCTCACATCCAAACCATGGAAACTACATGTAGAAGTAGACGTGTAGACATGTAGACGTCATCAGCGCACTGGAGACGGCTCACTCTGATGCTGTTTTTATTGCTGCAGGCGATTTTCATCAGTGCAACCTACGGACTGTACTTCCCAAATACCACCAACATGTAAACATTCCCACCCGTGATAAGAACACTCTGGATCATGTATACACCAACATAAAGGGTGCAGACAGGACCGCACCCCGCCCCCACTTCGGACACTCCGACCACATCTCTTTGTTCCTGTACCCAGCCTACAGACAAAGACTCAAACAATCTAATCCAGTCACCAAACAGGTGAAGCTCTGGTCACCTGAGACTGAGGGAACACTGCAGGACTGTTTTGCTACTACAGACTGGGATGTGTTTAAAGCTGCAGCTACTCTGGAGGACTCTTCTTCCAGTGTACAGGATTATGCTGACTATGACTGGGTACATCAGCACTTGTGTGGATAACATCGTGCCCACGATACAAGTCAGGAAGTTTCCCAACCAGAAGCCCTGGATAAACAGTCAGGTACGTCACATGCTGCGTGCTCGCTCCACTGCTTTTACATCTGGTGATGAGGCAGAGTACAAAGCGGCGAGGTACGGACTGAGAAAGGTCATCACAGCAGCCAAGAGGCAGTACAGAGAGAAGCTGGACGGCTTCTACTCCACTGCTGAGTCTGGGCGCATGTGGCAGGGTTTGCAACACATCACCGACTACAGGAGCAGTTCCAGTACAATCAGCGCCACAGACAGCCTGCCTGATGACCTCAACGCATTCTACACCCGCTTTGAGACCTCCTCCCCCCACACAGAGAGGAGGGACACAGACACCTGGACCTCCACACCCCCCTCCCCCTCACCAGTTGTCTCACCAGCCCAGGTAAACAAAGCCCTGAGGAGGATCAACCCACGCAAAGCGGCGGGGCCAGACAACATCCCTGGACGAGCCCTCGGAGCATGTGCCAACGAGCTGACAGACATTCTCACCTCCATATTCATCCTCTCCCCTACCCGGAGAATTGTTCCCTCCTGCTTCAAGACCACCACCATTGTCCCTCTTCCCAAGAAGTGCCCCCCCACCTGCCTGAATGACTACAGGCCAGTAGCACTCACTCCAATCATTATAAAGTGCTTCGAGAGAGTGATGTTGACCCACATTCAGAGCTGCCTACCGTTCACACTGGACCCCCTGCAGTACGCCTACCGGCCCCACAGGTCCACCTCAGATGCCATCGCCGCTGCACTGCACATCTCCCTCTCACACCTGCAGAATGAAGACTCCTACATCAGGATGCTCTTTATTGACTACAACTCTGCATTCAATACGGTCATCCCTCACAAGCTCACCCACAAACTGTTCTCCCTCGGACTACACCCCATCCTCTGTGACTGGCTTCTGGACTTTCTGACTGGCAGGCCTCAGTTTGTCAGGATAGGGAACAGAACCTCAGCCAGTATCATCACAAACGTTGGCACACCACAGGGGTGTGTTCTCAGTCCCATCCTCTACACCCTGTTCACCCACGGCTGTGCAGCCTCCCACAAGGACAACATCATCCTGAAGTTTGCAGATGACACCGCTGTGATAGGATGCATCACAGGTGGGGACGAAGCAGCCTACAGGAGGGAGGTGGCCTCTCTGGTGACGTGGTGTGAGGACAACAATCTCACCCTCAACACAGACAAGACCAAGGAGATGATAGTGGACATGAGGAAGGAGAGGAACCCTCATCATCCACTGCTTATCCGCGGGCTGGAAGTGGAGAGGGTGAGCAGCTTCAAATATATGGGGGTCCACATCAGTGAGGACCTCACCTGGACACTTAACACCACACAGCTGGTGAAGAAGGCTCAGCAGCGGCTGTACTTCCTGAGGAGGCTGAGGAAGTTCAGCATGTCACCGAAGATCCTCAGCAACTTCTACAGCTGCCTCTTTGAGTCAATCCTGACCAGTACATCACCGTGTGGTACGGCAGCTCTACTGTCCCGGACTGCAAACGCCTGCAGAGAGTGGTGAAGACTGCATCTAAGATCACCAGGACTCCCCTTCCCTCTCTGCAGAGCATCTACCAGCGCAGAGTCCTCAGGAGAGCTGCCTCCATCATCAAAGACCCCACCCACCCTCAACATGGACTGTTCACTCACCTCCCCTCAGGCCGGAGGTACAGGAGTATGAAATGCAGGACTAGCAGACTCAGAAACTCTTTCTTTCCCTCAGCCATCAGACTCCTTAACAGCTAACAGCAGACTGGAGTCTGTAACAATGGACTGTACATTTACACATACTGACTGTTTACATTATCAATGCACCTTATTATTATTATTCAGTATTTGCACATGTATCATACTGCCTACCTCATGACAGTTCTTTTTTTTGCACAATTAATCATTCAATGCTGGATGTTGCACAGTTTATGTAGCACGCTGCACATTATGTACATAGATAACTTTACTTTACTTATATTTTCCCTATAGTTTATATTTTATGTTTACTCTTTTGCATGGTCTTCTTAAATTAGTCTTTTCTATATACTTTGAATATTTATGGCATTCAGTGTGGACGGCAAAGTATGAATTTCACTGTACAGGGAAACCTGTTTCCTTACTGTGCATGTGACAATAAACGCTTTGAATCTTGAATCTTTGAATCTTTGAATCTTGAATCTAGAAACACACTGGAAAACTCAAATGTGCGTTTTTGTGATAAAAAATGGTGCCACTCACTTGTCTGATGATTATTGTAGAAACAAAAAGAAGAAAAGAAGACTGTAGAAAGCTCAGAAAAGTTGAAACAGCACTATAGGGCCTCTTTAAAACAAGTGGTGAAACATTTTGATGTCCTTTATTTACTAAAAACAACCTGAAAACCAGCCTGTTGGTGCTTCTTTTTAGTGTATAAACTATTTCTCACTTTGAAAGAAAGATCTTAAAACAAGAGAAACAAAACAAGAATTCAAGACTTGAAGCTTTGAATTAAAAATGTTATTAAGTAACAGTAATTATCCCTTCTCTTTCCATTGCTTGCATTCAGTGTTATGGCACAGTTTCAGCTTCACCTGGTAACTCCAGACTAAATTCAGTCATATTAGTGTTCTACCTGCATCGTCCCAGCTTCACTGACAGTACTGTCAGAAAGTATTGACTTCTCACCGTGATTTGTACGAAATCTGCTCTGCATTGTTAGTGCTTCAAGCTAAATATTATTGTTGCTAGCAAACAAAGATAATCTGTCCTCAGGGGAAATTATGGCTTAGATATTGATACATATACCACACTGATCCCCCTGTGTGCAGTCATCACTGTGACTTTATCCACCCTGTGGGACACACAGACTGACCATGAGGCACGCAGACTCATCACTTCACTTTACAGCCTGTCAAAACACAGACAGCCCTGGGGATCATGCCTGAGACGCGGCTAAAGAGAAGGAAGCAGGTGAGCACTTACATAAAAACCAGATTATATCTGTCAGATTTTGTTTTGCACAATCGTTTATTTTGAAAGTGGAAAAAAGCAATAACATTCAGTTTGTGTATCATGCTTCAGTTTAACCGTCTCATATGAAGCTATTTTTATAAAAGAAAACACACTGTGCTGGCAATAAATTCTGTTAGTAGCAGTGAGGCTGGTTGGATAGCTTTCTGATCTGCTGAAAAGAAGAGTGATTATTTTGGAGGAGAGAGGCATGAAAGTCAGTGAAATACCAATTTGAAGGTCGCAACCTTTCGCAGATCTGAGCAGATGGAGCGGCTTGTGATCTGAACCTTTCAGATGGAGGGTCGATGAGGGTGAGTGATGCTACGCTGCACGGCCAAACAAAAGGCATTCACAGGCTGAACATATTAGTCATAAAAGAAAAATGTGTTACAAATTAGTTCAATTATGCGCCAATACTGAAGCTTGGAAGGGATTTTCATTTTTCCAACTGACTTATGCTAACAACCCAGACTGCTTTAAAGACCATGATTCAATAGAATAAATGAAAATATGAAAACAAAAGTAGTTAAAAATGACAAGTACGGCTTACTGAGGTGAATCTGGATTTACAATCAGTATGTTAGACTGAATGCAGGTAAACACTTCTTTTACTAGAGTTCTACTAGTTTGGAGAGTCATTCATACACTGGATTAAGACACTATTGTGTTCATTTTATCAGCCATTTCTTAAATTACTTACTGTTTTTGTCAGCAGATAATATTGAACATTGTTAGTAGTAGATCACATTGTTAGTAGTTAGTAGAACATTGTTAAATGAAGTTTAACATTATTAAACTACATTTAACAATCCATTTAAAACTCATACTTAAAACATAACTATCCTATTTTATGCAGAAATAATTGCAGGCGTTTTTATGTTTACATGCATTTATTTATATTAATATTGATGCCAATTCAAATCAAATGTCCTTGTGATGGCAAACTGAAGACAAACAGAGCAGCATTTTATGTCACCAAATAAATACATTAGGATGCAAACTCCTAGAGCCGTGGTTCCCAAGCGTTTTTTTTTTTTTTTAGCTTGGAACCCCATGTAGAGATCACAAAACTCTGGCAACCCCAAATGTTAAAAACACAGACAATTTTACTTACTTTCATACCACATTTAGGTTATTTCATGTATTGAAATGTAGGTTAAAGTTCTTTTAAAGTGTATTACTGGTGTGGTGTATTATTTTATTTTATCTGGATGATTTGTTTTAGTATGTTTTAGTTTTTAGTTTGCATCCATGTGTAGCTGTCCAGGTGTTTTGTGTTCACTAATTCACTTGCAGCTCCTAGATTTACTCATACTTCTGTCTGCTTTAATTAAACTTAAACTGAAATCATAGCTGCCTGACCAGGATAACGTATTTAAATTAGCATAAATTCAACTTCACACACAATCCTACCAACAAGTGGCTATGGTTGCTACATGCTAAGAAGCTAAAGTAAGTTAGCCACCCACACGCAATATCAACAAGTGGCTGACTGCAGCTGAGAGCTGTGTGCTGCTGCTAGGACCAAGCCTCGTATAAGTACTTTGGGATGGCGGAGGGGTCTGTGCAGAACTGACTCTACATTGAAAAGTCATTCATGTCAATCTCCAAAACTGCCAGAAAAGTCACTAGATTTGTCGCTAGTGGCTTTTGTTTAAAAAAAAAAGTCACTAGAAGGGTCTGAAACTCGCTAAATACAGCGACAAAGTCGCTAAGTTGGCAACACTGAGGGGGTGTGTCACTGTGTGCGTGGTGGAGGAAGAGCCGAGGAGGAAGCGGAAGAGAGAGGATTTGACAAAGTCATATCATATATATATATATATATATATATATATATATTATTATTATTATTATTATTATTGCAAGACAAACAATTCAGACCAAGACCACACAGCAACATGATACAGATAAACAAAACAGAACATAACAAAACAAGAACAAAAAAAGAAGAAATAATAATTAAATAGATATAATTTGTGTTTGTGTGTGTACCTGTATGTGTGTGCAATTTGTCTGTGTAAGAAGGGCATCAATTTTGTCAGGTTGGTTATGGGGGGGAGGGCAAAGGAGCAGAGAAGGTCAAAAAATGGAAGAGTTGATACTATGAGGGGAGGCAGATGTTTGGTTGAAATGGTTAGTAAGAATGAGCTGGATTCAGGGTTCCTTTCTTCCAATTTTCTTATTTCTCCTTGATATTATTATTATCATCACCATCACTGTTTTTACAGTAAAATAATAATAACAATAATGTAACAAATTATGATTATATTAATAATAGTAGTGAATTAGTAGTAAATAGTGTGTCTTTAGAGCAGTAAATATGTAGATAAATAATTAAATAAACAAATACACGTTAAATGACAGCCATAATAGGGTTGGGTTCAATTATTGGACTAAATAATATGGGAAGAGAAAAATAATAATAATAATAATAATAATAACAGAAAAATGACTAAACAAACAGAAAATAGTAAAGTAAAAATAAATGAATAAATAAATACATAAATAAAAAATAAAGAAATAAAAAGGGTAACAAATTATAATGTAGCAGTAACGATAAAATTAACAACGACAACAAAACTAAACAACAAGTAGATTAACAAGAGAACAAAGAGAGTTACAATTGTAATGAATTAGTAAATAAAAGAAATTGATGGTATGAGTGAAGGTGATAATTCCCTGAAGTGATTGGTTATGACGGTAGTTTGTTATAGGTGGTTATTATTTAATATAAGAAATTATTATTATTTATATAAAAAAAATAAGGAATGATTGCCAGTTAGGGTGGAGATTTTTCACAGAGGAGTTTGCATTTTCCAGTGAGATGTAATCAATGATAAGGTTTTTCCAATGTGCAATATTTATGGAGTTCCGTGATTTCCAGTTCATGAGGATAGACTTTTTGGCGATGGTTAGCGCCACCAGGAGCAAATGGTTTTGTGTAGTGTCTAAATTCATTGTGGATAAGTCTCCTAGCAGACAGAGGGAGGGGGAGAGCGGGATGTGGCAGCCCATGATTTGAGTTAAGATGTCTGTAATGTTTTTCCAGAAATGTTGGATGGGTGTGCAGTGACAGGATGCGTGTGCAGTTTTAAAGTTGGGCGGCAGTGGCTCAGGGGGTAGAGCAGGTCGTCCAATGATCGGAAGGTCGGCGGTTTGATTCCCACTCCCGCAGTCATCTGTCGTTGTGTCCTTGGGCAAGACACTTAACCCTCCTTCCCTCCAGTGTTGGCATCGCTGGTGTATGAATGTGTGGATGATGGTAGGAGCAGACTAGCAGCCACGTTTCCGTCAGCTTGCCCCAGGGCAGCTGTGGCTACACGCGTAGCTTACTATCACCAGGTATGAGTGAGGAGTGGATGAATAATGGATTCACAATGTAAAGCGCTTTGGGTGCCTTGAAAAGTGTTATATAAATCTAATCCATTATTATTATTTTGTGAACAGTGTGAACAATTTCCAGATGAGAATCCCATTTTTTGCATTTTTTCTCCTGTTAGATGGGTTCTATGAATGATTTTGTATTGTATAAATTGTAAGTTGGCATTTTTTGTCATGGAATAAATATTTTGGCAGATTTGGGGCCAGAAGTTGGCATTGGTAGCAATGGAGAGGTCTTTTTCCCATTTTATGGAGGGTAGTGAAACTGTTTGATCAGTCTGCAACATTAATTTGTAAATTTTTGAAAGAAGTTTTTTTGAGGAGGAGCAGTTGATAAGTGTGGAGGCTGGGAGGGGGAGGTCAAGGTTTATATTGTTTTTCCCAAATTTAGAATGAATAGATGATGACACTTGTAAACACTGTAGAAATTGATGGCTCCCGATGCCAAACTCCTGGACCAGAACAGACAATGGAACAGAATCAGAATCAGAATCAGAATCAGATTTATTGCCAAGTAACTTCCATTCCAAGGAATTTGTTGTGATTTGACGGTGCCTACATAAAAATAAATAAATATGAACCATAAAGATATGGACAAGCCAACTGAACATATAACATTAAGACTGAAAAACTATATAAGAGTGGAAATAAAAAGTTATGTACATAAAAATAAGATAAAAGTAAAGTAGTGTATTTACATGAAATGTGCAGTCTGTAGTAAGTTGAAGTGACCAATGGAGGGGGAGTGTGTTAATATAACTCCTGTGTGCTTGGGTGTGCGTTAAGATAACGAACATCCAAATGTCGCTAATATAACGAATTGCGTTGTGTCAGTTAGTCAGGTAAGTCTTTAGGTGAGTTCCAAAGCCTGATGGCAGAGGGGAAGAAACTGTTTTTGTGGCGGGAGGTTCTGGTTCTGATAGACCAGAGAGTTATTGTGAATGATATGTTTGAGGTGAGTGATTCCTTTCTCTGTCCAACTCCTTAGGTTTAATGGTTTTTTATTGCATTGGAAGTCCGGGTTGTGCCATATCGGGGTGAATAGTGAAGGTGCCAGAGTGGAGTTAGTAATGTTGTGGAATTTCCACCAGGCTGTCAGAGTTGATGATATTGTGGGGCTTTGAAAGCAGGAGTGTTTTTTAACAGTCTGGCTGAGAAATGGTAAGTCTGAGATATGAATTTCTTTGCTGATTACTTGTTCTATGTCTAACCATGTGTTATCGGACTGAGAGGGATGAGTCCATCTATAGATATGTTGAAGTTGATTTGCCAGTGAATAATAGTGAAAGTTTGGTGCATTGAGTCCACCTAGTTTTTTGGGTTTCTGAAGTGTGGCCAGTTTGATCCTCGGGGGTTTATTTTTCCAGTAGTATTTGTTGATGGATGAATCAAGTGCAGTAAACCAGGAGAGAGGTGGGTGAATCGGAATCATTGTGAAGAGGTAGTTGATTTTGGGGAGGATTGTCATGTTGACTGTTGCTATTTTACCTAAAATGGATTGTGGGAGGGTCATCCATCATTGTAGGTCGTTGTTTATGGTTTTGAGGAGTGGGGTGAAATTAAGATGAATCAACTCTGACAGCCTGGAGGAGATGTGGATACTTAGGTAAGTAATTTGACTTGTGCAGAAAGGAATGGGTGATGTAAGGAATCGCCACATCCAGGCGATTCATGTTTAACGGTAGTATGTGTCAGGGCTGCACCTCTTCCTCCGGCCCGCTCTTCATCTCCCGAGTATTAGGACTGGACTACACCACCCACAACGCACCGGGAGCTGTCATTATCAGGATCACCTGCAGGCCCTCATCAGACTAATAGTCTTCACCTGGACACAGCCCTATATATACCTTCTGCTTACCCTCTTTCAGTGTCTAGTCTTGCCTTTGCTGGTGCTTTCATTCTGCTGACCACCTTCATTAAATCATCTTACCTGCAACCTGCGCTTGTGTCCAGCCATCCCTGTGTCAGCCGTTACAGAAGACTAGACCTACCATGGACGCAGCGGGTGGTTCTTCATCTGGAGAGCCGTCTTCGGCCCCAGCTTCGGTTCCCGATCCAGCCACCGTCCTGCCTCAGTTTACGGCAGCCATCATCGCGCTGGAACAGAGACTGGGAAGGCAGGAGTCCGTGCTGACTGATCTTCTCCGACATCTCCAGGTCCGGCAGCAGCCACCACCGACAGCTGTGGGAGCCACTGCCCCACCTCCGGCACCGGAGGCGGCTGCCTCATCATCGCCTCGAGCAGCTGTGTCTCCAGTCAGACTTCCGGAGGTTTTTCACGGCGGGGCTACCGACTGCGCGGGATTCCTGCTTCAGTGTGATCTATACTTCGCCTACCATCCGGGTCTCCAGGATCAGGAACGGATCGCCACTGTGATCTCTCTGCTGGGTGGACGTGCACGGGAGTGGGCCACCGCCAGCTGGAATAACGGTGGGAGGAGACTGTCGTCTTATCCGGATTTCCTTCGGCTGTTTCGAGCCGTCTTCGACCACCCACCGGAGGGTCGAGAGGGTGGTGAACGCCTGCTTCGTCTCCAGCAGGGTTCCCGCTCTGCAGCCGAGTACGCCCTGGACTTCCGCACTACAGCAGCGGCAAGCGGATGGAACGAGGCGGCGCTCGTCACCGTCTTCCGACAGGGACTCCGCCCCGCCCTTCAGAAGGAGCTGGCTTGCCGGGATGACACCCTCTCTTTGGACTCTCTCATTACTTTAGCCATCCGTCTGGACAACCTGCACCGCGAAAGACATCTCGCCCCTAACTACCCCTCTCATATGGCGGACTCACAGGAGGAACCCATGCAGTTGGAAAGATCCAGGTTATCCACAGCGGAGCGGCGCCGCCGCAGAGAGAGAGGATTATGCCTATATTGTGGTGAGGAGGACCACCTTCAACCGGATTGCCCTCACAGACCTCGGTCCGGAAGGGATAAGCAGGTCCGGGCAGCGGTTCCTGATCGGGTGAGTGCATCTCCTCCCTCTTACTGCTTGGATCAGTTTTCCATCCCCGTGCATATATCCTATGGTAACCAGAACTGTTCTCTTCCTGCTTTAATTGACTCCGGAGCGGCGGGTGACCTCATCTCCCCTATCCTGGTGAATCGGCTCCGCCTACGGCTCCTTCGCCTCCCTACTCCGGTGGCCATCCGAGCTATCGATGGGAGACCAATCAGCAGTGGGACTGTTACCCACTTCGTGGGCCCTCTCCAGCTCTCTGTTGGCTCTCGTCGGGAGGAGATCACCCTGTTTGTCCTCCCTAAGTCCCGTCACCTCCTGGTTCTGGGCCTCCCCTGGCTCCGCCGCGCCTCTCCCACCTTTCAGTGGGGGTCCGGTACTGTGTGTTTCCCTGCTATGCCACCGGCTCCTCCTGTGACTTTGGACTGCGCTTCCACCTCCATAGAAAGCCCGGTGGTGGCGTCGGCTTCTGCGGTTCCCAGGGAGTACCGGGACCTGCTAGAGGTGTTCAGTGAGCAACGGGCCACCTGTCTACCTCCTCACCGTGCCAGCGACTGCAAGATTGAGCTTCTCCCAGGGACTTTACCACCGCGCAGTCGCATTTATCCCCTCACACAGTCGGAACAGAGGGCCATGGAGACATATGTGGAGGAGGCGCTGCAACAGAAGTTCATCCGTCCATCTTCTTCTCCAGCATCTGCCGGTTTCTTCTTCGTGGAGAAAAAGGATGGGGGACTTCGGCCCTGTATTGACTACAGGGGTCTCAACGCAATCACCGTAAAGTACAGGTATCCCCTTCCCTTGGTTCCCAGCGCTTTGGATCAGTTACGTGGTTCTACTGTCTACACCAAACTGGACCTCCGCAGCGCTTACAACCTGGTACGCATAAGGGAGGGCGATGAATGGAAGACAGCATTCAGCACGCACTCTGGACATTTTGAGTACTGCGTGATGCCGTATGGTCTGGCCAATGCACCCTCCGTCTTCCAAAGCCTAATCAACGATGTGTTACGTGACATGTTGGGCAAGTTCGTGATTGCTTATATCGATGACATCCTCATCTACTCTAAATCCAGGTCTCAACATGTTAAGCACGTCCGACAGGTACTGGACCGACTTCTTGCCCACCGGTTGTTTGTCAAGGCGGAGAAATGCCTGTTCCATTCTCCAACCGTGAAGTTTCTGGGTTACGTCATCGGCCCGGAGGGTGTGAGGATGGATCTGGACAAGGTGGAGGCTGTCACTGCCTGGCCGACTCCGCGTACTGTGAAGGAGCTTCAGAGGTTTCTAGGTTTTGCTAACTTCTATCGACGATTCATCCGGGACTTTAGCTCTGTGGCTTCTCCTCTCACCTCCCTGCTTAAAGGCAAGCCTCGTACGCTGGTGTGGAATCCATCTGCACAGGCGGCGTTCGTGGACCTTCAGACACGGTTCACCACGGCGCCAATCCTGCGTCTACCAGATCCCAGTCTGCCTTTTGTGGTGGAGGTTGACGCCAGTGAATCGGGTGTCGGGGCGGTCCTGTCTCAACGCTCCGGTGAGCCACCCAAGTTACACCCCTGTGCTTACTTTTCCAGGAAACTGACCTCGGCGGAACGCAACTATGACGTGGGAAACCGTGAACTTCTGGCCGTGAAGTTGGCTTTGGAGGAATGGCGCCACTGGTTGGAGGGGTCTTCACATCCCTTCCAGGTCCTCACTGACCACCGGAACTTGGAATACCTCCGCACGGCCAAACGCTTGAACCCCCGCCAAGCTAGGTGGTCTCTGTTGTTCTCACGGTTTGACTTCACCATCTCTTACAGACCAGGGAGTCGGAACGTTAAAGCCGATGCTCTGTCTCGTCGTGATGTCCCGATGGCGTCTTCAGACGAGCCCGTCCCCGTTCTCCCGGCCACGGTGTTCGTTGCACCCATCGTATGGGACCTGGATGCGGACATAGAACGGGAATCCCGCCTGTCGCCTGCTCCTCCTTCTTGTCCGGTTGGCCGCACGTTCGTGCCTCAGTCCCTGCGTGACCGGATCATCAGGTGGGCTCACACATCCGCTTCTACAGGCCATCCCGGATCAAGACGCACGACTCAGCTGCTCACCCAGAAGTACTGGTGGCCCAACATGGTTGCGGAGATTGACCAGTACGTCCGGTCTTGCTCCTTGTGCGCCACGACGAAGTCACCGCGCCATCCGCCGGCTGGGAAGCTGATGCCCTTGCCTGTTCCCCGGAGGCCCTGGACGCATATAGCGGTTGACTTCGTCACTGACCTTCCGGTCTCGGACGGACATACGGTGGTGTTGGTGGTAGTAGACCGGTTCTCCAAGTTCTGCAAGTTCATCCCTTTTTCTAAACTCCCTACTGCCTTCCAGGTTGCTGAGTCCATCTTCAACCACGTGTTCAGGAACTTCGGCCTGCCGGAGGACATCATCTCTGACCGGGGCCCCCAGTTCATATCTCGTGTGTGGAAGTCCTTCCTCCATCGCCTGGGTGTTTCGGTCAGTCTGACTTCTGGTTATCACCCGGAATCCAATGGTCAGGCGGAGCGCACTAACCAAGAGTTGGGGAGGCTACTCCGGGCTCATTGCACTCGTAACCAGCATGACTGGGCCAGGTTCCTGCCATGGGCGGAGTTCGCCCAGAACTCCCTCCGGAATGCCTCCACGGGCCTCACGCCCTTCCACTGTGTGTTGGGCCGTCAGCCCCCTCTGTGTCCCTGGCATCCTGATCCTGAGGGGGGCCCTGCTGTGGATAACTGGTTCCGTCGGGCGGAGCGCGTCTGGGGCTCGACCCACCACCAGCTGCGACGTGCCATCCGCCATCAGAAGATCCAGGCGGACCGTCGGCGTTCAGTGGCCCCTGTCTTTCGCCCTGGGGACCGGGTCTGGCTCTCGACTCGGGACCTGAGGCTTCGCCTGCCCTGTCGGAAACTGAGTCCCCGCTTCATCGGACCCTTCAAAGTCTTGCGCCGGGTTAATGAGGTGTCGTACACTCTGTTGCTCCCCTCTCAGTATCGTATTTCACCTACCTTTCATGTTTCTCTCCTTAGGCCGGTGGTCCAGGGTCCCCTCGCCGATGAAGTTCCGCCGGATGACCCTCCCCCGGCCTTGGAGGTTGAGGGCTCTGTGGCGTACTCGGTCCGGTCTCTCCTGGACTCCAGGCGTCGTCAGGGTCGGCTCGAATACTTGGTGGACTGGGAGGGTTACGGGCCGGAGGAACAGAGTTGGGTCTCCCGGGAGGACGTCCTTGACCCGGATCTTGTTCGGGACTTCCACCGGGCTCGGCCGGATCGCCCTGCCCCTCGTCCTCGCGGCCGTCCTCCGGGTGTCCGGTGTGGCACGTCGGGAGCCGTGCCTCAGAGGGGGGGCTCTGTCAGGGCTGCACCTCTTCCTCCGGCCCGCTCTTCATCTCCCGAGTATTAGGACTGGACTACACCACCCACAACGCACCGGGAGCTGTCATTATCAGGATCACCTGCAGGCCCTCATCAGACTAATAGTCTTCACCTGGACACAGCCCTATATATACCTTCTGCTTACACTCTTTCAGTGTCTAGTCTTGCCTTTGCTGGTGCTTTCATTCTGCTGACCACCTTCATTAAATCATCTTACCTGCAACCTGCGCTTGTGTCCAGCCATCCCTGTGTCAGCCGTTACAGTATGGCCGATTTGTTCCAGTTTATTGAGTAGTCTGAGATATGGTAAAAAGAGTGGATGACTTTGATAACCTCTTCTAGTGACAGTTGTGGATTCTGAATAAAAAGTAATATATCGTCTGCATAGAGACTGATTTTGTGGTGCATGTTTGGCGTCTGGATTCCAGTTATGAGGGGGTTCTGACGGATAGCTGCTGCTAAAGGTTCAATGAAAATGGTGAATAGAGCGAGGGAGAGTGGGCATCCTTGCCTGGTGCCCCTGTGCAGAGTGAAACTTTGTGAAGTTTGACCATTAGTAATGACTGTGGCTGTAGGTGAGGTATATAATGCTTTAATCCAGTTAATAAATGATTCCCCAAATCCAAGTCTATGGAGGGTGCTGATGAGGAATTGCCAGTTTACTCTTTTTCTGCATCTAAGGTGACTATGGTGGATTTATGGTGATGTGTGGCTGAATAGTGCATTAGATTGAAGAGTCTGCGTGTGTTATTTGATGAGTTTCTTCCTTTAATGAAACCTGTTTGGTCTGGGTGAATTATGGATGGAATGATCTTTTCTAACCTGTGGGAGAGTGCTTTAGTAATGATTTTAATGTCAACACTGAGGAGTGAAATAGGACGGTAGCTTGATGGCAGAGTGGGGTCTTTATTGGGCTTGAGGAGAAGAGATATGGATGCTGTATTCATGTTGGGTGAGAATCTGGAGTTCTGTTGTATATCAGTTATCATTCTATTAAAGAGTGTAGATAAGATGGACCAGACGTGTTTATAGAATTCAGCAGGGAAGCCACCAGGTCCAGGTGCCTTATTATTGGGCATTTTATTGAGAGCAGAGTGTATTTCTTCATTTGATAAAAGGGTGTCTAATTTATTTTTTTGTTCTGTGGAAAGTTGGGATAGATCTAGGCTGGCGAGAAATTATTTAATATGTCCTTCCTGTGGGTTATCTGAGGAGTATAGATTGGTGTAAAATTCCTTAAATATTAGATTTATTTCATCAGGTGAGTTTGTTGGCTTCCCCGCTGAGTTCTTAATGGAAGAGATGGTTGATTTTTCCTTTTGTATTTTGATTTGACTTGCAAGGTATTTACTAGATTTGTTGTTGTGGTTGAAATTTTCTTGACGGAGTCTGCTGATTAAAAGGTTTGTTTTCTTATTCATAATTTCATTTAAGTCTAGTTTAAGTTGTCTAAGCTTCTTTTCATTTTCTTCTAATAGATAAGTTGCATTGGTGGTTTCGAGCTGTTTGATTTTTTGATGTAATTCAGATTTTTGTTGGTTCTCTTCCTTTTTCTTATCGGCAGAAAATGATATTATTAGTCCTCTTAATACAGCTTTCCCTGTTTCCCATAAAATTGTTGGTGATGATGTGGGGGAATCATTTATTTCAAGAAAGAATGCCCACTCTCTTTTGATTAGTGTTTCTAACCCTTCAAAAGGGATGTATTAAAGCGCCATCTGGTGATTGGTTTGTGTGGTCTTGGATGATTCCATGTGAGTGATACTGGGGCATGGTCACTGATGATAATTGGGTGGAGTCGGTGATCTGAAATATCTGAGATGATTGCATTACTGGTAAGGAAAAATTAAATACATGAATATGAATGATGGAATGGTGAAAAAAAAGAAAATTCCCTTGCAGCTGGATATTGCAGGAGCCAACCATCGCCAAGCCCAAAATCTGTCATGTATTTAATGATTGTTTCTGTAGATTGCCAAGTCTGTCTATTGTGTGTTGGATCTGTCTAATGATGGGTCTAATACTGTATTAAAGTCACCACCTATTATTATTGGAGAGTTGGAAAAGTTTGATATGGATGAGAAGAAGTTATGGAAGAAAGACAGATCATCTGTGTCTGGGCCATATAAATTACCATTGTCAGAGGGTTATTGCTGATTGTTATGTTAATGATAACGAAGCATCCTTCTGGATCTGTGATTGTGGCGTTATGTATGAATGATATTGACTTACTGATTAAAATGCAAACTCCTCTTTGTTTCTTATTGTAATGAGCTGAAAATGAGAGGGTAAACTGGGAAGATTTTAACTTAATGTTGTCTGATTCTGAGAGGTGTGTTTCTTGGAGTAAACAAATATCTGCCTGAAGTGAAGTCAGGTGGTTGAATAGTTTATTTTTCTTTGCCTGCGTGCCCATACCACACACATTCCATGTGACAAATTTTATACCAGACATGGAGGGGGAGAGAGTAATAAGTGAATGTGTGGGTGTGGGTGTGCTCAGATGCTGTTGCGTGTGTGTGTGTGTATATGTGCAAGCAAGTATGAGTAAGAGTGGCTAGATCTGTATAAACATGGGGGGGTTACGAGAGGGAAGGAGGAGGGGGCTCGTATAACCAAGGAGTGATGTCCTTGCTACGAAATAATTGTCCATTGATATAAAGTTTGTCCACTGCCATGACTGCCTTCTTTCCTTCTGAGATCATTTGTTTACGGATTTGGAAGAGTTGTTTTTGTCTGACCATGATTTCCTTTGGGAATTGATCGTTTAGTCCATAGTCCGTTTAAACGCTGCTTCTCCATGTTTAAGTCTGGACTCTGGTCTGGACTCTGGTCTGGACTCTGGTTTGGACTAGTTGACCAGAGTCTTTGGATCTAAGGGCTCTGCCAGGTTTATATTCTCTGAACATATCAAAGATGTATTCTGGGCCTAAACCATTCTGGGATTTGTAAACGATCAGAAGGGTTTAAAATCTGTTCTGTGACTGACTGGAAGCCAGTATAAACTGGAAACCAGTGTAAAGATTTCAAAATTGGTGTGATGTGTGCAGATCTCTTAGTGCTGGTAAAAACTCCAGCAGCATTTTGGATGAGCTGCAGATGTTTAATGCTCTTTTTTAGGAAGTCCTGTTAAAAGACCAGTACAGTAATCCAGTCTACTGGAGATGAATGCATGGATGAGTTTCTCTTGGTCTTTCTGGAAGACTAAACTTTTAATTCTGTTGACGTTTCTGAGCTGGTAAAAAGCGTCTTAGTGAAGCTTTGATGTGGCTGCTGAAAGTCAGATCTGAGTCTATCAACACTCCAAGGTTACCAACTTGGTCGGTGGTTTTAAGAGCCCGAGTCTCCAGGTGTTTACTGATGCTGACCCTCTTCTCTTTGCTACCAAACAGAATAATCTCAGTTTTGTCTTCATTTAATTGCAGAAAATCCTCCCTCATCAAGGTGTTTATTTGCTCCAGACTCTGACACAGTAAGTCTATTGGGCTGCAGTCATCTGGTGACAGAGACACATAAAGTTGTGTATCATCAGCATAACTTTGATAACTAATGCTACAGTTCTGTAATATTTTACCCAAAGGGAGCATATACAAGTTGAACAGAAGAGGTCCAAGGACTGACCCCTGGGGGACTCCATAAGTCATGGCCACTCGCTTGGATTCATAGCTGCCGATCGTAACAAAATAATTCAAAATTAATAAGAAAATTCCTTGACATTACCATCCGTCATGTTATCTATGTGGATGTTAAAATCCCTACTTCAGATGAAATGGTTAAAACCAGTCCTGATAACAGACAATAATTCAGAAAATTCATCAATAAAATTTGCACAGTGTCCTGGACGCCTGTCGATGATTAAAAATAGGATTTTAGAAACGCCCCTTAAAATAAAACTAAGATATCCAAAAGAAGTAAAATCAACAAATGAAATCTCTTTACACTGAAATGAATCTTTAAATATGGCAGCTTCTCCCCCTTTTCCTCCCGTTTCCACATTTATTCATAAAACTAAAATGAGGGAGTGCTGTTTCACTAAGAACTGTAGCACTTGTGTCTTCTGTTAACATGTTTCTGTCAGAAAAAGAAAATCTAAACTGTGAGAAATGATCAAGTCATTAAATAACAGTGACTTGTTGGACAGAGATAGTGATATCCTTGAACCTCCTGCACATCCTCCTATGCCCTGTTCTGCCAGGACAGATAATCTAAGATGGGGATGAGGAGGGGGAGCCCTGTGTTTCTTGGTAGATGGTGGTCGCTGGGGTCCAGACCAGGATAGAGACATCCTTTGAAGACCTTAGGTGATGTGGAGAAGAGGGTCTGGTGAGGGGGGAGAGCTGGGAGCTGATCTCCTCTCTGCTGTGTCCTTCACTCTTATCTGTCCACTCATGTTTGGGTTTGCCGTCCCAACAGCATGATGCAAGTGTACACCAAGTAATCTGCATCCAGTTAGATTTGGATGCACACCATCAGGTCTGAGTCGCTCCTTACAGTTCCAAAAGATATTGAAGTTATCAATTAACTTTATCCCATGGGTGATACATGCGTTTGATAACCATGTGTTCAGACCAAGAAGTCTCCTGAAAAGTTCAGTTCCTTTAGCTGCTGTAGGAACGGGTCCTGAAATGTAAACATGGTGCTCCAAACTGACACAGTGTCTCCGACAACAGAGAAAAGTCTTTCTTTAGGATCTCAGAGCCAGTTTTCCTCCTCAGAATATCAAAATACCCTGTGTGGACAATAATCTTCATACCATCTGGACGTGAAGACAGAATGGTCGGCAAGATCTCTGTCAGTTCCCTCACTGATGTATCAGAAAATGTAAGATTTTCCGTCTTTGCCATCCTCACATGCTGTGTTATGGAGTCCCCAATCAGAATTGTGTCTATTTGTTTTTGTGTGGAGGTGCCGATAGCTTCTCTAGTCCTCCTGTTTGTGGAATTTTGGACTCTCCTCCCGGTCTGGTTAGCCCTGGGCTGAGTTTTAGAGCTATTTCTTGAGTTTTTATTGATCCTTGCATTACATTCATCAGCATTCATTTTAATATGAGTCAACATATCATATTTATTATGCAGTGAGACTTCAGGTGGTGGAGTGAGTCCTGGAGCTTTAAATTTCCTGCTATATTTACCTCTGCGATGAACAACATCAGACCAGGTTCTGGCCGGGGTTGATGACTTTGGTCTGGCACCAACACTGTTCCAGTAGAAGAGATCAATCTGATGGTCTGGTTTGGGACCTTTCCCAACTATTCCAGTGACAGTGGAACCCATCTAAGGAAGTGTATCAGCCAGGTCTGTAGCAGGAGGCTCCACATTCGACATGCCTTTGCATATGGAGATTTGATTTAGTCCATTTGATAACTTAGTAGCTTGTACAGAAGCTGCAATAGAGTCAATAAATTCTTCATTCACACGAATGTCTTGCAGTGTTTCAATCCTCTTCTCCAGCTGTGTTATCCTCAAAGAAAGTTGCTCACACTCAGTGCAGCTCACTGATACTGCAGGGTTAGGAGACATCATTCCCCTAGTTCTCCGATAGTCAACTAAATTTAACAAAAAATATAATGTTCCAGTGATTTATAAGTGACCAGAAGTAGGCCTGTCTCAATAACAAATTTTTCTGTGTGATAAATCTTCTCAGAAATTATTGCGATAAGTGATAATATTGTGCAAAGCTGTCATGTGTTGTCATTTTAAAACCATTTTCAACTAATATAATGACAATGCCATAATAATGCAAATACACCCTTTCAAAGATCATAAACTTTCATTTCTAAAGAACATTTTACACTGGAACTGTGAGGGATTTAGCAAACTGGACCGTAAACAGTGTCAGGAGAGAGGATTGGATTGGAAACAGGTTTATTGAATAATTGTGAGTAGCTTCCAGGAAAACCGGGTCTGGTCTCGTAGCCCGCTAGCCGGCGGGAGAAACAGGAGCGAGCCGGCAGAATTCCTGTACTGCAATAACAGTGAGGAGATCCGCTGCGTCTGTCGGGGCTGCTGAACCAGGACGGGTTAGCAAGGGTAGATAATGGTTAAACTGAGACTTTGAGTTGGGTATATGTTCAAAGAAGGGGGGTCCGGATGGATCCTCCAGCGGAAGGGAGAGAGAGGCAGGTTGCGTTAATCCAAATCCAAATCCACAATTCAAATCCACATCCAACTCCAATATTCACATCCACATCCAAATCCAATATTCAAATCCACATCCAAATCTGATATTCAAATCCACATCCAAATCCGATATTCAAATCCTCATCCAAATCCGATATTCAAATCCACATCCAAATCCGATATTCAAATCCTCATCCAATAAGACAGTCCAAGGGTCAGATTACCAGCAGGGTCCAAACAACAGAAAAGTCAGAATTACCAGACGGGACAGGCAAAAATCCAATATCCAGGTCAGAAGCGGGTTGGTGGTCAAAACAGGCAGGCAGGCAGAAATCAGGGCTGGAAACGTGCAGGGAGTTAACCAAGACAATCTGGCAAAGGAGTGGTGTTGTGCACTGGTATATAAAGCACGCAGCGCAGGTGGAGCGCATCAGTAATCAGGAGCACACTGGAGGAAGGATGCCTTCAGGGACAGCTGGGAGATTCTGACTATAGGCAACCACCGTGACAGGAACTGGAAAAAAAATTTAAATAACAAAAGAAAAACAATAATTAGAATGGACTCTGTCTCAATAACAATGAATGAAAACCAAACACAACCAAAAGTAATAAGTACGATAGAAAATAAAGTCTCTGTTCTGTAAGCAAAACTGCCCTTCAAAAAATATATTAAAAAAAATATTAAACATGGGGCTCAGACAGGGAAAACCTGCAAACCTGCCAGTTAGTACCATTTTATCAAAAAAAAAAAAAAAAATAGGAAAAAGGAAATATATATACTGTGCATCATTGCTGTTTATGAAGCTGAAATACCTCCTTCATCACTGGGTGTCAGACCGATCTATGAGCAGTTTGTGAACTGCGCTGCTGCGATGTTGCGCTTTTCCACATATGCCAGGATACCGGCCCAAAAGTAATGCAGCCCACTTGGAATCCTCCCGAACCTCTCGATTAGCCGGCATTGCTCTTGATGTGTAATTCATTGTGAGAAATCGGAGGTTTAGTGTGAGAGCGTGAGAAGCCACTCAAATGCTCGAGTCTCACACCCGATGTGTGAGAGTTGGCAGCCCTGTAAAACAAATGCGGTGTACCTGTACAAGTAAAGTGCTTCACCACGGTCTCGTGCTGCAACATGCTGCTGTCAAATATGACACAAGAGAGATCACTCCCCAAAAAACAAGAGCATTCAGTTGAGATACTCCATAGTAAAACCTATTGTCATACACAATCTATGGTAAAGTAAGATTTGAAAAAAAAAAAAAAAAAAAAAAAATCACAAAAATTATCGCGGCTGGCAAACTCATCGCACTCAAGAGATAGAGATAAGAAAAAAAAAAGAAAAAATAGAAAATGCAAGCAGAAGGGAGAGCAAAGCAGGAAGAGTCCACAAGGCAGTAAAGCAGGAAGTAAGAAATCATCAATATTGATAATACCCTCTGGAGCACCACCACACATAGACTGATCTAATGGCAGTGTGGACACAGTTAGAGTGTATTAGAGTGCTAGATTAATTAATTAATTTTTACAGAGGATTTAAATGAGAAACATGAATCAAACACATTGTAAAATGCAGATATGATGTTTAAACTAGAATCTTATTTCAAGGTATTTGTAAAATGTGGAAGAAAAATTAAGTGTGTGTAAGAAATGGAAACAGAAGTTAATTAACCTGTGATGTTAAATAAACTAATGTTTAAGAAAAACTGGGAAAGATTTCTGAATCCTAAAAGGAAAACACAAATAGTTTCATCTGTCTTAAGCTGGAAGTTTAACTAGGAAGCAAAATTACTTCACTAAGACCCCTCTGTCAGACAACCAACCATTTTCTTTAGCAGACCAGCAGAGAATTAATCCTGGAAGGACTCATCCAGTTCTGTTCAGATCGAGCCGGCTTACGACCGTGTAGTGATTCTCTCTGGACACATTCGGAAACTTGGACAGGTGATTTGTTTCCCGGGGGACTTCCAGACAGGCCAGAAGATTTGTCATGTGATGGTCCGAAGTTTTGGATCAGGAAGTTCTGCTGATGCGGTCTCATCCCGTGGCAGGATCGGTGGTGTCACAGATGGTAAATAGTGAATTGTTTGTGGTGGGATGGCAAAAGGATCAAAAAAGACCAGCTTTGGATCAGTCCAAATCCTAGGAGCTATGTTGTCAGGGGGTTTATGCTCCTGGTCGGGGTCACCCATGGCAAACAGATCTCTAGGGGAGGGACCAGACAAAGCGTGGCTCAACAGACCCCTACGATGAGTCAAATCAGTCGATCCAGGTTTCCCACATGGATCACCAGGGCCCCCCTCCGGAGCCAGGCCTAGAGGTGGGGCATAGAGGCGCCCAAAAGGGTGACATGAGCCCCCCATCCTGTGGGCTCACCACCTGTGGGAGGGGCCATAGGGGTTGGGTGCAGTGTCAACTGGGCTGTGGCTGAAGGCGAATACCCTGGCGGTCTGATCCTCAGCTGCAGACGCTAGCTCTAGGGAAGTGGAACCAAAATCCATGAACTCATTGGTGGACACCAGCTGTGAGGGATGCCGTCAAGCTAAAGAAGGAGTGCTATCAGTCATTTTTGGCCTATGGGACGAAGGCAGCTGATGGGTATCAGTGGGCTAAGCAAAACGCAGCTTCGGTGGTTGCTAAGGCAAAAATTTGGGCATGGGAGAGGCCATGGAGAATGACTTCCTTTGAGTCATTGAGTCTTTGAGAAAATTCTGGTTCACCATCCAGCGGCTCAGGAGGGAGGAAGCAGTCCTCCATCAACACTGTGTACAGTGGAAATGGGGGGGCTGCTGACCTCGACTTGGGTTGTGCATTGTGGAGAGAATACTTTGAAGACCTCCTCTCACTTTTCCAACAAGGAAGCAGATTCAGGGGACCTTGGTGTGGGCTCTCCTATCTCTGGGGCTGAGGTCGCTGAGGTGGTTAAAAAGCTCCTTGGTGGCAGGGCCCCTGGGGTGGGTGAGATCCACCCAGAGTTTCTTAAGGCTCTGGATGATGTAGGGCTGTCTAGGCTGACACGCCTCTGCAACATTGCGTGGACATTGGGGACAGTTCCCCTGGACTGGCAGTCTAGGGTAGTGGTGCCCCTCTTCACAAATGGGGACCGGAGGGTTTGCTCCAACTACAGGGGGATCACACTCCTCAGCTTTAGAGGAGCAGTGTGGTTTTCATCCTGGTCATGGAAGAGTGGACCAGCTCTATAACCTCTTCAGGGTCTTGGAGGGGGCGTGGGAGTTTGCTTAACCAGTTTACATTTGCTTTGTGAACTTGGAGAAGGCATTCGAACATCTCCCCCGGGAGCTCCTATGGAGGTACTCTGGGAGTATGGCATGTACGAGCTGTCATATTAAAAAGAGAGGCTTAAGACCTACCTTTTAAGCGTAGCTTTTAACTAAATTTTATTTGATGTTAATTTATTTTAGATCATTTTATTTATTTATTTTAATCTGTCCTGTCCAGCATCATAGCAAGCAAAATTATAATCTGGTTGCTGTATCGTGCTGAACAAATTTACTCTGCCAAGGTGAGGCCTATGGGTGAGGCTCCTCTTGATAATCTGATTCATTTATTTATTTATTTACTTTGAGTCTATGTAATCTTGCTGGACCTGACCGGAGGGGACAGAAAATGATGGCAAATAGCAAAAAGGAAAGAAGGAAAGGACCCTTCAATCCACACCATCATCAGACAACAAACTGTTACACCTGTACATAAACACACCAGAAAATGTCCTACAATTTTTATAAAAAAAAAAAAAAACAAATAAAACAAAACAAAAAAACAGAGCTGCTAGTCATTAATAGTTTTTTAAATAATAACCAAATCAAAAAGACATATCATGGATGTAGCATAACAGCGACCAGAGGCAGAGGAGAGCCCCAGCAAGAGCCCCCCACGATCTTGGGGCACATGTCCCAGTGGGCCAAGATCGGCAGTCACCGGGCCCCCCTGGGACCGGCCACCCAGGGCAGCCCAAGTGAAGGGCCCAGGGCCCCAGGATCCCAGAGGCGGCCGCCCCACCCCCCAAAGGCAGAGGGCCCGCATTATGCCTAGGAGGACCAGGCCCCCCCAGACAACCACCCGGTGTAGGCCAGCACACACCCCGATGTTCCAGCCACACACCCCAGGAACCAGGGCGCCATCGACCCTCTCCATCTACTCCAATTTGCACCCATATGACCCCACACTCACACCCTTCCCTGTGCCGTACCCACAAGAACTCACTATCACATAGTCACGTCACACATAACACACCCACCATGCCCCGTGGGGGACACCACAGGCGGACCAGAGGACAGCGAGCACCAAAATCACCCCCCGCCCCAGTACCCACACCTGACCCAGCACCCACAGAGCCAGCAGCTCACTAGCGCAGCCACCCCAGGTCCCAGTCCCTGGGATAACCGCCTCCCCCCGCTCGTCCCAGTAAAATTGAGGGGCAGTGACCGCAATGTGCCGGGAGCCAGGCCACCTAAGTGGCCCCGCCCGACATGCACCGCATGACACGCCCCCAGGTGTTGTTTTGTGTGTTGTGTTTCTTGTGTTTTGGTGTCTAAGTGCAATTAAAACTGAGAGGCGAGTCGCCACGGGATGCATCCGAGGAGACCAGTGAATGGCCCCCTCCACTTCACCCCGCATGGCGTGCACACCTCCCAAATCCCAACGTGTGTGTGTGTGTGTGTGTGAGAGAGAGAGACAGAGGGAGCGGGAAATGAGAGGGGTCTGGGGATGTAAGTCCAGAGGGAAGCGAACTACCCAGTTAATAGAGTAGTCAGATATTGATGAGAATGTGTTAATAAATGTGATTGTCTGGGGGAGAGATGCCATTGAGTTCTGGAGGAAAAGTAATACATCATCAGCATAAAAACTTATGTTCTTATGTTCTATATTTTTGGCATGGATTCCTTTAATCTCTTTATTTTGTCTTATGGCAGCAGCTAGGGGTTCAATAAAAATAGCAAAGAGTGATGGAGAAAGCGGGCAGCCCTGCCTGGTGCCTCTCCGCAAACAGAAGCTTGGAGAGGTTTGATCATTGGTCTTCACACATGCATTTGGGTTGTTATATAATATCTTTATCCAATCTATGTAAGATGACCCAAACCCAAATTTGTTCAACGTTGCAAATAAAAATTTCCAGTTTACTCGGTCAAAAGCTTTTTCTGCGTCTAAAGAAATTACTGTGGATTCCAGGTTATGTAGAGTAGAATAATCTATGATGTTAATTAATCTACGCATGTTAGTAGAGGAATGTCTACCTTTAATAAAGCCTGTTTGGTCAGGATGTATTATTAGAGGGGTTATTTTTTCTATTCTTCTGGCCAAAGATTTGCTAATTATTTTGAGATCTACATTTATTAATGAAATTGGACGGTAACTGGATGGAAGTGTCGGGTCTTTTCCTGGTTTTAATAGTAGAGTAATATTGGCTAGGTTCATATTTGAAGGTATTTTTTGTTTTTCCCTTATTTCTAATATCATATTGTAGAAAGTGGGTGCCAACGTTGTCCAGAATTCTTTGTAGAATTCTGCTGGGTAACCATCTGGAACTGGAGCTTTATTGTTGGGCATATGCTGGAGAGCTTCTTGGAGTTCGCCGACTGAAAGGGGGGAATCCAAGACCATTTTATTTTCATGTTTTAATTTTAGAAGATTGATGTTACTAAGAAATTTATCAATATTGTCATCCGTTGTAGTTAGTTGTGATGTATATAATGTTTTATAGAATTCTTTGAAAGTGTTATTTGTCTTGTCAGGGTCGTGGCTGATGTTTCCTTCTGGATCTCTGACAGAGGAGTTGGTTGATTTCTCCTTATTTGTTTTTAACTGATTAGCCAGGAACCTTCCAGATTTGTTGCCATGCTCAAAATTCTCTAAGCGAAGTCTTTGCACCAAGAATTGCGTCTTTTTATCTATTATTTCATTAAGTTCAAGTTTAGCTTTCCTTATAGCATTTAGTGTGTGTTCTTCTGGGGAGACATGGTAAGCATCCTCTAAGGATTTAATTCTGAGTTCTAACTCTGAGATTCTCGAAGTTTCCTTCTTTTTCTTATGAGAAGAGAAGGAAAATATTTTCCCTCTTATTACTGTTTTTCCTGCTTCCCAAATAAGTTTCTAGATATAAGGACCATTCTCTTTTCAAGTGGCTGATAAACTCAGGATCTTTAAGTAATGACATATTAAATCTCCAGTTTCTAGTTGCTGGTTTATTGCTCTTACTTCTCAGAGTGAATGATACTGGTGCGTGATCACTAATGCTAATAGGATGGATTCTGATTTCTGACATGTCATTCATCAGCGAGCTGCTAGTTAAGAAATAATCTAATCTAGAATAGGAATGGTGAACTGAAGAGAAGAAGGTGTATTCTCTTAGTGTGGGATGGTGAGAGCGCCAAGCATCACAGAGACCAAAATCCTTCATGTACTGTTTAACAGTTTCTGAGGATTTCTTGACTCGATGAGCTCCTGTGGTACTATGTTTTTCCAGTATAATGTTAAAATCCCCTCCTATAATTAGTGTGTTATCTGAGTGACCATAGAGTGAGGCAAAGAGGGAGTGAAAGAAGGAGGGATCATCAACATTTGGACCATATATATTTGCAATACATAACTTAACATTTTTAATAGATAATGTAACTATTATAAATCTGCCTTGAGTTTGATAAATGAGTCTCTTGGAGTAATATTATATCTGCTTTCATTTCTTGCAGACGATTAAAAATTTTTAACCTCTTTTCCCTTGTGCCAGCTCCACGCACATTCCAAGTGACAAATGTGAGTTCGTTCATGAACCAACCACAGAGATGAGGGCTATATGCATATTACTGAAGCGTGTGTGCGTGCATAAAACTGCAACTCCGCATGCATGTGTATCTGTCAGCTGGTTGTGACAGGGATGTATGTGCGCTTGTGCTGTTCTGTGTGCTTTCCTGTGAATCATGAAAAGTGCTGATGTGTATATAATATAATGACAAGTGTTACCATTAACCGTTAAAGGGTTGGAGAGAAGAAGTGTAAAGAGTGAAAAGAGCGACAGTGCCAAAGGAAAAAAGTAATTTAAATAACGCATCTGTAGAACAGTGTTGTGGAGACGGATTTACTGTTAACTAAATGGTCTTTTATGGCAGTTTTATGGATATAACATGATCTAGTGAGAATACAGGAAAATTAAAGCACATACCAAGTCAGTAGAGCCACGGAGTGATGTCCAGGTCGCGGTACAGCTGTCCATTAATAAATAATGACAGCGCGAGCGCCTTCAGCGATGGATTTTCTCCTGATGGGAAATAGGACTCTCCGTTAGTCCAGAATCTCTCTCGGATATTGGTCATTTACTCCGAAGTTCGTTCCCTACAGTTTGCGAGATAATTTTATTTAACGTTATTTTATTTTAATTTTACTCAGCTGTATTACTTTTTATTCATCCATTCATTCAATCATTCATTCATTCTTAGCTGTTCTTATTGTTTCCTGAGGTTACTTAAGGTTACTTAATCTTTGTTTTAACTTCAGTGTTTTCCTCATGGGGATCCTCCACGCTGGGGGTTTTGCCTGCTTGGTCTGGGGGTTGTTGCGGTGGTGATTGCCTTTGTCTGGGTGGCTGGGGCCCTGCACTTCAGCCTTATGGCTGTGGTGTAGGCCCTGGGTTTGCACTGGCGGCTGCTGCTGTTGGACTGGGGTGGACTGGCTCCTGGTGTGGAGATGCATCCCCATGATGTTGTTTCCTCACAGCAGTATTAGTAGTCAGACCAAGGGGTAGATTGGTTAGATAGATGGGTTAACTGGGTAGACTGACTGAGAAATTGAACTGGAAATATCCAGGCATGGTTGACATAATGTTTCATGTTCTTTAAGAGGTTGAATGTTCATATTTTTTCAGTTCTTGAGTTGTGAGTTGATCTGTTTTGATGACTTCTAAATAAAATGCATAAAATGCATTTTATGTGATTTCTTCAACTACATGTTAACTAATAATGGCTAAGTCATTTTTGTTTACCACTCTAATGCATGTAAAAACTCATTTATTAAGGATTAACTATGGTTAAGTAAAGCTTGTGAAGCTGTTAAGCCTTTATAAAGTGTTAGCAAAGGGATACATGTTTACACTTTACAATAAGGGTCACGATGGATGGCCATGAATGCATTCCATGGTAAAAAAATATGATTCGATCATGTGTTGGTACAACTGCAAGCAGTTTCTCCTACTCTAATTAAACTAATAATAATAGATTAGATTTCTGTATCTCTTTTCAAGGTACCCAAAGGGCTTTACACTGAATCCATTATTCATCCACTCCACATTCATGATGAAGGTAAACTACATGTCCTGGGGCAGACTGATGGACATCTGTAGTGGCATGTGGCCTGTACGACTACGTCTGAACATTTAAGTGCTCGTGTCATGCTCAATTCTGATTTGTTTGCCAGATGAACCAGTTGGTTACAGGTGGTGAGTCCTTCTGCAGGCAGTAGCAATGTCACTACAGCCTCTGTAGAAAATATTCATTTAATTTTAGGACTAGTTGCCTTCTCATTTCCTTGATAATTCTATTTCTTTGCTTTGTCACTTATCCTGCTCTGCCACTACAGGAGCCTGATTATTTTAAAGGGATAACATCAAGTTCAAGTCATCATGTCATCTAATGAGCATGTGGTCTTTGGCTCAGCATTTCAATTTGGAGACATGGCTCTGTTGGAGAAGACCTTAAAAATGCACAAGAAATAAAGAACAGGTACTTCTTCCCACATTATTAAAATAGGCAGGTACTAATTTCCTACTTTCCTAATTAATCAGGTACTTTTCCACACAAATTTCTTTTACCTTTCTCTTTAGGTTCTTCTCCTGCGTGGAGCATAGATAACAAACTACTTCTCTCAGCTGACAATTTATTAATTCACAATGTATGGGAATGTGCAAATTACAGAGCCCTGGGTCCATGTCTATCCCTGGCAAGCAGACATAATAAATGTCATGCTCGCCGCTACAGTCAGGACATCCAGTCTCTGTCCCTGGACCCTTATATATTACAGCTCCTCCACCTTTCAATACACCGTTTTGCTGACTAATGGTGCAGTTGCAGGAATTTGGTCAGATGCAGTCACAGGTCCAGTGACCCCCATCCTCTTGTGTCCTAAAAATCAGGAACAAGAAGACAATACACAGACAAGCAGGAGATTTCCTCTGGACTCCGGTTAACTTAGAAAGTGTAACATTTCACATGTTTTACTGGCAGACACAATCAGTCAGCTCCTTACATGTTCTTCTCACTCACCCCATATGAAGAGTCCCATTGTTGCACACTGTATATATGAGCTTAAAAATAAGAGTTATTTAATATTTTTAATAGAGTAAGAATAGAAATGAAAAAAGGTAGCACACTTAAGTAGTTCCTTGATGAGTATCCAAATACATTTAGTTTCATTTCCACGACCCTCCACACTGTTTCTGTCTAGAATCTTACATTCATGACAAAAATAACAAAGAAATCCAAACAGCCTTTGAATGGACAGAAGCACATTATACTGTATAAAATGAGAGGTTATCCAGTTAAAATGAATGAATCATGTTGTTCCTGGAGATGTCCTCCCACTGCAGTTATAAATGGAGGAAAGTTGCCATGTGTGATGAGCTGTTGTGACAGCTTATGTCAAATTATGCTTTCAAATTGCAGTATTGAGCAGACATGTTCAATTACTCTGAGCATATCATGAAACAAGCCCAAAATACAAAGAAAATTAAGTTTATTTCTCATTTGGTCAGATTTTTTCCTAATCTTAATTTTTTCTTTCTTAAATCTGTTTCCAAAGCTGTATAAAAAGGTTAGCCGTAACAAGTCATCTTTACACAGTCTTTACACAAAAGAGACGTTGTCTGGATGGGAGCAGATGTTGCTCTAAAACCTCCATGTACTTTTCAGCATTGATGGAGCTTCACAGATGTGGAAGCTGCCCACGCCATAGGCACTAATGCAGCCCCATCCCATCAGAGATGCAGCTTTTCACCTGTCCACTGATAACAAGCTGGATGCTCCCTCTCCTCTTTAGTCTGCAGGACACGCCGTCCATGCTTTCCACAAACTAGTTCACATCTTCATCCATCTGACCCCAGAACAGTTTTCCACTTTGCCAGATTTCTATTTAGTTTCTCTGAACAAAGAGGAAATCTGGAGGCCAGCTGAGAGTTCTCCAAACGACAGTCATGTTTAAATGCTAATGTGCATTTGCAATACTGTAATATTTGACACAGAGTAGGGCTGGGTATTTAAATGCCTGATTCGATTCGATTCATAACAGCCTTTTTCGATTAGATTTCTATTAAATCTGGTTTGATTCAATATCGATTCATTTACAGCTAATTATGTAACACCACCTATTTTCTTTAAAATTAAAGACATTCTCATATAACTTTTTTTTTTGTTGTTATTAAGACCTGAGTCCATTTACATGACAATCAAAATCAGTTATCTGGGAGTAATCAGATTACTGTAATAATTGGATCTGACACATCTACATTAATTTCTGAAGTACCATAACAATATAGTGTTTTCCCAGATTCAGAGCCAGAAATGATGTGATGTAAATAAATAAATAACCTACAGGACAGAAAAAAAGTGAAAAATTTTAAATGTCCTGACGAAAGCGGTTCATTCAGCGGAGTTGCTCTAAATATTCTTAAAGTTCATATCTCAGATACGTGTTGCTGTTAATAAAACCAACAAAGAATACTGGATCCATTTAAAGCCATAATACAACTTAGAAATTCCTACAATGACGTAGATTCAGCTTGTTCAGCTGAGCGCTTTGCAGTGACGACTGTGATGCTTTCTGCGTAACATCTGAGCAGGAGAAATCCTCCATCTGCTCCTCACTGGAGCAACATGCTTCCATCTTCACCTGCCTGAGAGAATTTAGAAAAACCTATTTCTGTCTGATTTTCAGCTGATTGACGTGTTTTCCGACGCGTGCACTCTGTCCTCTGATGGAAACCTGTGTGTGTGTGTGTGTGTGTCTGTGTTCACTGCTGTGGACACAGAGAGCATCGTCATGGAAACCAGATAAATAGCATCAGATTGTTTACTGTTTGATAAGAGGACGAAGTGGAAACCTATTCTGAATTAAATATGACTTTAAATGACAATGTTGGATTTATTTTAAACTACACGCGCGGTGACATCACAACCCTGTTGTTGAATGTGAGGGCGCCCGTTAGCATTAACTGCTAATATAAGTGCAGCGGTCTTAGCATTAGTTGCTAATGTGAGCGGTAATATACTGCAAGACTTAATATATGGATGTAATCCACACTGGTGAACAGCAATAGAGGCTGATTTTGGATGGAGGAAACACAGGAAGCAGTTGTGTGTATATATGCTAAGATCTCACCGAGCTTTGTTAAGTCATGCAAGAGTGAGGTCATGCTACCAGAAAAGAGGACATTTTAAAAAATCGATTACCAGGTTTTATGAATCAATATTGGATTTATTTCATATTGATTAAAATCAATTAAGCGATTTTTTTTAACCCAGCCCTACATGAGAGTAGATTTTCTATAGATCTTTTCAAGGTACTCACAGTGCTTTAAATTGGATCTATTATTCATCCACTCATTCATTCTTGGTGATGGTAAGCTGCATGTGTAGCCGCAGATACCCAGGGGCATACTGATGGAAACAGGACCATGTGTACTGCGTTCTGGCTGCTCCGCAGTTTCGTTACGACTTCCATGGAACTTAAGTTCACTCCCAGAGGGTATCGGAAGTACACACCACAAGTACAGTCTGCGTAGCTGGATCTGCGAGATCGCGAAGTCCAGGATAAGCGTTTCGTCATCCATGATGAAAAAGAAAACACTGAGAACTCCTGACCGACTGATTTCTAACCTGGTGTCATCAGTAATGACATAATGTTTACAAAATCCAGCAATTGCAAATCTGCCTGAGCTTTTATTCAGAAATTTACCAAATGCTGCTCCTGTGTCTGATTTCCTGTCTGGCTCTATCTTAGCTTGACATGGTCTGGAAGCGTGCTCTGTCAAAAAAAGACCTGGCGCGTGTGTTTAGCGGAGAGCTGCGACGAGACTCTTCTGGGACATCTGACATGCGCCACAGTGTGGCTGGTGTAAGCAAAAACTGTAACGGTTGTCTCAGGAAGACCCGGAAATTCAGCCCACACACGATGAACAGTTTGACAGTTTATTGATGCTGGGATGGAGGAAGGCAGTCGCTTGGTCCAGGCAGAGGGATTAGGCAGAGATCGGTGGTCGGTTCAGAAAAAGGGTCAGAATCCAGGTTGGCAGGAAGCAGAAGAGTCCGACAGGGGATCAGGCAACGGGAAGTCCAATGGAGGAAGCAATGGTCGGCAACAGGGATCTAGAACAAGACAGTATTTAGAACAGGATCTCAACAAGGACAGTAGGTGACCATCTGGCGGGGAAGCAGAGACTGGGAAGGGATTAAATAGGGAGATGAACAGGTGAGGAGAGTGAGAACTAATGAGGCCCAGGTGGAGCAGATGAGTCTGATTATGGGAGCTGCAGGAAATGCAGACCAGCCCTCATGACAAAACCATTGACTAAAACAGCTGCAATCAGCTCCGGAGGTTGGGCCTCACATGGGTCAGGTATAAATTGGTCATAATGGAAATGTAGCAGCCGATCAAAATGTATTACCTTAGATACTGTTGTTGTTACATGTTTGTCATGTTTAGTAAACTCTGCTTTACTGAAACATGATCTCTGGATGAGCTTTATGTACTGAGTGAATGCAAGCTGCTAAAGATTGTTCAGATTTCTCCTAAAAGATATAACTATATAAAAGAAATAGATTCTGACAGAGTAAAGTACTGAGTATCCCCACTGTGATGGACTTGTGGTGTTTAATTGCTGTCACTGAAGCCTGAGCAGCTGCAGTGCTGACGCAAAGCGGCTGAAAATCCAAAATCAGCCCAGAATTAATGACAGTAAATGGGATGATCCCTTTCCCCACTGAGTGTCCTTTCCTGAAACAACATATAAAAAAAAAATAATAATAATAATTTGCAAAGAATCCTTTGAGAGCAGAGCAGAAAGTTAATCTGACACAATGTTTATGGAACACACTGGAGGACCCATTGTGCTGTCATTTTCCTATCGAAATGACACCCAGAGATGATGACTCGAGTCTGGTACTCCAACTTGAGTCACACTTAATTTGCATTTCCAAGGCTTGAGACTTGACTTGGACTCTCAACTTCAGACTCACAAACAATCCCTCTATCTGATCCCATCTGCTGTCATTCCCCAGATGTCACACAAACACAGACGCATCCGCCCACACAATCACTCCAAACAACAGCAGCACCGCTGAACATCTGTTTCAGCAGCGCCACTGTAACTTTTGAGTCTTAAAAACTACATAAAAGAACAAAGAGCAGCAAACTACAGCATCTGTTGTATAAAAATTTACATCCACCTTAAAACCCACCTAGAGAGGTTAGTCACTGTAATATGAAAGCTTATGTTAGCATCTATGTTAGCAACAAACTTAGCATCTGTGGGGTGTAAATGTTAGCTTGTCACTACCTTTGTACTAAAATAATGTTAACTCCATCAGATTGTCTCCACTGGATGTGTTCAGAAGAAGAACAAGACGTCTACTGAACACAGTTTCCATAAACTGTGACTTTGTCATGATGACATTAAACTGGACCAAACTGGGATCAGACCTACTGTCAACAAGCAGTTTTACTGGGTATGATTTTTAGAAAAGTCCACCTGTTGCTGATTTTTTTGCTCAATTTTAGAAAGTTTAAAATTTATATTTTCTGTACTCATCTCACACAGTTATTTCAAGCCCTTTACAACAAAGAAAAAAGAAATTATTACAGTTTTGTCCACCAACTTTTAACCTGTTGAGCCACTGCCCGGCAGATTTTAAATGTTTACCTGCTACAATACACCTGAGTCAAATTTTTAATGGGTCATTAAAAAGCTTGTACAGAACTTGACAACAACTGTCATGTGGATCAGATGTGTTGCAGCAGGACAATGTTTAAAACCTGCAGGACAGGTGGTGATCCTGCACTACAGGACAGCGTATTGACACATTGCTAGATTCAGGAAAAAGGTGCTATGAGCTGCAGTATTTGTCTTTTAAATTTCTCAGTGGAATCAGAAAGCCTATGACATACATGGATACTGGAATTCCTGAAGCTGTACAAGATCAGCAACACTCTAAGAGCCTTCGTTGCAAACCCAATGAGTAATATACAGAGGAGATGCACTGTCACTGCTGTTCTGCATAGGCCCGAACCCCCTCAGCCAAATAATCAACAAGTATGGCTATGGCCAGGGGCGGACTGGGGGGAGAAAGCAGCCCGGGAGTCAGTGTCAGACCAGCCCACTTAATTCTGAGTCTGGGGAGCAAGGCTGCTGCCAGCACAAGTTTTATGTAACTCAATGAAAAAAAAAAACAATGTATGCATTTGGTGTTTTGATTGATGCATTTATCAGTAACTGTAAGTGTTTTTTACAAACCTAAAAAGCAACATTTATGTCTGCTGGGATTTTAATGCTGACAATTAAATGATTCTATAACTTCAGTACTCATTGATTCAGCAGGATATTGGACATTAGAATTAGATTATCTATACCATAAATAAGCCACTATAGGTGAACGTTATTACGACAAAAAGCCATTTTAAAAAATGTTTATTTATTAATATATTAAAGATAGGAATAATGTCACTTCAAACATTTATGAAATGGAATAACAAAACTTATAGTAAACTCAACATCCTATCAGTTGAGTTTATTAAGTACTATCAGTGTATTGAGTACTTAACAGTCTTCTGCTTTTGGAGGCTGGGTTCAAATGGAGCCACATTCCTCAACCGGACTCCTCTCTGGAGCATGTATGCTGGTCTCTGTGAATAGAAAACAAAAATATATGTTGTAATATTGCAGTTATGGAGAGACACTACCTTGCCTTTAACCTTTATTTTCTGCTATGACATTTATAATGAGTTGTATGTTTTTTGGACTGTCTTTTTCGCTTATTTTAAATTTCATCCTTTCATTTCTAATGAAAGAAAATACAATATAGCAATAGATAGTCATGTAATAATACAAAGTATGTTAGTAATCATGCATCATTACCTCACTCAGTTAGTAATTTCTGCAGTAGCTGACTTCTCTCTGCAATACAATCTATGACCGTGTTGTTGTCTAGCATCTTTAAGACATTTGGCTGGGTAGCCATGAGCATAAAAGCCTCGAGGTGCTGTTGTGAGAGGGAACTCCTGAGCCTGTTTTTGATAAATTTCAGAGTTGAAAAGCTTCGCTCACATGCTACCTGTGTGACAGACAGGGTGAGCAGGAACCTGTATGCAAGAGCAATGATGTGGTATGCATCTGTCAAGAGGTTGTACTGCCTCAGAATTCTGTAGCAGCATAATGGGCAGTCCTTGCAAGATGTGCACTTTTTGCAGACCATCTCCATTTCATTTTCTCCATCCTCTGGCCTGTCCTCTGTTGTCTTGGCTGTGTATTCATCAAATACAGATGTCTTCAACCTCTTCCACTGTTCTGCCAGACTGATGAGCTCACTCTGTAGGTTGATCACTGTTGCTCGGTTATCAAATGGCAGCAGACACTTGCTCAGCTCTTGGAGTGCTGCCACTGGAAAATCACCAGCATGGGCTGTTACCTGGCTGAAGTTTTCTGGGTGCAGAAGTGCCATGTCTGCATATAAAGTGCCATTTTGGAGGAAACGTCGGTGGATGCTACCCAAAATTGTGTCCATAATTTGATTATGGACATCAGTCTCATATGACTTTTGAGGATCTGTCAGAGCTTCATCTTGGCTCATCTCTCCAGGCATGGATTTTTTTTTTCTGCCACGCTTCTGTGGCAGGAAGGCCTCAACCTCAAGATCAGTCTCCTCGTTTTCCTCCTTTACTTTGTCGTTGGCCCACTGGACAAATGTGTCAGCCGCGCTCTGGATCTTCTGAAAATCTCTGCTTATATTTTTAAGCTGTGTCTCTGCTGTCACAATCATTTGATGAGCTGTCAGGATGTCCATCCCACTTGTCTGAAGGTATTTTGAGACTGGTGAGGTGATCTGGAAAACTCTCAGGAAAATCTGAGCTGTAAGTACTGTTTCGTATTTCAGGAGCTGGGTGATGAATCCCATTGCATTGACTCGTGCAGTGGTGCTGATGGTCTTCAGAGCTTTAATGGATGAGAGGGTGTGGAGAAGATCAACATACAGGGCTCCTTCTGGCTTCCTAAAAGAGCCGAATACCTTTGACAAAGCAACATCTTTGGACCACCAGCGTGTTTCTCCTATGGGAGCAAGACGTCTGTGTTTTGGGTCTTTGCTCTCCTTCTCCCAGATGTTCATCCTCTGGTAGGACTCTCTGATGAAAACAGCAATGTTGTTCAGCAAAGAAAAAAGAGATCCACTTGCCAACACACACTCTGTTGTGTCAGCTAGCACAAGGTTGAGAATGTGTGCGTAGCACCACACATGGACTTGGGTGGGGGATTTCTCAGACAGCAGTGCAGAAAACCCATTATACTGGCCTTGCATGTTGGAGGCCCCATCTGTGGAATTACCAATACATCGTTTCACATCCAGGTTCATGTCCTCCAGCACCCCGTTTACAAGTTCAGCAAAATACTGTCCGGTGGATGTCTCACATCTGATCACAGCAACAAGTCGCTCATGAATAATGTCTGTGACATAACGTATGACAACAGAGCACTGGTCTTGGGATGTGATATCTTGTGTGGTGTCAATTTGGATAGAGTACATGCCAGATTCCTGGATTTCTGTGGAGATGGCCTTCTTCATGAGGTTTTGGATGGTCGTGACGATGTGGTCTGTGGTTGTTTTTGATAGGAATGTTACAAGGGAACCTCTACCTCCTTTTGATCCAGAGTCAGACTGATGGGTTTGTTTGCTTTTGTTGATGCTGAGAGTGAGGTGTTCCTTGAGACACACATCATATTTTCCTAGCAAAATAATGATCTCTAAAAAATTGCCATGATCAACAGTGTCATCATCTAGTGTGTAAGCTGCTTCTGCCTGTTTGCCTCTGTGGCTCAAACCCCTTTTGCCAATTAGTTTTATTACATCAATGATGCGCTCCAACACTTGCCGCCTCTTGCGAATTTGTTGTCTGTGAAGAGACATCTGAGGTCCCATTAAGAGGTCCTTAATGGTCCTTTCAGAGGACCTGAGGAAGTATGCCTCAGCACAAACTCTGTGGCTATCACTTTGCTCGTGTTCTTCAACTCTAAGGTGGATATGTGTGAAGGTGGCCATGCCAGTGATGAAAGGGCTCCTGTCTCTAGAGTTTCCATAAGCCATGCAAAGAAAGCAAAAGAGCGCTTGTTTATCTTCACTGTATGTTAACCATTTCCTATTAGTTCCATCTTTGCAAAAAAAGGCTCTCTTCACTACAAGCTTGTCTGTCTTCTGCTGGGGATGAAAACGGAGGAAGAGTTCTATTGTCTCTGGTTTTGGTCTGGTGAAATAATCAACTGCATGGGGAGCATCCTGGCCCTGAACATCCCTTACTGCGGTAGGATCATCTGCACTCTGCATAGAGAATTGGTATTGCTAATTTTGTTGGAAAAATATTACAACTAAATTATAAGCAAAACAAAAAAAGTAGTAGTAATCATTTCAGCATGTGTTTGTGCATATGGCTAATAGGTAAAAAAAACAAATAGCATAATCATTTTCAGCCATAACCATGATCATGCTAGTGGTGTGTTTGGTACCTCGGGTTGCTCTGCTGGTGGGTCTCTCGTATTATCCTGGGTGTCATTATTTCCGCTGGTGGCCCTTTTTCCTCCAACGTGAGCTGGATCATCTTCAGTCTAAGTAAAAGATTGCTGTTGTTAAGAGCTTAATCAGTATCATAACACTTTAAATATTTAACATATTTAATATCAGACATATTTGATTTAAGGATGTATAACATTTTATTAGGCCTGCTACATACATACCAGTGCAGTAATCATATTTTTTGTTATTTATATTACTTTTATCTAACTTGGAAGTCACATTGAGATTAGACCTCTCTTTTAAACTAGGGAGCTGGTCAAAGTAGCAGCCATGCAAAGTCAAAAGTAAAAATAAAAACAAATACATGATACACTGGTTAATTTAAGACAGTAAGCTATCTATTGGTACGATTTAATGGTGATAATTTCAGATTCTACCAAATCTATCATATGCCAGCAAAAGCATGGGTAATTTAAATGATAACATGAGCTGGTCAAATTCATATTTTCAAATAAAACATGCACAAGTCTCTGCAATAACTTACCATTACATCGCAGCTTTTCTGACTGGGCTCATCATCATCACGGTCAGAGTTGTCGGGGTCTTGTACATGTGAAGTCTGCAGCTCACTAGAATAGCTGGCGCCGCTGCTGCTGCTGCTAATGCTAGCGATAGCATTACCAGAGGATGCAATGGGAGCACCACGACCACCAAACATATCTGTAATTTTTTTGCTTGTGGATGAATCTTCTTCGAGCGCTTTTTTCCTTTTATCTCTTAATTTTTCAGCTCCACCTTTCCGTTTTTTTGCTTGTTTTCTGTGCTCCTTTATTCCAGACTGCTTCGGGTCATCCATGTCGCAAAAGTGTGTTGATTGACGTGTGAGTGAGAATTCTAAAAGCCTGGGGAACCACGTGGGACACACCCACTCACAGGGAGGGACCCAAGACGATTGGCCATTATCATAGGTGGTGCCAGTGATAGGTGAAATGTCATTACTTCCACAAGTATAGCCTATCACGTTAGCTCAGCCCAAAAGCAGCCCACCCTTACCCTTATAAACCGTTCATTGAGGAGGCCCAACTGTCAGTTGTGTAGGCCGCATCAATTTTGATATATTAATTTCAAAGCGGCCCGACAGCCTTTCGGCTTGTCGGCCCACCAGGGAATTCCCCGGTTTCCCCGTACGTCAGTCCGCCCTTGGCTATGGCTACCGACTCAGGAATGGGGTCACCATCAGTTACCGCCAATACATGGATTATATCAAACTGTACGCAAAGAGAGAGCAAAACATTGACTCACTGATCCACATCACCAGGATCTACAGCAGGGACATTGGAATGTCATTCAGACTGGAGAAATATGGCCGAATGGTAAGAAGGAGAGGGAAGCTAGTGCATACAGAGACCACTGCACTCCCAGAGGGCAGAATAGCAGATGTTGATGAGAGCTACAAGTACCTTGGCATACCACAAGGAAATGGCAACCAGAAGAAGCCACAAGGAAAGCTGCCACAGCAAAATTTCTGCAACGAGTAAAGCAAGTCCTGACAATTCAGGTCAATGGCAAGAACAAGATCTGGGCAATTAACAGCTATGCCCTTCCAGTGATCAGATACCCTGCTGGGATCATAAGCTGGCCAAAGGAGGAAGTTCAGATCAAAGAAAGTTCAAACACAGAAGCTGTTCAACTTGCATGCAGGGTTCCACCCTAAATCCAGTCTCCAGAGGTTATATGCTAAGCACAAAGAGGGAGGTCGAGGACTAGTTAGCATCTGGGCCACTATCCAAGATGAAACATCCAAGCTTCATGAATACATCAGAAAGATGGCCCCAATGAATGAAGCACAGAGTGAATGCCTCAGGCAATGGAACCTGGAGGAGAATAAAATGGAGAACCCATCACGCGAGGACAAGAGCCTGCATGGGATGTACCACCGACAGATAGCTGTTAGGGCTCCTGTCTGTCTCCCCTGTGTATATGTGTCCCCAGATTATCCTAGTGTGTGCATCTGGCTCCCTCTGTCTGTCTTGTGCGTCATGTTTGTTTCCTACCTGGAGAGTTCAGCAGCAGCAGCAATCATCTCACCTGGGCAGATCATCACACCAGAACCTCATCCTCTCATCACCACCACAGTATTTAAACACCGGGCTTTTCTCCACTCCTCGCCGGATCCTCCAGTTACACAGTTGATATATCATGGCCTTTCTAGCTTCTCTGTTGAAACCAGTTTCGTGTTTAATAACTTGATTCCTGTGTCTAGACTCCCGGTGTCTTGGATCCTGCCTGTTCCATCTGCCTGCCAACCTCCTGGACTGCTTTCCCCCTGTTCCAATCCACTTCCTTGTCTCTGGCTCCAACCAAACCTCACGTCTGACTCTGCCTGCTCGCCCGGCCGTCCAGTCTGCAGTTAACCACTCTGGTCCTTGGATTTGGAACACGGATTCCTGTTCGTTTCACGTCTGCATTAAAATCATTTTACTTAATCATCCTCTGCCTCCTGGCTATTCAGTGTCTGCACTGTGGGTCCAGAAACCGTTACCTGTCTGGTCCATCGTAACAATGGCTAAAGTGGCGGATATGAGCAAGTCCTACCAATGGCTAGAGAGGACTGGACTGAAGGATGGCATAGAAGCTCTGATCATGGCAGCACAGGAGCAAGCCTTGAGTACCAGGGCAATCGAAGGCCAGATCTACCACCCAGGCAGGACCCCTGGTGCAGGTAGCGCAAAGAGGCCCCTGAAACAATCCAACACCTCACAGCAGGGTGCAAGATACTGGCAGGCAAGGAATACATGAAACACAATAACCAAGTAGCCAGCATAGTGTCCAGAAACATCTGTGCATAATATGGACTGGCGATCAGCAAAGGAAAGCCGTGGGGATGGATACATCCATCACAACGATGGAAAAATTGGAAAAAGAAACACGGAAAACTGGAGAAATACCAAGGACTTAAAGAAGAGCTGGAGAAAGCCTGGAAGGCGAAGGCAACATTGGTCATTGGAGCACTGGGGGCCATGCCCCCCACACTGGAGAAGTGGCTCCAACAGATACCTGGAGAACCATTAGAAATCTCCATCCAGATGAGTCCAGTCCTAGGAACAATTAAGATACTGCGTAGGACCCTCGACCTGAGCTGGAGATGAACAGCCACCCAGTTTACCCAGGAGAGGTTAGGTGAGGGTAGTGTATAAATATGTATGTATGTATATATATAAATATGTATACACACACACACACACACACACACACACACATATATATATATATATATATATATATATATATATAAAGTTTACATTACTCCGTTGCCTAGATGTTTTAGTTTAGGAAAATATTAACTTGAACACTCTCTTATTAAGGTATGTAACAGTAAAGCTATGAAAAACCAGTCCAGCCTGCACAACTGTGGAACCCACTGCAAAGATTTTTACAGAAAAGTGTTTCCATTTTTAGCTTGATAATAGATATGTTTGATTTCTTTATTTTCTCTAGATTTCCCTGATGATCAGTCAGTAAAACATTTGAAACCATTTCAGTGTTTAAGTTCACAAAAAACGGACGACTGGACATCAAAGACTACACATTTCTTATATGCGTTAACAGATTTGGCAGGCAATCATGTGTGAATGTGTACATGTATACAAAAATACTTTTTCTGTGTAATTAAGGAAAGCATAATTAGAATAAACAAACCATTTTAATTGGTTGTTAGTATTTAGCAATTTTGGTCTCGTAAGCCTTGGAACGGTTAAGTTTTGGGGTGGACTAAACCTTTAAGCTGTTAGAGCTGAGGCTGTGATAAAGCTGTTGTTGGAAGAGACTTTTAGCTTCATCACCAGTATTGAAATTCTTTAGTTAAAAGCTTCATGAACAATCAAATATTTCTATTTTTATTTGGATGTGATAAAATTGCTATCATGTCAATATGAGCAAATCCTCTAGGGAATTTTTCCAACACCTTGTTCAATCTATCACACCAGGAATTAAGGCAGTTCTGGAGGAAAACAGGGTCCAACTTGGTACTAGAAGGTGGACCTATTAATGTGTCCAGTGGATGTAAATGAAATCATTGTATGCAGTTTGTGATTTTGTGTGACTGTGTTCATCTGATCAGCTGTTATTGCCCTCCCTCCAACCTGCTCTGAGCCCAGTACTCTGCTGACATTTCCTCATTTTCTGTCCCCTCCCCCAGCTGTTTGAGACAGATGGTTGTCCCCCCTGAGTTTGGCTCTGCTTGACATTCCTTCCTTTTAAAGGGATCTGTTTTTCTTCCGCTGTTGTCATGTGTTTGCTTTAAAGAAAGTGTTGGCTTTCTCTTCACGTAAAGTGCTTAGAGATTAGTTTCCCAACTTAACTTCCCAAATTTAACTGATAAAACTGGATGAAAAACTGTTCTGCTAAAAAAAGAAATAGAAAAAAAATGAAAGAAAATGCTAATCAGTTAGTTTAAGTCATTTTAGAATGTGCAGTTTAACAGTCCGATTATCAGTAATTATTATAAGAATGCACAATTATTATATGTACACCTAACTGAGAACAGAGAAGCTATGTTTTAAAACCTGGAACAAAGGGTAAGTTTATCAATGAGAAAAACAGATAACAGCAGAAGGATCAGATGTATCCACCATGTGGTAAGTTTGGCCAGTTAAGACCAGTGTTTTAAAACTTACTATCAGTTTGTCTGAATCAGATCCTAAAAGCAGCAGAAAATGATTTTTGTCCACTGAGTCATGATGGTGCCAAAAATGTTCTCTTGAATTTTGGAAATCTTTAACAAAAATATGTCTAAAAAATTTGAAAAAAGTCCAGCTGACATGAAGTTGAGAAGCAGACGGTGACAGAGGAGGAATAAGACTGGGCTGAGGAGATTAGGTGGAGAGGGAGGTTGTTAGAAACAATGGAAGTGAGGAGGAATGGGTGGAACTGATGAACTCTACAGTGGAGCATCAGTGGAAGAGCCCAGTGAACAGCCCTCAAGGAAAATGAGACATATGTGCTCTCTTTTTCTATGCAAATACAAGCAGGTATTCGGTGGGCTTGATGGGGGGAGGACTGAACTTCATGTACCCTGAGAGGCAGAATCAGGGACACCTGGGGTTATGCTGCTCTGCAACCATCACACACAATGATAATGGCTTTCTACATAGAAAATAAAGTTTCCAAGCCTGAATACAGCTGCTCTCTGTAAACACATGTATTAATTATAAAGCCCCACCCCTAATTTACAAAGCATTACACAGTCTTGCACTTCAAGATATCAATAATTCATTGTTTCCATGAAAACATGCATACTCCACTCAGAAAATGGCTCAAGTCCCGATCCTGAAGAACCAGCTTCTTGTCACGGCAGATGACATACCGAGACGAGATTCCACACACACCCAGTCGGGGAGTGATTCTTGCCACATGAAAGTTTAAGAAATTTGATGTGTCTGTTAAAATGCAGTGTTGTAGCAAGACAGTCAGAGAGGTGCAGCTCCCCAAAAGGATTTAACAAAGAGCACATGAATAGAGACCTTCAGTTTAGCATTGTTTGTAGGCCACCAATTCACAAAAAAGTCTTCTCAAAACACAGTTCAATTAAATCCAATTTCTTGTAATCTGAAGGTAGAGGGTGTCTGCTCCCTGAAGCCGAACTGGGAGCTGGTTTCCCAGAGAGGGGTCTCATAACTGAAGGTTCTACTTCCCATTCTTTATACCTAACCTTAAGACAATCTTCTAAATTGTATGTGTGTGTTTTGCAAAAGTATCACCTCTGGGCTCTTGGGGCTTGGGGCCCTTCACTCTGGCCGCCCTGGATGGCTGGTGCCTGGCGGGGTCGGTGGCTGCCGATTTTGATCCGCCAGGGCCTGTGCCACGTGACCACAGGGGGCTCAGGCTGGGACCTTCCTCTGCCACCCTCGGGGTGGGCCTGTGGTGGTTTTGGTGGTGGGGTAGCTTTGGTTCGTTCTTCAGGATTGCTGCTGATGGCCTGGGTCTCTGGGCCACCCTAGTCAGCCTTTAGCCTCCGTAAAGGTGTGGCCACATTTGCAGGATGATGCTCATCTCTGATCCCTCCTCATTCCAAAAAAAAGCACAGTAATGAAAGGAAGGAAAAAGAAAAGTAGAAAAACGGAAGAGACCAAGATAAAAGCAACAAGCTTCAGTCCAACCTAACCCCAGACAACCAGCTGCTACACCTGTACAGAAACACCACAGAGAATTTCCTACAACTTTTACAGGTAAACTAAGCTGACAATCAGGAGTTTGTAAAAAAAATAGCAGCAACAACAAGATGTATCACAACAACAACCAAAGTACCAAAGAACACACATAAAAAAACAAACTAATCCAAAGCATCTTGGTGTATAAACCCACTGGTCACCTCAGTGACTGTCAGCATGCAGAGGACGAGGAATGAGGAGGGATCAGTGATGAGTGTGATCCTGCAAATGTGACCACGTCTCCATGGAGGCTAGAGGCAGACTAGGGTGGCCTAGAATCCCGGGCCATCAGCAGCGATCCTGAAGCACCAACCCAAGCCACCCCACCACAAAGACCACCCCAGATCCAACCCGAGGGCGGCAGAGGCTGGCCAGGATCGGATCCTGGCCAGGATCGGATCGGCCGGGCCAGGCTTGGTTTCTAAAGGTTGCTGCCTTTTGTTTTTTTTACCACGTTATTTATATTGTATTGGAAACTGTTAATTTTATTGAATTTGTTTTTATTTAAATTTTTTTTTCTTTTGCTGCTGGGCTTCCTCCCTTGGTGGTGGACAGGCCCTCCTTTTGGTGGCGTGCCTCTTCATTTGTTGTGAACATGTGAACGGCACAAAGTGGTTTAGGTGGCACTGAGTGAGTGGTTTGTTGTGGGGTGAGTTTGGTTTGTTTTCCTTTTATTGAGACATTCTTATTCTTTGGCCTGCTCCACAACCAGCAAGCTACATTTTATCCTGGTTTTATTACCTTATACATATATATTTTTTTTTTACTTTATTTAAAAATGTATATATATTTTTAAATGAAACTTGTCTCCTATGTTTTGTAATCGAATCTGAATGCCCTTGAGGTAGATTGTTTTTAAACTGTTTCACTGCTTCAGCCAAACACCCACTCGCCACATCTGCCTTCCATGAGTTTTTTGTAAGTCATCTGTTGAAAGAAATGACCTGATTTTAGGGATTCTTTTAGGCTGGAGAAACAAAGAATGATGGAGGTCCAATGTGTAAGAATTACTGATATCTAGGGGTAAAGAAAGAAAATACAAAACACCTGGACTACAAACTGAAAAATCTACATTAAACTTATCGGATCCCCTGAGGAAGCCAAGGTGATTTGCATCAGGAATATTGAACAACTGGAGAAATTCCAATGACTGGCAGAATCTGGCTACTACTACTGGAATAATGATCGGTATGGGGGAACTGTACTGGACTCTGAGGTAACTAACAGAACAAAACTATAACAAACACAGAGGAATGGGGGATTCAGTTATGTCAAAGAATAAGTGAATATCAACAATTGGAACTGGAAGTATTTCAACATACTGATTATAACATCATGGATCTGGAACAGGATATCGATCCAGACAATAACTTTTTTGCCGCCATAAAAAACAATTGCTGCTATTATACGGAAGAACAATACAACCAGAAAATTGGCTCAGGGAGTAAGGCAAGGCAGTTTATTTGTATAGCACATTTCATGTACAGGACAATTCAACGTGCTTTACATAAAACAAAGACATTACAGATATTTAGAATAGTAAAAGGCATCAACACATAATCACAATAAAATAATAAATTACATTAAAATGATTAAAAGCAAGATAAGCTAAAAAAGTTACTGTGCAGATTTCATGCATAGGCGCATGAGAAAAGAAATGTTTTTAACAGTAAACTATTCTTCATATCAACTGTAGAAGCTTATATGCTAACTTCAATAATATTAAGAGTACAGGTAGGTGACGCTGGTGGCAGGTAAGTGACGCTAATGCTGTAGGTGACGTAGTTCCGGGGAGACGTCAGATTCAAACTAGGCGCGCCCAAACATTTATACTTTCATTCAATTGTATTTTGTGCCAGCCTAATCAAAATATTCTTTAAAGTAGGAAAATAGTGTCTTTAAAAGGTTAACTCTGGAGCACAGCGAGGAGGATTTGGCCAGCCTGACAGATTTTATAGATCGTTGTTACGACAGAATCGTCATGGGGAAACCAAACAACACGTCCACCCCCTACACCTCATTCAAGTCCAAGAGACAGCGAAATGAGGATTCACCTGGAGCTATTTCACCAACGGGGAACGACTTAACAGATGTTCTGACCTCTATAGATAAAAAACTCAGTAGTTTTGATGCGCGTTTGAGCCTGGTAGAAATTCTCCACAAAGAGTTCCAGGCACTACATGAATCACTAGAATTCAGCCAGAAGCAGGTGGAAACTCTGGCTGTAGAAAATGCTGGTCTCAGAGAGTCGGTAAAATCCCTCACCGAGGGCTTGACCCGTCTCTCGGAGGAAAATAAGAAGATGAAGGAAACGGTGATCGATCTGCAGGCGCGGAGCATGAGAGAGAACCTGGTATTTGCAGGGATTCCAGAGCAGATGGAGGAGGACCCCGAGACCACGGTGAAACACTTCATCAAAACCCATCTGAAGCTCCCGGATGAAACGGTGAAAAACATCTCCTTTCACAGAGTCCATCGGCTCAGCGGGAGGAAACCCGGGTCCAGCAGACCAAGACCTATTGTAGCGAAGTTCGTCAGCTTCAAACAGAAGGAGCAGGTGAAGAACCAGGGCCGCGAACTGAAGGGAACGAACTTTGGAGTAAACGACCAATATCCGAGAGAGATTCTGGACCGACGAAGAGTCCTGTTTCCCATCAGGAGGAAATCTATCACTGAAGGCGCTCGCGCTGTCATCGCGGTGGATAAATTATTTATTAATGGACAGCTGCACCACGACCCGGACATCACTCCGTGGCTCTACTGACTTGGTATGTGCTTTAATTTTCCTGTTTTCTCAGTAGATCATGTTATGTCCTTAAAACTGCCATAAAACATCATTTAGTTAACAGTAAATCCACTGCCCGTCTCCACTACACTGCTCTCAGCACAGATGAGTTTTTTAAATTGCTTATTTTCTTTGGCACTGTCGCTCTTTTCACTCTTTACACTTCTTCTCTACAACTAACTACAACAGATGACAATATTGATAAATTTCTTAGTAACATTAATCTTCCATAATTAAAACATGAAGATAAAATGGTCTTGGATTCCCCCCTTTCAGTCGGCGAACTCCATGAAGCTCTCCAGCATATGCCCAACAATAAAGCTCCAGGTCCAGATGGTTACCCAGCAGAATTCTACAAAGAATTCTGGACAATGCTGGCACCCACTTTCTACAATATGATATTAGAAATAAAGGAAAAACAAAAAATACCTTCAAATATGAACCTAGCCAATATTACTCTACTATTAAAACCAGGTAAAGACCCCACACTTCCATCCAGTTACCGTCCAATTTCATTAATAAATGTAGATCTCAAAATAATTAGCAAATCTTTGGCCAGAAGAATAGAAAAAATAACCCCTCTAATAATACATCCTGACCAAACAGGCTTTATTAAAGGTAGACATTCCTCTACTAACATGCGTAGATTAATTAACATCATAGATTATTCTACTCTACATAACCTGGAATCCACAGTAATTTCTTTAGACGCAGAAAAAGCTTTTGACCGAGTAAACTGGAAATTTTTATTTGCAACGTTGAACAAATTTGGGTTTGGGTCATCTTACATAGATTGGATAAAGATATTATATAACAACCCAAATGCATGTGTGAAGACCAATGATCAAACCTCTCCAAGCTTCTGTTTGCAGAGAGGCACTAGACAGGGCTGCCCACTTTCTCCATCACTCTTTGCTATTTTTATTGAACCCCTAGCTGCTGCCATAAGACAAAATAAAGAGATTAAAGGAATCCATGCCAAAAATATAGAACACAAGATAAGTCTTTATGCTGATGACGTATTACTCTTTCTCCAGAACTCACCGATGTCTCTCCCCCAGACAATCACACTTATTAACACATTCTCATCAATATCTGAATACTCTATTACCTGGTCTAAGACTGTTATTATGCCCATCAACTGTGACCTACAAAACATACCCAATACTACAATACAGTCTGGAAACATTAGATATCTAGGCATAAACATTTCCCCCAGGCTATCAGAACTAACAAAGCTAAATTATGTCCAGCTACTTAAAGCAATAGAGGATGATCTCTCACGGTGGAGGCGCTTACCCATATCACTCATGGGGAGGGTTGCCACAGTTAAAATGATGGTTCTATCTAAAGTAAACTACCTGTTTTCAATGATACCCACTAAACCATCCTCCAGTTGGTTTAAGTCACTGGACTCACATATATCTAAATTTTTATGGAAAAATAAGCCTTCACGTATCAGTCTAAAAACTTTACAACAGACTAAAGATAGAGGCGGATTGGAGCTACCCGACTTTAATCATGTTTTCTTAGCTAACAAGCTGCAGTATATCTCCAAATGGCTTAAACCTAGCAGTCTGGATGAAACATGGTTAGATGTAGAGCAAGCATTGTGTGAGGATGTGTTTATCTCTGATCTGCCATTCATCAGCTCAACCATCAAAACACATAAGTGTTTTAAAAGCATCAATATCAGTTCCTCCTTAGTGGCTTGGTGGGATTTTCTAAAAATAACCAAATCCTCACTTTTTCCATGTAAGTTTACACCCCTCTGGAACAACCCTGACATCCTGCAAAACAAAAAGCTTATCAATTTTACTCAATGGAAAAATAAAGGAATAAAACAGTTAGAACATATAATAGAAAATGGAAACTTCTTATCATTTAATATTCTCACTTCACAATATGGAATCAGTAGCAAAACATTTTTAGAATATCACCAGCTTAAATCTATTATATGTTAAAAATATACCATTAATCAATTAAACTTACAGCTACCTATTAGGGTGGCAGAATTCATGAATCTCAATGCCCCAAAGCTATTATCAGAAACATATAGACTATTATCTAAACTAGAAGACTCAATCTGTCTTCCAACTTCAAAATGGGAGGGTGACTTATCCAGTAACTTTAATAAAGATAAATGGTCACAAATATGTTTAAACACCTTTAAAATGACTAAAAATTCAAATATGCAACTAATACAATTCAAAATTCTGCATAGAACTCATTATACAGGACAAAGAATGTTCAGGATGGGTCTGTCACAATCAAACATCTGCACACACTGCAATGAAAACACACCAGATAACTACCTCCATGCCTTGTGGTCCTGCACACCTGTCCGCAGGTTCTGGCTTCAGGTATGTGTGGACATGTCAACATGGTTTAAATGTAATATTCCTACAATCCCCGCACTATGTCTACTAGGTGACTTGGGTGACATTAATATGGCAATTAACTCTGCACACATGATACACACAGCATTATGCATCGCAAAGAAAACTATCCTTGTGAACTGGAAAAACAAAAATAATCTGTGTATTCAGCAGTTTAGGAATCTCTTAGTTGACCACATCAGTAATGAGACAATGTCTGCCTCCTTAAATAACTATTCGGCTGAATCTCATTCCTTCTGGTCCCCTGTGCTTAGTTCCATCACTTAGTGTAGGTGGAGGACTGTGACCTCGTTGTTATGGGGGTTTGAGAAATGGCCAGGAGTGACTGGTGGTTGCGGGTTCTTTGTGGTTGCCCGTGATGCGGGACCGGGCTGCTCTGCGGTGGGGGTGGCTCTGAGTCTGTCCCCGTCGGGGGCTGTGGGGGCCAGCGGTTGGAGTCGCCTCGTGGGGGGGGGGGTGAGGCCACTGGTGGTGCCTGGGTTGGTGGGCGTCGGTCCTGAGCCGGGTGGCCGGGCTATTCTGGGGCGGGCTGGGCGGGGGTTCTGGGCTCTGGTGCCTGGGGGTGGTCCTCCTCCCTCCGGGGTGGTGGGCTCTGTATGTGCCTGAGGTCTGGGCCTGCCCGGATGTGCTGCCATGGTGTGGGTTGGTGCATGCCCTGGTGTCTGGTTGACACCCTGGGACCCAGGGTATGGCCCGGGGGCAGGGGGGGTACAGGGGTTTGAAGGAGGGCTGAGTGGGATTCGGGGGATTATAGGGGGAGGTGCTGGGGTGTGAGACAGGGATGCTTGTATGTTGTGTGTGTGTCTATACTTTGAATGTTTGTGTGAATGGGGGGGTATGTTTGTGTGCGTGCGAATGCATGTGTTAGGATGAGTGGGGGTGTGTCTGGGGAGTGAGAGTGGGAGGGTTGGATGCTGTGCGAGTGTTTATATTTTTTAGGTGGGGCTGAGAGGGCATAGGTGAGTTATGATGAGTAGGAGTATGCAAGGAAATAGGTGTGTGCATGTGTTTCTGTGTGTGGTTGGGGCGGGGTTAAGTGCACTTGTGGGGGGGGGCTTGGGCGGGCCTGGGGGTGGTGGGCCGTGGGTCTGCCGCTGTCCCCATCCTCTCATTCCCCATTAGGGGTGTGGGAGGGTGGGAACTTTCTGGGGTGGGTGGCGGCTCACTGGCTGCGGTCCCTGAATGGCCCGGTCGTGGGGGGCAGCCTCTCTTGGCCTGTCTTGCCCTGGGGGGCCTCCTGGGGAGCAGGGGTGCCTAATGCCACTAAAGGCTCATCATCCAGAGGGAAGTTTGCTTCCCTCTGGACGTACATCCCCGGACCCCTCTTACTTCCCGCTCTCTCTGTCTCACACACACACACACGTAGGGAGTTGGGAGGCGTGGAGCCATGCGGGGTGGAACGGAGGAGACCATTCAGTGGTCTCCTTGAATGCACCCCGTGGCTGCTCGCCTCTCAGTTTTAATTGCACCAAGACACCAAAACACAAGAAACACCACACACAAACAACACCTGGGGGGCATGGCATGCGGTGCATGGCGGGCGGGGCCACTTAGGTGGCCCGGCTCGCGGCTCATTGCAGTCACTGCCCCTCAGTTTTAATTGCACACAACACACACTACATAAACAGTCAGGAGCGGGGAGGGAGAGGGTATTGGGGACCTCTTACGCCCCTGCTCCTCCTGTGTGTGGCTGGGGGCGGGCAGGGGGGGGGGGGGGGGGGGGGGCGGGCGGGGGGGGGGGGGGGGGCTGCCCCGGAGCCGGGTCCCGGGATGGCTGCGCTGGTGGGCTGCTGGCTCTATGGGGGTTGGGGCCCGCTGTCCGCTGGTCCGCCTGGGGTGTCCCCCACGGGGCATGGTGGGAGGGTTGGGTGTGGCGTGATTGTGTGGTGGTGAGCGATTGTGGGTGCGGCACGGGGGAGGGTGTGAGTGTGGGGTTATATGGGATGCAGGTTGAAGTACATGGGGAGTGGGGGGAGGGGTCGATAGCACCCTGGTTCCCGGGGTGTGCGGCTGGAACATCGGGGTGTGTGCTGGCCTACGCCGGGTGGCTGTCTGGGGGGGCCTGGTCCTCCTGGGCATGTTGCGGGCCCTCTGCCTTTGGGGGGTGGGGCGGCCGCCTCTGGGCTCCTGGGGCCCTGGGCCCTTCGCTTGGGCTGCCCTGGGTGGGCCGGTCCCTGGCGGGGCCGGCGACTGCTGATCTTGGCCCACTGGGGCCTGTGCCCCGGGACTGTGGGGGGCTCTTGCTGGGGCTCTCCTCTGCCGCCCTTCGGGTGGGGCTGGAGTTGTCTTTGTGGTGGGGTGGCATGGGTTGGTGCTCCGGGTCTGTTGCTGAGGGCCCGGCCCAGGCCCTGGTCTGCCTCTGGCCTCCGTGGAGGCGAGGTCGCATTTGCATGATCTCACTCGCCGCTCTTCATCACTGATCATTCCTTGTTTCTCATGCTCTGCATGCTGACACAGTCACTGAGTTGTCTAGTGGGTCTTTAATATTAAGCGATAATTATTAAAAGGAAAGGAAAAAAAAAAAAAAAAAAAAAATTGTATTTTTCCTGTGAGTTAGTATCTGGTCGCTGTTATGTCTTTTTGATTTGATTTGGTTATTATTTAAAAACTCTTAATTACTGGCAGCCCTGTTTTTTTTTTTTTTTTTTTTTTTGTTTTGTTTTGTTGTTTGTTTTGTTCTGTGTGTGTGTTTCTGCTTTTGTAAAAGTTGTAGGAAGTTTTCTGGTGTGTTCGTGTACAGGTGTAACAGTTTGTTGTCTGGTGATGGTGTGGATTGTAGGGTCGTTTTCCTTCTGTCTGTGATCTTTTTGTCTCCTTTCTTCCTTCCCTTTTGCTCTTTTTTTGCTATTTTCCATCTTTTTCTGTCCCCTCCGGTCAGGTCCAGCAAGATTACATAGATTCCGTGATTCAAAGTAAATAAATAAATAAATTAATCACATTATCAAGAGGAGCCTTACCCATAGGCCTCCCCTTGGCAGAGCAAATTTGTTCAGCACGATACAGCAACCAGATTATCATTTTGCTTGCTATGATGCTGGACAGGACAAGTTAAAAAAAATAAAAATAAAAAAAAAATAATATTAAGAGCTACTTGCAAACATTTACTAAACCATTTAGTATATTAACATTATCTGAAACATGGATGGACATTGACAGAGGTATAGACTTTGAATTAGATGGCTATGAACTCAGGTACAAGAACAGACAAAATAAAGGTGGTGGGGGTGTTGCGATGTATATAGATGCATCTTTGAATTTCAGGATTGTGGAGAAAATGACAACTGTGATTCATAATTTACTAGAATGCTTAACAATTGAAATCTGTATGGATAAACACAGAAATATCATTGTTAGTTGTATTTACAGAGCACCCGGGTCAAGCATTAACTCATTCAGTGAGTGGATGGAAAATATATATTCAAAAATAAGCAATAAGACCACGTTTGTGTGTGGTGACTTCAGTATCGACATATTGAAGTCCAGCAATCACAATGCTACTGATGATTTTATTAATTAATTATTAATGATTTTATTTTAAAAATCACTAGACCCAGCAGAATCATATCACATTTTGCCACTTTCATTGATAATATTTTCACTAATGATATTGATAATAACACAATAAGTGGAATATTAATCAAGGACATAAGTGACCATTTGCCAGTGTTTATAGTTCATGAAATTAGTTACAAGAAAGAGTCAACCAAGCAAACAGAATATAGATGAGTAAGAACTGAGGAATCCATCAATGCGTTAAAAAATGAATTACTGGAATACAACTGGAACATAATTTACAGAAAAACGGATGTTGATCTGGCATATAACAAGTTTCTAAAAATATTTTCCTTATTGTATAATAATAGGGCATTTTGAAACCATTAACATATATCTTAAATTTATCATTTAAAACTGGTGTATTTCCAAATAAAATGAAATCAGCTAAAGCCATCCCCCTGTTTAAGGCTGGAGACAAACATAAATTCAGTAACTATAGACCTGTCTCTTTACTACCACAATTTTCAAAAATTCTGGAAAATGTTTTAATAACAGATTGGATTCATTTATTAAAAAGCACAAAATACTTGCTGAGAACCAGTATGGGTTTCAGTCGAACAGATCAACTTTAGGAAATTACAAATGCTGTAGACTGCAAGCGATATGCTGTTGGGGTATTTATGGACTTAAAAAAGGCTTTTGACACAATCAACCATGAAATATTAACTAAGAAATTGGAAAGATATGTTATTAGGGGAATAGTGCTAGATTGGGTGAAAAGTTATTTACGTAGGAGGAGGCAATTTGTGGAACTGGGGGACTGTGTCTCATCATGTTTAGACATTGCTTGTGGTGTCCCCCAGGGGTCAGTGTTGGGCCCTAATTTTTTCATTTTGTACATTAATTATATATCTATGACTATGTGTATGTAAGTGCGTATGTATGTGTATGTTTACACTGAACATGGCTGTAGTAGGTGCATATAAAATTTAAGTCTTTAAGTCGTTATGTAACTAATATTATCAGCTTAGCTTCTAGACAGGTGTAAATCAGGAGGTTATCATGTTTATTTATTGTTTAAGGAGAAGGGGTGGAAGTTCATAAGTTATACTTCTTCTCACTCCCTTTCGAATATGTATTTGTATATTTGTAGCCTTGATTTTTGTTTTTTTGTTTTATTTAGCTTTTCATGCTTATTCAAAATAAACAATTCAATTCATAAAGATGGGTATAGCGCAGTTGTGAATGGAGGGTGGCTGTCAATAGCCAAAGTTTTTCCAGACAAAGATGTTTCATGTATGAGTGAGTCCAGTGGCTTCAGGTGCAGCAATGATTGCACCACAGGTAACTACATGTCTTCTCCTCTGGTTCTTTTAAGGTGTTACTTATCCCAAACCAAGCTGCTACTGCAGTTTTAAAGCTTCACAAAGAGTTAGAGACACTTTGTGTAAAAAAATGTGTAGTAAAAATGGTGGTACAAACATGTATGTGCACCCACAGCAAACAGATGGTTTAAACAAGGCTTTTTCATAAAGTGATTAGATAACAGTTTTTATATGTTTTTTTCTGTCTCTTTTATTTTCTTACATGCTGCACCTTTAAGAATCAAATCCAAGATGATAGTGAATGTCACATCCCCAGGTCTGTGGCCTGTGGTTGTGATGATGTACATTCTGCTGCTTGGTTGCTTCTCTGCAATCGGCTGAAGATGCGGCAGTGACTGCCCTCCTTTTCGCCTCCCTGATTGGTCACCTCCAGTTCAGCCTACACTTTGGTGGGACCAACCTCCAGAACACCTGCTCTTCTGATTGGACGACGACAGTCCCGCACTTCCCCTCTGCCAGCCAACCAGGAGGCCTTTTTTGAGTTAAGTTTTAAAACTGATCTTGGTTTGGTTTATACAAAAAGCTCCATTTTGGTTAGGAGTAAGTTTAAGATTTTGAATTAAAATTAGTAGTAAGAAGATTTTTGTTTGTATAGTATATTTGTATAAGTAAAGAGAACTGTTTATCATTTTGTTTAATTGGTAATTGCTATTGTTAATCATTAAACTTAATTGAGGACACCTTCTGTCATGGTTATGGACTTTATGTTTATGTTTTTGGGTTTCCGGTTATATTTAGTTAGTTTTTTCCCTGATGTTCTGTGGTTTTCTGTTCCTGCCTCGTTAGTTCACCTGGTCTGATTAGTCATCCACTTCACCTGTGTCTTGTTATTCCCTCTGTGTATAAGTACTCCTGGTTTTCTGTTATTCCTTGTCAGATCCTTACATGTGGTTCATTCCCCTGTCGTGTGTGGTTCCCTGTCCTGTGTTCTGAGAAATAAACCTTGTCACCAGCACAGTTCTGCCTCCTGCCTTGACTGCCTGCATTTGGGTCCTCGGGTCCTCACCTCCTCCGCCGCCCGCCATTCATGACACCTTTTGTTTGTGTTTCTTTTTACTTTTACCGGACTAGATATACCGACTATTGGACACCTTTTTTTGTATTTTTCCTTTGAATCGGGTTTTGTAATAAAAATATTGTATATATCTTTACGTTTGGTCTGGCTTGTTTTGTTACTGATTCCAACCCCCTGGATTGTGAGGCGGGGACGTAACAGTGAAATATTATTCATACCTGCAGCCTGGGCAGTTTTATTTGGTTGCCAAGATTGTTAACAAAAGGACTGAAAGTATTTGGGGGACAGACCAGGAAGACTTCTGACTTATTAGCATTACATTTAGGGTAATATTTGGGTCATGTGGAATTTAATGTCAAAAAGAAGCTGTGAGATCAGCAAGATTGGGGATCTGTGGGTATAATCAGCATATACAGCTAGGTAGGGCCCGATCGATTAACCACCAGCCAAGTAAATCGGCCGATATTAGCCCTTTTCAAAATGGTCAATATCGGCCATTGTTTTATCAATTATACCCTAATTTAGTCTTAGTTTCTCATAAAACAGTAAATGCTGTTAAGTGTCGGAGTCTGTAGAATGATGTCCTTGTGGCATTTGTTCACTAGATAGAGCACTAAGTCCATTCAATCCCACAGTCATCCCCCTGTCTTTTAAACACTCTTAGCTAGTAACTAGCCAGGTTACATTAACAGTGGTCTGAGTGGCGCTTCCCCGACAGGTAAGTTTATAATAATTTTGTAAAATGAATGACCCAGCATGTCTCCAGTTTCAGTTTAACTTTGTTGGCCATGTGTAATGCGAGTGACGCGTGCTTCGTTGTGTCAGTCAGCTTTTTATTTATTTAAGCAAGTAAATAATTTTAGTGAATTATTTTATTTAAGAAAATGATAGCTGTGATTGTTTCCTAGCCATGATTTTTGGGGACGTTCATGTTACATTGGGACTCTTTGTACCAGAGACTTCCATTATAACAGCATTTTTTAACATCAAATTAAAGACAGTCTGATGAGGACTGAAGGAAATCTGTTCAAATAAAATCTAAAGCATAGCTAAAAAATAGAGGTGTATTTGGAAGAACCTTCAGACATCCTTCAGAACTGAAAACTAGTTACAAATTTCAGCAAGTCAGTCTCAGGTATTTATGCAGGATGTAATGTCTGCTGAAAGAAAAAAAATCAAATATCCATTTGGCTTCTGGGTCAAAATGTGTACTTTTCTGCAGTATTATATATGTTAATGTTTTTGTGGAAAAGGGACTGAAAATGCTAATTTTCCTAGTTTTTCAAGTATACCAACTTTGTGTAGGCACAGTTTCAAGGAGGATCAAATATTTCTTGTTCACATATGCTGAAAAAGTCAACAGTTCCTCGGGGTGTTCTTTCTTTTTCCACATCCCTGTAAAAGTGCATGCTTGGTAACCACTGCTGTACAGCTAGAGGCTAAAATCGGCCCTTCTGCACACATTAAATCATAACTCGGCAGAACAGATTTCTATGTTTGATGTTTGAGACTTCCTTTTGTTTTACCCTTGGGCCAAAATGTCAATCTAACGTACAAAACTTCTTTTAATCAAAGACACAAATCACTGTGAAATTTGCTGAGCGCACACATTCTGCCACAAGGATTAACCACTGACTCTGCAGCGACCCTAAAGCCTTTTCCTCTCACTCTATCCACACTCAAAGCATTAAGGACCCTAAAGGAGAGGACCTCAGTATATTACTTACAGTACACGCATACACAATGAAAACTGTAACTTCAGTATTCTGTAAAATGAGAACACACAATATGAAAACGTAAAAGTGAATGGATTAACAATAATAAATGAATAAAGAAAACTAAATATACATGTGATTATTATAAGGGTATTTACCATATGCAGCAAAATTTCTTTCAGTGCCCACTGATGTAACAGCAAAAGTAAGAATTTGTATCAGCTGATTGTTTGGATAAACATGTTAGAGTTCAATACATGAGCACAGAGGCAACACTGCAGATGAAAACTTACACAGAATCTAACAGATTTTCATCATTTCATCTCCATCATGGAGCAACAAACTGCAGTGCCACAGCCCCAGGGAATAACAGAGAAGCTTCTCAGTGGCTGTGCAGCTACCCTGCAACTGCCTGACCAAATCCCATCAGTCAGTTACTGCTGCAAACTTCTACACATATAAACACCCTGCGGGGGGCGCGACAGAGATTATCTTCTCTGCCAACCACCCATATCATCACTGACCTCTATAGATTTCCTGAAGGGGGGCTCTGCCGTGGTTGTCATTGATCTTCCAGTGCACACCATGTGTTTGATTGCAGGTTAGAGGATGGAATCCACAATCAATACAGTACAGTGTTGGTGGCTGGATAACACTGTTATCAGAGGTAATGTGCTGGAAATCACCAATGTGCTCTCACATGCACATGGAATTAACACTTTGCTTCCCAATTTTTGTGTGTTTATCGATTTTTATAATTGAAAATGTCTAAGATAACAAATGTGTATATCAGTTACACCTAACAAAAGGAAAGAAAGAAAAAACAGTCAGCTAAAAGGCAGAAAGTAATCAATGTTTTAGATGGCATTATAGAAATAATGGAAATCTAAAGATAACTTCATTTACAAAATGTTTGGGACGCTGTGATAAATGAAAAAATATTTCCAGAGGGAGATGGCTGCTGGTAGTAATGACCTGTACCTTTCTGTGTTGCAGCAGACTTGAAGAAGCCTATGACTGAACATACTGTTGTTTCCTCACTGTGTTGTGTAGAAGGATGTGCAGAATTGTCCGTTATGTCCAGCAGCTTGTGCAGTCTGCAGAACAGAACCAGATCTTCTGGATAAGTTTGTTCAGTCTCTTTAAGTCTCTGGTTCTGGTTCTGGTTCTGCTGCCCAGCAGATGCTGCAAAGCAGATTAAACTCTCCACCACAGACTGATAGAAGTTATGAAACATCTTGGTTCAGGCATTGAAGGATCAGATCTTCTTCCAGAAGTAGAGTCTGCTCTGTCTTTTCTTCTAGATGCTTCTGTGTTGCATTTCCACTCCGGTCTGCTGTCCAGGTGGTATTCCTCCACCACCTTCACCTCTTCTCCCGGAATGTAAACAGTGTTTTGTTTACTCCTGTTCCTTCTGAAGTCAACACTCATCTCTTTTGCTATGTTTATGTTCAAGATGAGGTGATTGTTTCTGACCAGTTCTCTGTACTCAGCTTCTTTACTGATACTCCCCACAGCTGCAGAGTAATCAGAGTATTTCTGCAGATGACAGGACTCAGGTGGACAGTGTGAAGAGAAATGGTGGGAGTTCAGTCTCTTGTGGTGCTCCAGTGCTGCTGACCACCATCTCAGACACACAACCTTTCAGTTTGTTTGCTAGTCAGAAATCCAGGTGGTGGTGGAGGAATCCACCTGGATTTATGGAGAGAGTGGGCTTTCTGAAGTAGGTAGATCATGGCGTCTTCAACCCCAAGAACATCACGATATGCAAACTGTAACTGGTCCTGAAAGGTGCTGACTTGTTTATTGAAGTGAACCAATAACAGTCTCTGCAGGATTTTCATGATGTGAGATGTTAGGACAACTGGTCTGTAGTCATCTGGTTCAGAGAGTTGGGATTTATTAGGTACTGGAACAAATCAGGATGTTTTCCCACAGCACAGGAACTCTTTTCTGACCCAGACTGGGGTTAAAAAGGTGCTGAAGAATCCAACACAGTTGTTTTGAACAGGCTTTCAGAACTCTGCAGCTGAAACCATCTGGACCTACAGCTTTGTTCCGGTTCAGTTTCTTCAGTTTTTCTTCACCTGACTGCAGGAGACAGACAGGCTAGAGGTGGAAACAGAGGATGTCTAAGAAGACAGACAGGCTAGAGTTGGAGGTAGAGGACGTCTCAGGGGACAGACAGATGGGCTAGAGATGGAGGCAGAGGACATGTAAGAAGACAGACAGGCTAGAGGTGGAGGTAGAGGACATCTCAGGGGACAGACAGGCTAGTGGTGGAGGTAGAAGATGTCTCAGGGGACAGACGGGGTAGAGGTGGAGGTAGAGGATGTTTCAGAGGGCACTTATATAGAGTACTACAAATTTTCAGGCATTTTTTTTCCATTTCCACTCTCCATCATCACTGTTGTTGTTGGCTGATGATAAATCTGCTGACAGGCTTTACCACTAAGAAGCTGCTCATTGTATCAGTTGGGGTTAAATAACTTGTTGCAGCTGAAAGATAATCACCCTGAAAGAATTATCCAATAGGAGGCTCCTATCTATTAGCTTAGTTAAATTCAGGCGGCCACTGTTTTTGACCAGGCAGTGTATGTTTATTGTTTGTAAATGTAACCCTCCCAGACAAGTTTTTTTCAGGTGCACAGATATTTCATAAGATTATAAAACATTGTATCCCTTCAAGCTGCAGAACAGTAATCCATGCTTTCATCACTTAAGATTAGAAGGCTACAATTTGTGTCAGGAAGTAACAGCTCTGTTGGGAAACTAACTGCACAATTATCTTTATTGCGCACACAAGCGAAGTAGAAAATATTAACAGATTAATTCTGTATTTTCCTCTCGTAATGGGTCCACAAAAATAGATCTGATTTCAAAATCCTTCCAACATACAAAACTTTGAACAACCCAAACACAGATAACCTGGAATTAATTCTCCCTCGTTGTGCCCAAATTCCTATTCCTTCTAAAAATTTAGTCCATGAGTTTCTAAAAGGACAGAAAGGGATGTTTTTAATTGTTTTGTTTGTACAGTTTTCCTCATCATGAATAATTTTGTGATTGCAGGTTGCACAAATTCCAGCTTCAGATCATGCGATCCTCTCTGTGAGGAGTTGCTGCTTCCTTTCGAACATTTCAGAAGTTAAAAAAAAAAACTAAAGTTTATTTAACTCAAGTTATTGGCACATTTCATTGTATCTCTAAAATTTACTGTGAACTCACTTTAAAACACCAAACACTGTTTCAAAAACTGCTCACGTTAAAAAAAAACAGTGATAAACCAATAAAAAATGAGTTCATTTACTGTTGAGGAAAACTTGTATAACTTGAACGATGATCAACTGAGATTTGATTTTTCTTTTTTCCTTTGACTAATCAAAAGGGTCCATATTTAGTTACAGCTTGCACGACACTAAACTTTCTATAAGTGAGGAAATTCTTTAGGAAAAAGGAAATCAATGCAGGGTCATTCCTGGTTTTCACAAAGAAATACTAAGGAAGCACTAAAGCTAAAAAATAGAACTGTTATTATATTTGATGGGGCTCCAGATGTATAGGTGAGATGATATGGCAATCATGTAGATGGTCTGCTGATTTAAATGACTTATTGTGTCAAAATCCTCAATAGCTGAAAACAGCTGCAGACAGCAAACACACAGATATCCTTCTATGATACTCTGGTTTCAATAAACTGCTAATCAAAGGTAACCCATCTAGGAAATGTCTTGCCTTGCACCTGTTAACAGTGTGGATGGGTTCTACACATGGAATTAGATTAAGAGGATACTGAGCAATGATTTTTACCAAGGGAGCACAGCTCTTGCTTGGCTCCCGAGTGCCACCAGAAGGACAGCAAATAACTTTCAGTTTTGCACCTGTGGGCCGTGGGACCGCATCAAGATGAGATATTACCGTTATTCATGAGAAGCTCAGTTGCAATACAGCTTACCACCACTTGGTGGTGGTAACACGTCAGTCAATTGTTTAATTAAATCCAATAAGCAAAAGAAAAGATTTAGCTAGCTGTAGCAAAAGTTGAAGAGAAATATTTAAATAGAACAAAAAAGGAAGACAAAAGTGCTCCCAAAACTCCTAAAAGGCAAAAATTTTGCTTAAGTACAATCTAATGAATTAAATGCAATTTTGTAAACATAGGAAACGAGGCAGAGATGAGAGTTAAGCTAACATGAGCGAATATGAGCTAACACTAACCAACAATCAAACACAGAAACTTTCAACACTAAAGAAATTAAACATCCAAGGCCTGTGGGAAAGTCTCATCCATGACTTAATATCTAAAACACAGTTTAAAAGAATGTTAACTGTCTCCAGGTCATCAGGAGACACAGCGATGTAAAGCTGCATATCATCAGCATAGCTGTGAAAATCAATACCGTGTCTCCTGATGACATCCCCAAGAGGCAACATGTACATATTAAAAAGTACTGGGTCTAAAACCAATCCTTGGGAAACCCCACATTTGACTTCATGGATTCCTGAGGAGCATGTATCCATGCTTACAAAAACTATTTTGATCTGTGAGATAGAAGTAAAACCATTTAAGAACAGAACCTGAGAGGCCCACCAGACTTTTGAGTGTTTAATAAAATCTGGTGATCTACTGTATCAAAGGCAGCGCTTAAATCCAGTAGAACCAGAACAGAAAGTCTCTGTGAGTCTAAGTTAAGTCTAAGATCATTAACAATCTGTAAAAGGGCATCTCGGTACTGTGGTTTGCTCTAAAACCAGATTGATATTCTTCTAAAATATTGTGTTTGTGCAAAAAAAACTTATGGAAAAGTTTAGTATTGTGTTTCTGCAAAAACTCATGTAATTGCATAAAGACAAGTTTTTCAATAATTCTATCTAAAAACAGTAAGTATGATAAAGGTTGGTAGTTACCAAGAATGTCTGACTCTTCTTCAGAAGGGGCCTTACTACTGCTGTTTACCAGGTTGATGGGAAGACGCCCGTCTGAAGGGAGTTATTTACCACATCTAAAAGCTCAGGCTCAAAGAAACCATAAAAGTGATGTGGGAGTTGAATATGAAAGGCAGGTTGTTGGGTTTAGTTGGGAGAAAACTTGACCAAACATCTCTGCATCAACAAGGAGAAAACTCTCCAGTTGTTCCTCAGGTAAAATCAATGCTTCAGGTCTGGTAAAATCAACATATTACTAAGATAAAAGGTTGAATCTAATTGCTCTGATTTTACTTCTGAAGTGGTCTGCAAAGTCCTCACGTGCAGCATCTGATGCAGTCATGGAGGACTTTTTTAAAATCTGTTTATTAAATGATCTTTTTTTTTTAAAGGAATTTGGGATTATTTTTTTTGTCTGAAATACGATTGGAAATAATAAAATATTATGAATGTGTTTATTTCATCACCACATCACTTCATTGATCAAATTTCCCTTTATTTTGCATCAGTTTTTTTTTTTTTTTTTTTTTTTTTTTTTGCTGTAGTAAAGTCTAATAATTAGTAGTTTTTGAGTTAACAAGCCTGACTTAAAGTGATTAATCAGCCTGATTTTATTCCATGAAACGTTAGCGTGTTGGCCATCTTGTCTGTGCAGGTTCACACATGCGAGAAATAAGCGACTGTGATGATTTCATTGGATCATGTATTTAAGGTTTTGGCTGTTGAACTGGAAGTGGATTTAGTTTAGTTATTGATTACAAATGAAACCAAGAGTTAAACTAATTAAACTAATAAAATGTTAATATTTCAACGGGCCCTGGGGAAACTTTGAACTGGAGAAATTAGGCCCGTATGTCAAAAAGTTAAGAATGGCTGGTATAGAAAACAGATCTCTGCTGTAATTGTACACTGCTGTACAGAACTTTGCATCATAAAAAGGCTTGGTGATATGCCGAGCAATAAACGGGTATAAAATATTTTTCCTCTTTATATTCATGTGCTTGAAATTGTTCATTGATTTGATTAGTGTTAGTAATTTTCTAAACATGACAAATTATGAAAGCTGGGCCATGCAGGAGCCATTAGATTAATCATTTTGATCCTTTTGCCTGCGAAGAGTACAAAACTCTAACAGCCAGGGGGCCATTGGGGTCTCATTATGGTGAACAAGAGTCATCTTCGCTCAGCCAGCACAGAAGCCCATGATTCATACCATTTCTATGATTCTAATCAGCATTAATACTATTAAAGATTTTGCTGCACAGCTCATTGTCCGTGACTGACTCTCCCTTTTAAACCCTGGAGTGAAGACAAGCATCCGGATGGATGTCAGGTTGTGGACAGGTCACTGCTGGGAAGTTTAGGGTTGGGGTTTGGGCCTCTATATGAAAAATAAAGGAAGATAAAAAAGTGGAAAACTGAATTTGTATAATTAGTTTTTAATTGAATCAATTTTCGACTCATTTATGGAGGCTATGGAAAACCCAGACTGCTGCTCTGAAGTGAGAGTTGCCACCAGTTTAAAGTAATTTCCTGAACATGCTCTGCTTAAGAGGAATGGCTATTTTTCATGACTTTTTCATTACGAGCTCAACTTTTTTATTCCTCTGCAGCCATTGTGTCTCGAATGAACAGGCAACTGATGGCTGAGCTATTATGACTGTCGAGCTAAGCACTATTGTTGATTTATTTTTAATGAGTTTTCCAATTATGCAAGCAATAATGCACATTAGAAGTTATCCATGAGAGCTGACTGTGAGCAGGCCTCCATCGTACAACGTCTGTTTTCACCTGCAGAGTACGAGACTCCTGGGCTGCAGCACTTTCACATCATTGAAAAATGGCTGTCAGGTGCAGGAAATTTTCCTTTCTGCTGTTAGTGTATGGAAAGAAAGTTCTGTATTACTTCTAGGAGTTGGACCATCTCCTTTTTTTTTAATGTGAAACTGTGGGGGAGTGTGTGCTGGTGTCATTGACTCCTGACAGGAACATTAATCATTGACTGTGGGCAGACAAGGATCAATGTAAAAAGGTTTGCATCCAGTCTCAGTCAGTCCTGAAGTGACAGGCAGTAAATCAGCGTTTGTTTGCCGGGTCAGTGGAAGGTTTTCCCTGCTGTTGGTGGTGGCGACTGTCATAAAGGCTGGAATGTAAACAAAGAGTTTCATGATACACATCATAAAGCTGTGTGGAGGACAGTGATTGGTAGGAACATTTTAGCCCGACAACTTTTGTGAATCATGCAAAAGAATAGAGTAATAATTTCAATATCCCACCCTGAGGAGACTCGGGTAAAAGATCTAGAGATCTGGTGTATGTCACAACCAGCCCTGTTCTCCCCCACCCACACATGAAGAGAACATGCAAACGACACACAGAAAAAGGAAAAAGGAAGCTTTCAAGACTAAAAGATTTTCTCCTCAACATCAGCAGAATTTAACTCCATTTTCAAACCAGGATGTTTCCATCCTCACCAGTTTGCTGCTCACACACTTTCCAGACAGACACTTCCAGACTTTGTGGTGCCTCTTTCTGTCCTGACAGGGACATTTCTTGAAAATAAGATTATCTCTCTCTCTCTCTCTCTCTCTCTCTCTCTCTCTCTCTCTCTCTCTCTCTCTCTCTCTCTCTCTCACACACACACACACACACACACACACACACACACACACACACACACACACACACAACTGTATGGTGTGTATTAGTGTGTAAATGAAGTAAATCTGAACATTTTTCTCTGTTTACTCTCCACGTAGAAATATCGGACATTGTTGTAATCAGCAGGTATTCTGGATGAGAGTTGCTGCTTGTTGACCCCTCTTTCCTGTCCTCTCCACCCCCTCTTGGTTCTGGTCAGGATGGAGGTTTTCCTTCCTGGTTCTGGTCTGGATGGATGTTTTCCTTCCTGGTTCTGGTTCTAAAGGAGGTTTTCCTTCCTGGTTCTGGTTCTGGTTCTGGTTCTGATGGAGGTTTTCCTCTCCACTGTCTCTTTATGCAGCTCAGGATGGAGGATTAAATCTGAGGTTTCCTTTGCTAGGTCATTATTTTTGTGAACTGGTTTATATGACTACAGTTATTATAAACTGGACTAATGTGGATCCTATCATGGATTTGGAATTGGCTTATATTTGGGCTCCAGTGAGTTGGACTGAATTGGGCTATGTCTGAACTCCCCTGAGATGACTCTGTTGTAAACTGACCCTGTGCAAAAAACGTTAAGTTGAATGAAGCATACCTAAAACTCTGCAGGTAGGAAGTGAATCAACAATAAAAACTTTTTGTTTTTTTTTTCCGTTTTTTGTTTTAACTGTTTTCAGTTTCAGATCAGTGTTGTTTGTTCCAACCGTCTGGATCTGGATCCGAGCTCCTTTAACACATATTTGTTGACTTTTCCTTTGAATAACGGTGATGGAAGAGGATTGTCAGCCGAATGTGATCAACAGTGACAGGCAACTATTTTCAGCTGTACCTTATTGATCCTGTTTGATGAGCACACAGGTAGATCCTGCACAGGATTCTGCCCAGGGAGAAACACACAAACACAAACACACACACATCCAGCTACATAAGGAGAAACAATAACCATGAAAGCATGTATGTTCATTCACGCACAATCAGACTAACAGCATGACAGAAACAGGCTTAATTTCCATATAATTGGATATGGGGCTCTCCTGCAGATTAGATTTATAGTAATTAGTCTTCTCGCGTGGAGGGAACACAGCCAGCGTCTACATTACATTATAAAGCATCCTGCTTATTAAGGCTAGTAAACAATAAGCAGAACCACAATAAAGATATCAACAAACTCTTCACACAACCAAACTGCTGAGGCTTATTAAGTAGAACCTCCAGCTTTTCTCCCACCACATATGCAGTGTGTGTGTGTGTGTAAGTGTGTGTGTTAGGATTAATCTTGCTGCTGCATAAGAACTAAAAGCTCAACAATGGCAGCAAGTTTGCTCCTTTAGTTTGAGCTGTTCTCCATCTCTCCTTGTGTTGTTGCAGAGATAAGCCTGTGGCTATTATAGCCCAGAGGGGTATTGCACGAAACCAGAATAAAGAAATCCAGGATGATTAAGCAAGCCCAGCTTGACCTAGCTTGCGCGGCCTATCCTGGCTTAATTGGTTGCACGTTTGCTGAGTCAGGATGAGAAGGTGCGGCTAGGTTAAGCCAGGTGAAGATAGTTGGGATAAGTGCGTGTGCACGGCATACTGAAGCAGACCTCGCGATCGCTCACAGAATCACCGATGGGGAAATGGATAAAAGCCGCGCGTCCTACGTCACGGCCGCTGAACAACAGCTCCTGACGGAGTTCTCTGACGAAGTTAAGGATATTATAAGGAAAAAAGGCAATACCAATGCCATAAGTAAAGAACGCGAGAGAGCCTGGCAGACAATAGCCGACCGGCTCAATGCGTAAGTAGTCAAAAACTGTACAATTAATAAACAGTGCTCCACTGGAACTGTCATAATTAGGCTACAATTAAAGGAGTTACTTTTTAAATCCACTAACTGTTGTATACTTTAAGAGTGACAAGCAGGTGCATGTTACTCAGGAAATGTAGAGTATGATTAGGTGCAAACAATTATCCACAATGTGTCATTTAATCTCTTTTCCTCATGTAACGTTTTTATCTATTTTATCTTTCTGTCCTTCATAAAGGACAAACCTGTCTGGCCATAAAAGGACCTGGCAGCAAGAAAAAATTAAATATAAGAACATTTTGCAGGCTGGTAAGTGACTCCAAAGTAGATAACCGTGAACAAATGAGGTGAATAGATGAGGTGTCTGCTGACATGTTCAATGTCTGTATGATTGTAGCAGTTAAAAAAAAGGCCTATAGAACTGGCACAGGGGGCGGCCCACCAAGCCAGGATGTGACTCCAGCAGAGGAACTGGCCTCCATTTAAATAAAGGGAGGCCAGTGATGGAGGGGATCCAGGGAGGGACAATAACTGACTCTGTCCCAGCCACAGAAACTGTCCGCTTCATACAAGGTACACAAAGTACTGCAATTCTACTGCACATGGAACACAATCAAATATAATATAGTGTCTGACTTTGGATAACCTTGCAGTGTCTGGGAACACAATTACACTTTTGGAGCCACCAGAAGATGATCCGGTTAGTACAGTGTCTCGAAATCACAGGCTTGGTATGTTCTGTGAAATCTTAATCCGAGTCCTCTCGCTGCATGTATACGGCAGGAGGAAGGCACATCTGCAGCTGCAGAATGCACGTCTGCAGATGAGGAGACTGTGTCAGTGGAGTCCAGAAGGCTTGAGGCATGTCAGTTTTATGGGATTGGCCTGCTTATTTATTCCATGAAGGATATGAAGTCAGTGATGTGGTACTAATAGAAAATGTGTAACAGGACCCGGATGCTGCACAGCCTCTTAAGCAGCCTGGTAACATTGTATTGGCTAAAGTAAATCTACGTTATGCACAAATCCTGCTGTGCTAATTGACATTTCTTTTACAGACTTCACAAACTGTCAGAACACTTTAAGCGAAGCACCTGGACAGAGAGATAGAGCTGGCAGATGTTAAAATCAGACTCAAAAAGAGAAAGCTCCAAGAAATAGAGCTGGATCTAGAGATAAAACACCAGACACTCAGAAAACTGGACCTGGAAATCCAGAAACTAGAAAGAGAAGTGAGTGTTTCAATGCACACAGTAACCATATCTGCAAGACAGTGTTTTAATCCTTGTTAGTTTTGCTGTCGTAGGATCCAAGCAACCAAGACAAATGACTGCTTAAAAAAAAAACAAAAAGAACTAGAACATTGGTGTCCGTCCTCTTTTCATGAATGTAAAAGAATTTCAAAGAACCACCAGTGCTAAACAAAATGCTCACACAGGAAAAGCTCTTTTATTAAATAAAGGGGCTAAATCCAAAAATTAAGTGAAGAAACCTGCAATATATTGCTCCCTGACAAGTCTGCCATTAATGTTGTCCGGGAAGATGGGAGCATTTTCCCAGTCAACATCAACAGCCACTCGGGGGGGGGGGGTCTCTCCTTTCTTAGGCCTGCAATGTTATGCAGTACTACACATGCAGAAATAACATCACAGGCTCTGTCCGGGGAAATCCTCAGGTGGTGCAGGCACTGAAACCGAGATTTCAGAAGGCCAAAGGTCATCTCGATTCGAGCCCTTGTCTTGGTGTGTGCATGGTTGTAGGCCTGCTGTGGTGGGGTTTGGGGATCTGCAAGGGGAGTCAAGAGGAATGACTCACAGGCGTATCCTTTATCTCCCAGCAGCACACCAGAGAATTCACCTGATAATACAAAATATAAGTTAGAAAACAGAGTTACACACACAATGTCCAAGGTGCTTACAGTACAAATGTGTGGGCTACTTTGTGAAAGTCTCTCATAAATTGGACTAGCCCGAAAGACTCTAGAGTCATGCACTGAGCCAGGCCACTTTGCCTCTAAATTGCTCACAAGGCAGTCAGCATCACAGATCATCTGAAATATTTAGTTGTAGCCTATTAAGGTCATTAAATGCACAGAACAGATTCATGTAGGTCATAGCCACAAATCACTCTTACCTGAACATTGATGCTGTGGAAGGATTTCCTGTTAATGTAATCTCCCTCATGTTCACCTGAGGGGCGTCTGATTCTTATGTGTGTGCAATCCACTGCCCCAATGATGTTAGGGAAAGCTGTAACAAAAAATAGTGAGTATCCAACTGTGACAGATATACTTAGAAACTAATGGGTGCACATTAAAATTGAGGTTACCTGCAATCTTGTAAAACTCCTCCTTGATGTAGAGGGGTCTTCTGTGGCCAGGGAAGGTGATGAATATATTGCTGAATGATTTCAGCGCCAGACAAACACATCTGATTGTCCGGCAAATGGTTCCTTTATTGAGGTTCTCTGCATCCCCAACAGAATAAAGGAAGCTCCCACTCGCAAGCCATCTCAATGTGACACAGATCATCTGTGGTACAGTGAGGGCATGGCTTCGTGCTGTCTGGTGCTGTATTTTTGGACTCAGCAGCCTACATAAATATCCTAGTCCATCACCCGAAAATCTGTATCTTTCAATGACATAGTCATCTCCAAAGGCCAGGGGATCTGACCTGTCCCTGAAGACTCGTTCACGTCTGAATGCTCTTCTGAGGATGCGGGCTTCCTCGTCCAGCACATCCTCCAAAAAAGGGCAAGCCATTATGAAGAGGGAACAGGTGAAGGGGAGTTGGACCAGAATATTCTACATTGTCTTCGTCACAGATTAAATTGAAAACACCTTTGAAACTGAGGTATCTAAGCATAGTATTTGTATGGTACACACTTAAGTCTTTACCATATAAGGTTCTCTGTCCTACAGACTGGACTGACACACGAACATGCATTCCATGCAAATGAGTATCCTATAGGCAAACTCTATGATTGGAGGACACAGGACTGAGGAATTTTCTTTGTTTAAACCCTATATAAGACAGAATGACACATCAAGTCTTTAGGTCTTCGTTCTGGCTTTGCGACCTCCAGATTTTGCTGCAGAAATCTGTTTTGATGTCTGAACTTTTGTAATAAACTTCTTTTTATTATTCAAGTCAGCGTCCAGAGACGTTTTTGCCTGAAAGCCAATTTTTCCACATCTCCTGATCAAGATACATCAAATTCTCATCAGCTGTGTTTTGTAATCTCAATTAATGCAATAAAACACATATTTATAAAACCTCTGACAGCAATTTGAGGAGCAGTCTTCATTAGCATAGCAATATAACACTTGGCCTGATGAAATCATGCACTTATGACCAAGTTGATATTGTGTGATGAAATCGTGATCTTGTATTTAAATAAAATGACTAAAAAAAAAAAAAAAAAAAAAAATTATATGCACTGCACTAGCACTACACGACAGCACCTGGGTCTAACTGGACTCAAAAGCGGTCTGACTAACACTTAATTATGACGTCCCATCTTGTTTGAATTCATGCTTGTGTTGTTCTTACTCTCAAATGTAAGTCACTTTGGATAAAAGCGTCTGCTAAATGACTGTAGAATAGAATAGAATAATAATACTACAACTCGAATCCATATAAAAAGGCTGTTGCGATTACGAACAGATTTCGATTAAATGTACAGTGACTGTATATGTAATATTTTAATACTGGATGATTAAAATGACGCGCCATACTTAGGAAGACCATGGACATGCTGTAAAACACATTAATTCCTCACAGAATTGACGTTGGACATGCAGGTGACTCGCTAGGATTAATCTTAGCCTGAGCAGTTAGCCTGGTCTGGAGCAGGCTAGCTGCGGCGGATAAATCACCACAGTAACTTGGCCGGGATTAGTTTGAGCTGCTTTCATGCAACTGACTTAGGGCTAAATTCAGCCAGGATAACCAACATATCCCGGCTTAATCGCTTATCTTGGTTTCGTGCAATACCCCTCAGGTCTGCATCCAGCCTTATCTCCTCTTGCTATAACAACCCCACCGCACCGTCAGCGAGGACATGGGGAAGAATGTCAGTGTACATGTGTCTGCATGTGTGTTACAATCCAACCACTATAACACTTAAAATAGTATATATATTTATATTCTTCCTTGTGTCCTTCCATGCTGCAGGAGTTTCTAAATGGATCTCGAGGAGGTGGGGGTGGGGTTACCTTTGAAATATCATTACAGTCATTTTGGGAAAATATAACATTTTAATATTTTAGCTATGAAAAATTTCCCTCTGCCAGGTAAAAAGTTAAACTGAGGACATACTTGTCATGGCTGCCTCGCATATTTTGTGTCATTCTGCACAGCCTCAAAAATGAACACTATGCATGTACAAGCTGCAGTATGTGAGTAACCAGTAGGGGCAGTGTAGGACTGGTTTGAGCAGATCTAAGGTCACTGGGCTGACAGGATAAAAATGATGGGACGTGGTGTGGCTGGGTTAGGAGTCTTGCGTTACATCTACCATACCACTGCTGTCATTTTGTCTGTCAATACTCACCTCTTTTTTTGTTTATATAAATGTTTATATATGTTTATATATTTGTTTACAAATCCATCAACTCTATCTGGTCTGAGTTCACTAATGCGCCCCCTAGTGGATTCCTCCAGTAACAATTATAGTACACAAGCAAGTTTGTGAACAATTACACTCATGACACAGCCAGTTGGCTACAAGAACATATATGTTAAAAACAACTTTATTTCTAGCCTTAAAGACCAGTTAAAGGCTTTGATTTTAGAACATGAACATAACCAGCAACATTCCTGGTTTTGGAGAATCTGAATTGTAATCAGCTGGTACAGGTAAAGTCAGGATACAATGCAAGTTCGAGGGTTTGCCTTCTGACAAGAAACTGTATTATGGACTACATAAGGGGAACGGTCAGTAAGCGTTAGAAACAACACTTTGCCCCGGATGTCCTCTTACTGGGCCCCAATCTCTTAAAGCAACATAAAAAAAACAGTACCTTTAGTGGTAAAAAGGTTTGATAGTGTGGCAGTATCTTCTATAGTGTTACTGTTTTCGGTTAAAGAGTTGGTACTTATTCATACTGTTGTAGTTTGTACTTCATAAAGGCTAGGAATATATATATATATATATATATATATATGTATATATATATATGAATCCATTTTATGCAGATGAGATGCAGAAACATCCTGCCTGATTCCTGTTGTGCTGATTCATCTCAAAATTGTCTTCAGTTAATCTCAGATTAATCAGAAATTCTACTGCTCAGCGCAGCTAAACACAGACTGGAGTAACTGCAGTGGTCAAGCAAGGTTAACAGTGAAGTTGAAGTAAAAGAGAGAGAGCGCCATGAGCAATGATGCAGTGAATCAGAGAAATGAACCCTCATTTTCAGAGTTATTCATGGCGGTCCACAAACAAACATGTCCATATCTCCTCACCACATCCTGAGGAGGGGTGAAGCAATGCTACTAAAGCTTTTCTCACATCCATGCCACAGACATCAGTCAGGCCAGAGACCTGCTCAGTATGTTTTTAAACTATTTTATCCTTATATTCGGATTTCTGGACCACATCTCATCTCCAGGTTGTTTCAGACTCTACTCTGCAGTTTTTTTGCGCTGCCTCAGTTAACCATTTCTTCCCTATCTTTCTTCTGTGTGGCAGACATTGTGTTGATTTAAGGGCCAACACTGCCAAAGCAAACACTTTCAGCAGGATTTCTCATATTTTCCTCAGATGCTGTCTTCCTGCTTTCATGAGAAAACATCAAATTAGAGCTAAAGTATGCTGGTGAGAAAACATGTATCAGTCACTATAGACTGGATCGCTGCTGGAGTTACCCCACTCCACATCCCCAACATATTTTACAAGGAAAGTGGCTCAGATGTGATTGTGCAGATGTACTTTGCAGTGGGAAGTTAAGGTATGTCAGCTCCTCATAAACAATCCAAATTGATTGCAATCACTTATTTAGTCAAATTGTCTTCAGTGTGCTGATGCTAATGATTCCAGCTATCCTAGAACCCTGACTGCTGTTTATTTGACAGACACATTTAAGTCACTATTAATTTATCATATCTGAAAACAGGCCTGCTACAGCTGGACAGAGACAGACAATGAAAACAATGCCTGGAGGCATCATATTGCATGTTCAAGGAAGAATTAAATGAGCAGAAGCCCCCCCTGGCTTTGTGTCCTAGGTTGGCTTTGAATTTTTCATGGTTGCCTCACTAATTCATGAGGACATCTGTTTTTGCAGCTTCCATTTTATAAATCCCTTGTTCGGCAGTTCTGAGTGACTCCAGCTGCAAACTTATTCAAGACTTCTTATGGAAAGTTGAGCAGAGGAAATCTGCAGAAAAATCACTGAAACACAAAGATCTTTACAAAATGTGTCCATACTGAAGGAATCGAAGCCACTTTCTACTTTTACTGAGAATGCTTCAGATGGCATATTGTCCTCTGTATGGTGAGATGAATGGTGAACATTATAGGATCATAACGAGCAGAGGGTTTATACATACATATACAGTCAGCAGACACTAAATCAGGTCCACCTTCTAGTACCGAGTCAGACCCTCTTCTTAATCTTTGGTGTGATAGATGGATGCAGGTGGTGGAAACCTTCCTCAGAGGTTTTCTCCATATTGACATGACAGCATCACAGTTGCTGCAGGTTTGTCGGCTGCATCCATGATGAGAATCTCCCGTTCCACCACATCCCAAAGCTATCCTGTTCCCCGCTCCTGTGGGCGTACTCTTCATGATTGTGCTGATCAGCTCAGCAGGGTTTTTACCAGACTAGTCCAGATGTGTGCAGACCTTGGACAGATTCCCACCATCTGGACATCAACTATTATACCAGTTCCAAAATAAAAAAAACTCCGGTGGCACTGACGTCTCTTGTAATGAAGAACTGTGAAAAGATTCTGAAACACAGCATTGTGTCTTTGATAGACGACTCAGTGACTTTGTCAGCATGCAGAGGATGAGGAATGAGGAGGGATCAGAGATGAGTGTGATCCTGCAAATGTGACCACGCCTCTACGTAGGCTAGAGGCAGACTAGGGTGGCTCAGAGACCCGGGCCATCAGCAGCAATCCTGGAGCATGAACCCAAGCCAGCCCACCACAAAGACCACCACGGACCCACCCAGATGGCAGAGGAAGGTCCTGGCTAGAGCCTCCTGTGGTCACGTGGCATAGGCACTGGCAGGCCAAGATGAGCTCAGCCAACCTCGCCAGGCACCGGCCATCCAGGGCGGCCAGAGCGAAGGGCCCGGGGCCCCAAGAACACAGAGGCCAGCACCCACCCCAGTGTTCCAGCCTCACATCCCGGGAAACAGGGATCCATCTACCACTCCCTCTGTCTGTCACCGTCGATAAGATGTTGGAATGTGTAACGAAAGAAATTCATAACGCTAGAAATAAAACTTAACTTGTGAGTTTTTATGGAATGGATGATAGAAAAGTTTATGTTTATGTTAAAGTTATGGTTATGATGAAGAGTCATAAAACTGTATTTGTATGTGGAGACTTTAACATTGACTTGCTTAATCCAAACAATCACGGAATGACCAGCGATTTCATTATTGTAATATATAGTTTAAGCCTGTTCACAGCTATCACAGACCTTCTAAAACAACTTCTCTCAGCACCACTTTCATTAATAATTTTTTAACAATGATATTTTAAACAAGTGGAATATTACATAGTGACATTAGTGTTTGTAAAGACTATAAAGCTAACCAATCTAATCAAACATAAGAGCGACATCCATGCATCTCTAAATGCACTTAATTGCAACTTTTTAGCACCGGACTGGAACTGTTTATACACTGAGAACAACATCAACAATTTATGTGATAAATTTGTAAAAATATTTAAAAAATTGTGCAATAAAAATGGTCCAATTCGAATTATTACTAAAACATCAAAGTACAAAGAGCATCCATGGATGACTAAGGGACTACAGAATGCATGTAAAAAAAAGAACAAACTTAACAGAAAGTTCATTAAACAGAGAACTATAGAGGCAGAAATTAAACATTAAAAATAGAAAAATAAATTAACTAATAAATAAGGATCAGTAGAAAAGACTTCTATAATAATGAAACAGAAGATAATAAAAGTAATATTAAACAAACATGGATAATGCAAAATAGTGTGATAAAGAAGAGGGTAAATCAAGATAATTTCCACAAATTATTTCTATGTGGACAAAAATGAAACTAATAATATGAATGACAAATTAAAATTTTATTTAACAAATTTAATAATTTGTTTTTTTGTGAATTTTGGATCTTATTTGGCAAGGAAGATGTCTGACCCAGTAATACGTCAGAGATGGAAGGAAAAGTTTATTGGAAAGAACTTAAGCTCAATGTTTATTACACCAGTAAAAAAAAACAGAAGTTGCAGATTCAGTTGTTAAAAGTAAAAAAACAAAAAAACATAGATTATGATAATATTGATAATTCTGTAATACAACGAGTAACTGAGGTTATCTCCAAACTACTAACATCTGTAATTTGTCATTTCAAACGGGTATATCCATTGTACACCTGCACGGCAAATTACAGACCCGTATCACCGCTTCCACAATTCTCCAAAAGTCTTGAAATTGTTCAATAACTGTCTGGAAAAATTTTCAACAAACTCAATCTACTGTCAGTATGTTTTCAGGACAAACAGGTCTACATCACTGGCACTTAATGAGTCAGCTGAGGAAATGACAAATTCCATAGATCTAAAAAAAAAGAAAAGCATTGATACGATAAATCATGATATTCTAATTACTAAACTGGAACAGTACATTACAGTGTGTAAAGACTTATCTAAGCAAGAGGGAGCAATTTGTGACACTAGCTGTTCTAAATATATAAAAATTAATTATGGTGTCCCTCAAGGGTCAGTGTTAGAACCGGAGTTATTTGTTCTTTATATCAATGATCTATGCCATGCATCAAAATGGTTAAAAGCAGTTGTATTTGCAGATGAGACAAACCTGTTTGATTAACAAACTATCATTAAAGATGAGTAAAACATGCATAATGTACTTTGATGAGTGGGGATAAAATATGCTTAGTAAGTCATTTAAAACGTGTACATATTGAAAAGGTAAATGACATAAGATTTCTGGGGGTGAGAATAGACAATCAAATATCTTGTAAAAAATCACATTAAACAGATGGAAAAAAAAAGTGTAAAAGATTATTTTGGTATTAAACAGCACAAGACAGGTTCTGGAATAAAAAGGCAGTACATACCCTTTACTGTTCACTAATTCCTCGTTATATTACTTATTGTGCAGAGATTTGGGGCATTAGCTATAAACAAGGTTACGCTCATTAGTTGTACTCTGAAAGCGAGCAATACGCTACGTTCATAGGTGGGATATTGAGAGCATTCCCATTCTCTAGTTTTACTGTCTAAATTACTAAGGTTCTTGGATGTAATTATCATTTAAACTGCACAAATAATATTCAAGGCAGAAAATCATTCATTACCAGAAAATATTCAGAAACTCTTCACTGGAGGGAGGTGGCGCCATTTCAGGAGAAAACATAACTTTTCTCATTGACATGCTCGTCCAACAAAAAGAAGTTTTTTCTGTTTCTGGATGTGGAGTTAAATCATGGAACAGTCCCAGTGCGGAATTAAAAGAAAGCACAAATGAAAGAATTTAAAAAGAAATACAAAGAAATGTTTCATTAAAAGTGTAAAAATGAAGCTGGTGTTTAAACACTCATTAATGGCTGCATAATGTTGTCTTATGGGGGGCTTATGCTTAGGTTGGAGATGTTCCCAGGAGGCTGGATGGTTGTGTGTGAAAATCCCAGTAAATATCCCCTTTCTTCCTCATTCTGATGCTCAGTTCGAACTGCAGCAAGTCGTCTTCAACATGTCTACATGCTGTCATGTGATTGGCTGGTTAAGTGTTTGTGGTAATAAGCAGTTGAACTGATAATGTGGACGGTGAGCAAATGGTGTCCCTATAAAAAAGACTGGTTTGAGTCGGTAGTGTGTCCAGGAAACACTATGATGACACATTTCCTGTCTTCTGTTACAGCACACACACACACATACACCACTCAGCAGTGTTTTCCAGACGTTGTGGGACTGCATGCCTGGATGGCAGTTGTGCTGGAAGAGGAACGTCAGCTTAACAGAGGAAACAAAACCGATGCTTTAAACAGAAAACTGTTTATTTATTTATTTATTATCAGAGAATAAACACAAACAGATGTTAATACATGACTCACTGGTGTAAATATTGTTGAGGCTGTTTTCCCTCTGGCTGATAGATTATATTACTTATTAAACTCTGTATATACTCTGTTACTTATAAATAATGTGTTTTTTCAGTAGACAGCTGTTTTTATTTTCTGTAAACAGCAGGGATGTTGTTCAGACGCACAGTCACAAAAGCCACATAAGCAGCTGGAAATTCAGCCAGAAAGGATGAGGATGCAGACATTTTTTCCCCTTTGTAGTACATAATCGTGATTTACTACTTGGCAGTACTTACTCTATTAATAAAGGAGACAAACCACACACTCCTGTATTGTTTAAACTAAAGAAAGCAGTTTGCTTTTTGATGTTGAGCTCTGTGCAGCCAAGCAGATGAAAACATGGAAAATTGTGGAAGTCTAGAACTTCTTGGTGTGTGGATGGTGGAAGCCGTTGGCATGACGCATCCTTTCTGCTCCTGGAAAGACATATTCTGGTGCTTTTACAGTGTTGGTGCTACGTGTGTTTGGGTTAAACAAACCATGACCAGCTGTTTCACCCTATCCTGGTCTAGAGTCGTAGGAGGAGTCCAGTCCATCTTTATCAGGAAGGTAGGGCTTCTTGGTGGACATTAGCTCAAGTTCACCTCAAGTGTTGTTGCTAGTGTTAACAGAAGCTAACAGAAACGGACGCCAACCAACTGAAGTAAAGCAAATTACGAACCTTTAATCAAGTAATCACATGAGATCATTTGATCCTGATAGGTTAGCTAGCAACTTTTTCATGTCTTTATGAACAATCCTTGGTTTGGTTTGGTCTTTTTTATGACTTCATAAGTAACCCTGAAGTAACTTGTAGTGTGAGGGATGTCTGGGCCTCTTCTGAACCTGTTCACTGTAAAAAGTAACATCAGTTTTACTAGAGTATATCTAGTAAATATAACTTCATTTTAATCTAGTTGTTAGTAATGCTAATCTTCAATAAGCTTTATGAACTTTGGAGGGCAAAATGTTTTAAAATTAACATACTTAAGTTGATTTAGTGTAACTAAGATGAGTACATGAGGGATGGTGATGGTGGGGGAGCAGGATTTCCCACAATGCAGTTCACCTCTATAAAAAAAAATGAGCTACGTCACGGTATGAAACCTTGTACTTTTACTTTCACATTTTAGTCAACTGTACGCCTACATGTATTACTAAAATAAAAAGATGCAATGGAGTAATTTATTGTATGTTTAAGAACCATGTTGATGGAGTTGGTCTGGACAGACAACTTATTGCCCCTTAGAGAAAGTCGTTTGGCAGTCAGATGGTACAGCCTGTGTGAAGGTTCAAGCTGGCAGATTGTGCATCTGCTGCTATTTATCAGCATCCTGCTTGTCCTCCTCCATCACCCACAGCCACATACAAGTAGCTAAAGAGATCAACGAAATGTCATCGTCAATGTGCCAGTCCATTAATGCCCATTGTCAGGCCCTTGTAGGATGAGACACAAGTGGAGCCTAATGTCCTCTGATGGTCTAATTAACGACATGAGGTTAATGTGTCTGGATGGAGAGTAATGATGTTAGAGGCCACTTTTTTCCTCACGCTACATCACCACACCACTGAAAGCACTGCAGCTGAAAAAAACAGCCTCAAAAGTGAGGAAAATCAAAGTGGAGTCATTGCAGCTCAAACAGTTATTACACCATTAGTCAGAGGATGATGAGTGGTAAGGAAATATGTGGGTGTGTTCGACACAGCTGCCATGACAGGCACTGTTGTTTGAAACTAAGTGCCGTGAATTATCCAAAGGTCAACCTGCCTTCATTTCCCTGCACTCTGACATGAAAAGGTGGTGAGATGATGACAAAAGGCTGCACCAAACTAAACTGAGCCCACAGTCATCATAGCTGCTGCATGAGGGCAGTGGCAAAGAGCTAATACGCACTCAGCGTCCACTTCATCAGCTCCACCTTCTAGTCCTGGTCCGGCCCCCTTTATCCACTAGAACTGCCTTCATTCTTGATGTGATAGATGAAGCAGGTGGTGGAAACCTTCCTCAGAGGTTTTGCTCCATATTGACATGACAGCATCACACAGTTGCTTCAGATTCATGATGAGAATCTCCCGTTCCACCACATCTTCTGAAGATGTGGAACATCTTCTAAAGTAGCTTCAGAAGATGCTCCACTGTGGTCATAAAGGGATGGACATGGTCAGCAACAATACTCAGGTAGGCGGTGCTGGTACTAAGGGGCAAGGCTTTAGGGCTACATTCACACTTTATTGCTCAAAAAGATTTTTTCCCAAAATCCAATTTTTTTTTTTTTTTTTTTTTTGTAGTCTGTCACTCTATCATTTTAAGTCCACCTTCATCTCACATAAGTGTGTGTGTGTGTGCTTAATAATCGGTGTGTGCTAATGACGATATCCCGTGTGTGCACGTATGTGTGTGTGTGTGTGTGTGTGTGTGTGCGTGTGTGTGTGTGTGTGGGTGTGTGTGTGTGTGTGTGTGTTCGATTCTCAGTCAACCAGTTTATTTGAAATGACAGAAAAAAAGACAGATACTCAGGTATTTTTTAGTCCAAACCACCAAGTAAGTAGAAAAAGTCCAGTCAGCTGAGCACAGAGAGCCGAGTTTACCACAGACAGACAGCATCCAGCAGATCAGCTGATAACATGGTGGTTATTTATAGACCTACAGTTATAAGTTATAATTAAACATATAAGGGCTGTACCTTTCTAACTCACCATATTTTGTGGCATAGTTGTAATATCTTGTATTTTTGTTTGTTGATGCAACTATAAATGTATATTTTTGAAGAGCAGTTTGATGGACCAAAGTGGAAATTAGAGCAGGGTGGTCATAACTCTGTATTTTCATTATTATTTATTGTTATTTAATATTAACCTTTAATAATGGGTATCCTTTTTTATACAGGATATAAATAAAGGTTAATGTCTCCCCAAAATGAAATAGGATTTTCGCCCCTGTATGGGGCATAAATGAGAACTTGCTGACCACTTTGGAGGGTGATGAATTACTGACATGTTTTCTGTGAATGAGTCAGCTCCTGTTGGGCAGAGCTTCTCTTGTCCGGCTCTGCTGAGAATCCAAGGAGGCAGAGCAGGACGTTTTGGTGGACTGTTGTGGTACCGGCCAGGTGGACAGAACCACAGAGACGGGATTTAAATGCAGGAGTGTCAGGAAAGAGGGAAGACTGAGGGTTTAACACAAATGTTGGGCCAAATAACTTGTCTAAATGTTTGGCAAGCCATCTACAACTTACCTTTTTCAGTTTTTATAAATATTATTGTCATTAAATAATGTCATGAAATATAAATCTGTGTTTTGAATTGACACAAGGTGACAACAAATGTTCCAGATATTCAATACATCCAACGTCATTTACGAGGCTGACCATTGTGTGAACTACAGGCAGACGTGGGACGATGGTGGTGGGGTTGCTGGGTAACCCTCTGCTAGGGTTTACAACAGATCCAGGGCTGAAATGTGATTGGTTGATCACCCGTCTTTCTGTGTGTTTGCTCTGTGATATCAGTCATTCTAGAAATAGACTTTGTACCAATTATCTCTTCTTCAAAGTTCTGATCTTTTATAATATTCTTTGAGAATTCAGAGGAAGTGGAATTTAAATACCACTGATGATTTGACTGTTATATTTTTATATCTGTAAACAGTTTTGTTTTTTACATTGGCAAAAACTCAAAGCTGTTATTTAATGGTTCCCAGATACCCAATAATCTCAGCATTCAACACACTGCGTCAAACCAAAGTTAGCTATGATGGACGTTGTTGGTGATATTTATTGACCGACCACCCCTTTATATATTTTCTGGTTACTGACTTGAACAAAGCACGGCTGAATGAGCAGCAAAATAAATGAAGTGACGTGTAGAAAATGTAATGTAGTGGTTGGACGGTGGAAAGATGAGGCTGGTTATTAGGTTAGTAAGTTAGAAAATCAAGTTGGACATAACCACATAAAACATATGCTGTGGGATAAACCTGTAATATATACTGTCTGCTGCTACCTGGGATTCTGGGATACATTAATATATCATTTTTCTTACCCATGCCACTGTAGGCTGCAACAGGAGGATCACAGCAACACTAGAAATTGTTGGAAGAGTGTAGAACAGGACAGCTGCTCATTCTTCGTGTGAAGCGTGCCAAGCAGCCTCCAGGAAGGTATTATGCAAATGTACCTGATGGGGTAAGATGAAGTACTGTGTTTGTTGGGAAGGTAGAACCCATAAGTGGAATGTACTGAGCTCTTATGCAGCAGCGTATAACTCTGACATAAAAGATTAAAAGAGACCAAAAAAAAAAAAAAAAAGTTGCCTCTACTCTTTTAATACCTTACAATCCCATAAAATGTGTTTTTGTGAATAAAAGAGCAACTATTTTTGTTGTGGAGCAGCTTTTTTACTGGACCACAGGAGCGTTTCTGGTGCAGCATCCTCTGCTACTGGAGTACAGTACGGCTTCAGAGATAAACTGCACTGGTTTTTACTGAATCTAGGTATGATTGCAGCCTGCATTGTATACATAGTATATAGTTGGAAGTAAAATCCGTATTTATTTGTCCCGTCCCGCCCACGGACGCCTGCTGCCAGCGGCTTAACTTAACTTAACATTTTGTGACAAAACGTTTTTTTCAGCTTTTAGTTTAAATATGTAAAATCTTTACATAAATATGATCCAGATAAAAAAAGATGCTAGCTAGGATTAGCATGGTTTAAATGTAATGATGATTAATAAGCATCACTCCCCTAATGAGCTTCAATCATTTAACAGATGCTGTTGTCCACAAAACAACCAAATCTCACCAGACTGAAAATGCATCAGTTTAATGGTGGTTACACTTCCACCTCCAGTCACAACACTGACACATGATTCATTTCTTTTTTAATTAAATTAAGGCCACAGAATGTTACATGTACTCAATAATTTATCACTAGTCTGTCTTCACTTCTCATTAACTTACAGTGAAATTTTTATCTTCAAGAAACCAAAGTACAGATGATGCCACATTGATATTGATCACTTTCTTAAGGGAATCCATTCAGCCTGTTCTGGTGTAGTCTTGAGCAGCGCAACACTTCAGCTCCACGGCTGAAGTTGTTTCGTGGCTGCATTGTTGTTTTTATCAGCAGACTCCCTCCAGCTTGTTGTCCAGACTTCTGGTCGACACATTACAGTCATTCGTGTGGCTGAAAATGCATTTTATCTTTTGAACTGTATTTGTTTCTTATGTTGTTTTTGTTTGAGAAAGATAGGTTTGGTGTCAGCAAGCTACTTTATCTGGGTGTGTGCCGGCGTGCATGGCAGCCTCCGCCCGCAGCAGAGCTGCGTCATCCTTACAGAAACCGAACTGACAACTACTTCAACATGCACTTGCTCTTGCTGCTCTCCATGCCTCCTGGTGCTCACTGCCCTGCTGGTAGTCATGTGCTTACTCAGTGCTTCATGTGGAAACCAGAGAGGATGTCTTTCTGGCTAAATCTTTATCTTTAACCGGGTCAAATACATGCGTCTTAATAAGCTGCTGATTCCGAGCTGACTGCACCGACTCAGTTTAAGCCATTTCTCTTTGTGTGCTCATAACGTTGCCTCTGATATCCATCGAATTGGCTCAATACCCAAGATAAAAGCCAGCAAATAGCCCAGCCATGGAAAAACACTATTTTTTTATTTTTAACCCACATGGACCAAACCTTTCTTTAGATTTATTCTGTTTGCCGACACCATTAGTAAAACCTCTGATGCTAACATAAAAACATACAGTCCAAAATGTCATGACATCTCCTACATGGTGCTTTTTCAAACTAATTAAATCCTGACTTGGTGATGCAGAAATTAGAAAAAAACAAACAAAAAAATACAAAGAACCTGTTATTGTTTATTTAGAGACCAGTCCACTTTTGTAACAGAAGATTTTCAGATGCTGTGTTTTAAATTTCCAAAACACTTTTTCTTATTTTTGTTTTCTAAACAAAATGAAAGTCAGATAAGGAACCATCATTTGTTTTCTGATTTTGTACCCAGAGCAAAATAAGGAAAAGAACGACTACAATTCTTTTTTACTTCTTTATTGAGAATTTGATCCCCCACAAGTTCTCTGTGCTGCGTTTACGCTGCCTTGACGACGCATCCAACACTGTGTTCAACTCATTTTATCGCAGACATTGGAAACTGATCATCTTTCCAACTTTGGAAATGTTTTAAAGTTCCTAATCCAAACTTTTTTATTCATTAACGCCATGCCTGATATCTGATGCATACAGTTTCTAAGACCTATTACATCATTTTATAGTTGCTGTCTATAATGTAATACTTGTCTGCTGCCCCCTGGTGGATACCTGTTGCACTACAATAGTCCCTTCATATTACATGGTAATAAACCTTACATATATGCAAATGATTATTGTTTTTAAATTAATTTCAGGGACAAACGAAGATTTCATATACATTTATATATATATTTATATATATATATATATATATATATATATATATTCTGCTTATTCATTATTTCTTTTAAATAGGAAAGCAAACAGACCTTTATATCTCTACCACTCCTGTATTCCTGTTAAACTACATGTTAGCAAACTAGGAAAATAATCTGAAAAAATGAATCATCCTCATCCTGTTATCTGCTTATTGCCATGGTGATTGCTGATTTGTTTTGCTTTTTTTTTTTTTTTTTTTGGCTTGTTTTGTTTTTCTAAGATTTTGTTGGCACTGAACCTGGGCCAGCTGAGCTGAGGACCTGTAGCCTCTGTACATAGGGCGGCTGATCTACAAAGTGAGCACCACCCTAACAACTCAAACAACAAATAAACACAAATAAATCCCACAACATGTTAATACATGTTAGAAAACAGAGTGAAGCTGATTTATTATATAGATATGCTTTTATTAGAAATAAGACACATTCATTTTGTGCTCTGAAAACTGTACAATAACAAAGAGGCGACCCCAGTAAAACAAAAAGGTGTGTGAGGGAGGTGGTGGGAAGGGTGTGTGTGGCGGGGGATGGGGCGCAAATCAGTGATCGGAGGACGCTGGAGCTCAGGGGTCGACAGTCAGGGGGCATGATAAGAAGTGACTGGTGATATCAAAACACACACTGTTACACAGCAATACAGAATACTCGTATAGTCCAGTACCCTGAAAGGACGAGGGGGATGGGACGGGAGGATCAGGTTCAGAATAATAATGTTCATTTTTATATTAATGAGAACGACTATCCCCAAGCACAGTAAGAAAGATAATTATAGGCTAAAATCCATTCTGTAGAACTCTGTTGAAATAATTACAATGCTGTACATCAGGACTCCAAATGAGCCTTGTGCTTTCCCCGTGTGCAACCACAGTCCTACACGCCAGCTACGCCTTCTTCATGCCATCGCCTTTAAATATTTAGAGATATAATCATTTATTCGTCTTCCACTTATCAGCACACACACATACATACACAGGTACCCTTTTTCTTCAGCGCTTACTGTAGTCATTGAGAAACTGACCCAGACAGCATGTGTTTGTTGAACGTGGCTCCTTCTGGATGCCCCGACATCCATTTTGTCCCATCTGTTGGACGACTACGGGCCAGTGAGAGGACAAAGCCCATCGGCCTGCACGTGAGTGTCTCTGAGGTGTCCCTCCATGACAAGGCAACCTGCACTTCTGCAGGTTTGGTTCATGGTGATTTATTTTTTTCTTCTTTTTTTTATTTATTTAAATTTTTAATCCCCTTGGCTTGACTTGTCACCACAGGAGTGACCCCGCCCCATGAATGAGCCAAAATGATGGAGGGAGTTATGAGGAGGCGGTGTGGTTGACGGGCATACCGTGTGCCTCCTCAAACCCTCCTCCTCTTCAGTTTTCTCAACAACACTGAATCTGCTCAGTTAAAGGAAAAAACTTCAGAGGCATCTTGAGCTGCTTACAACATGAGCGTTGGTCAGGAGGGGGCAGAACGGGAGGCAACCATACGCTCCATAGTGAAGAAAGAGAGACATAATCATGATTAATACACTGGAACCATTTAATACAGGGCTAAACATTGCATGATTACCTTTACTATGCTGCTTATTACACGACTGCATGGTGCGCATGTAGTAGCTTCATCTGCTACTTTGGCCATCGGTCACCACACGAGCCAGCAGATCATAGACAAGAAGATGATCAGTATTTGGCTGATATCAAAACATCAAATGAAACAACATAGAAGGAGGCTCCACGGTCCCTTCTCTCTTTAACTTGCTTTCTCATATCTTGTCCTCTCCTCGTCCTCCTTGTTCTCACACAGGACTTGACCCAGCCTTTGTACAGAGCAGGGCAGTGTGTGTGTGTGTGTGTGTGTGTGTGTGTGTGTGTGTGTGTGTGTGTGTGTGTGTGTGTGTATGTGTGGTGTGTTAGTTTGCTGGGAAAATGGGCAGTTGTAGGGTGTGAGGCTTAGATTTGGGAGGAGGGTTCACACTTCTGTCTGCAGGTCCATGATCTCCTGGCCCACAAGAGGAATGGTGGCACTGGTCTTCTCCCACTCCACTGTCTGCAGCTCCAGAGGGGAGGCCACCACACTTTCCAGATCCTTCCTCACCCAGGCCGGGGGCGAGTGGGTCTTCCGGATGCCCTCCCACGCTCTCTTACTTGGAGTCTGCTGCTTGTCCTGTCGGGAGGAAAGTAGGAAAAAAAACTTGTTTGTTCTCTGTGAAGTATTTTATTTATATATACTTATACTTTACCTCATGCTGCATTTCATTAGTGTGTTTCCCTTTTTTCTTAAAGGCGGACTTTACCAAGAGTGAAATGAAAGAGAATCCCATGCCCGTGTGTTAAGTATGGAGCCAGTAATTAGCTCAGTTAAGAGCTGACAGGAGGAAGCAGGGCAGAAGAGTTTCCCTGATTCATCTCTAGAATAGACCCTTTTATTTTAACAATACTAAGTCAATAGATTGTAAGAAATCAAACTGTCTTGATATGCAACTTGTTTTCAGCAGCAGCTGCTAGTGTTGTGTTGCTTCCGCTGCAGGAAAAACATCAGCTAACTAAACAGTTTACCAATCACCAGGAATAAAAACAACCAAAGGTTTGACTGTTGTTAGGCTCTGGGACAAAGTGTGTGTGTGGATGTGAGAGTTCTAGTCCCAGCCTACTATCCATGAGTGGAGTCATTCAAATTCCTCAGTGTCCACATCACAGACAATCTCCCCTGGTCCACAAACACCACAGCCATTATAAAAGCGTCCCCGCAGCGCCTGCACCTTCTAAGGACCCTCAGGAAAAATCAACTGAGAGGCTGCTGGTGCCCTACCATCCAGAGCATCCTGACCTACCACAGCACCGGCTGGTATGCTGGGTGTACTGCTGCAAGGGCTGCAGAAAAGATCATTGGCTCTTCTCTTATTTCCATCACAGACTATTCTCTCCACTTTCTTTTACCCTTTGCACTCTAAAGTTGAGTGTTATGTAATATTTTTATTATAGCATTAATTTTTATTCATTATGCATGTATGACTTAACACTGTTTATTTTAATTTGTATTTATTGACTTTATATGCACCTTGTAGGAGTAATACTCCTAATTTTGTTGTACTACCATGTGTGATGACAATTTAGGTATTCTTATTCTCTTAGTTCAGCTGGCATGTCACCAGTCTACAACGACTACAACAGAAGCTTCACCCACCAATCATCTGTCAGCTGCTTTGTCACCAGATGGACCATTCCCTAAGATGATAGCTAAAGACATGTTTCAGGAGTTTGGTTGGAGATTTTAGAAGTTTGATAAAATTAGCTAATGGTGAGTTTACAGTCTATCAAAAACAAAACAACATATCAGACTGATGATGCTGTAGGTGAGGTGGACGCTCAGAGCTGAAAAGCTGTCTCTGATCACAGAATCATGGACACAGCTACAACAGAGACGTATGTTACAAGCACGTCATTATAGACCTAACTGGAAAATCCACAGAGCTGGGCTTCGATGGAGACTAGATGAAAAAGTAGCAGCATGTGACCCTGTTAGCAACATACATTAGCTAGCACTGAAAAGCTGCTGGGGGGTGGGGGATATTCAAAGAATGGTGGAATTATTCACAGATGTTTAAATTGTGTGTGTAGTTGAAATGCTTAGTTCTTAATTCATTTATCCTCCATCTCACTTCTAACCACTGAGAGAGGAAAAGATGAACATACTCTGACTGGAAAGAAAGTTGCTTTTCTTCTGCAGGACTCTAACTAGACTCAGTGATTTCCACTTCGTAACGTAGGAAACACTAGAAGTGATGATGTCATTTTGCCACTGCTTTGACCATGACTTCACATTGTGATTATCTACTACTGCTCCACAGGTTTCCTCATAAACTGTACCAAGATGGAAAGAAAATAAAAACAAGGTGTCGCAAAACTATATATCTACTGATCAACAAATGCAGCTATAAACTTCTAATGACTTGGTTTATTTCTCACAGATGAAGTATGAGCCCAGTCTGGCTGCAGTAACACTGACACAGTTTCATCCTTTACCCTGAGTTAATCATCTGTGGCTCTGACTTTCCACTTAACACACAGTCATAAGAGATCTCAGTTCATTTTCAAGAAGAATGGAATACACACATTTCCCAAAAGACCCGCAAAATCCCTGCAACCCCCATGAGATGGATGTTGACATGTTGATCAAAAGTGGGAAAATGCACAAACTCCCAGACTAAAGAATTCTGGTTCACACATAATTGCGGCACATCCTCAAAACACATCTTGTACCCACAGTGAAGAAGATCTCTCTGCCTCTTCAACTTCATGACCATAATCTCTTGAGTGTTTTCATATACATGTAACCTAGCCTGGACTTGGATCTGACTCCAAAGCTGTGAAACAAACGGAGTCTTTTCCAGCAGAAGGAAACTTGCTGCCATAGAATGACTGCAGCTACAAAGCCAACATGGAAATCCTTTTGTCCCTGTTTGGAGAGAATTCCACTCCCAACCCTGTTTCCCGCTTTTTAGAGAGGGAGAGGAAACTGTGGGATTTCCCAACCACGGCAGGAAGAAAGAAAAACCTAAATCCCTATGTAACTGATCGCAATAAACCTCAACAGGACAGTTTGGAGGTGTGGGTGGGCACAGAGCTCTTAATCATCAGAAAGACGAGTGATCGTGTTAGAGAACCCAACTTTAACTCACTTGGCTGGTTTCATCTCTGCAGCCACAGTTACTGAATGTGTTGGAGGTACGTGTTCTTTTTCTGAAGGAGGGAAGTTTCTACATTCAGTTTCATTTCTGTTAAGTGGAAGTATGGAGAAGCGAGGTTTGTGACATTACAGACAGGATGTAGCTTCCGGCCTAAAAAAGGTTTATTGATCACGGATAGAGAGGGTGAAGCAGAACACACCCTAGGCTTCAGCTTCGCTCTGTTCTTGTCTCCTTTGATTTTTTAGAAGCTAAAGTTAAAAACTGTCTCTAGTGTTTCTCAATCCTGGTCCTCAGGACCTCCCTGCCCTGCATGTTTTAGATATTTCCAACTCCAACACACATGATTCAGATCAGGTATGTTAAAATGAAGAAACATCGAAAACAGGGGTCACCAGCTCCTGACTTTTTGGGCCGGGGTCCTGCAGGTTTTCATTGTTTACCTGCTGCAACACCTGGTTCAAATGACATGGTTCTCCAACAGCTTGTTGTCAAGTTCTGCACCTGCCTCTAACGACCCTGGTCTAAAACATGCACATGAAACACTGTTCTGTTGGAACCTTTTTCAACACACTGATCCAGTAATCATGGATCCAAACTGAAAAACTGGATTAATCAACCAAATGAGGAAATTCTGGATATCCAAATATCCGACATCAGTTTGGTTATTAAAAGTTAATAGTGAAATGTTTTGGTTTAAATACGATGAAGGCTTCCACCATGTCCTGATTTACGTTCTACAAATAGAAATTTCTGTTTCATGATGTGAACACAGAATGTGGTTCAGTCTGTTAGTTTAAAGAAATGACTGTTTTTCATGTAAATGTCTGGTTAAGCTCAGTTCCTTCTAAATTTTGGGTATTTTAGTTTTTGTGATTTTCTGAATGAAAGCGATTGTGTTAAATCAGCTGTGATACTGGCAATATGTTGGTTTCCTTAACTTGGCAATATTTTTAATGAACTGGTTTACATGAACACAGTTATGATAAACTGGACTAATGTTGGTCATAATGGATTTGTTTTAATTGGGTTATTAATGGACTATGATGAACTGGACTCAATCAGATTGTGTCTGTAAAATCGATGACTTTGCTGTGAATTGTTGTTGTACAAATAAAGTTGAATTGAAATATAATCTCATCGCTGGATACTAAATTCACCCAATCACTACATATCAGTATGTAATTTCAACCAAACACCACGACAAGGCCCCTGTGGTCTGACAGCAGTGTGGGATTGAATAACAAACACTACAGAAACTGAACTGAATACCTGACAGTCATTTTACAGATTGCAGTGAATAGTATGAGGTGGAATGTAAACAGCTGTTTATCATTACTCTTCTCGTTGCATATTTCTGCTTGGACATGTTTAAATCCCCTCAAATTCTTTCCTATACGATTTTTGATCTTGTGTAGCTATACATCTGGATCACATCCACCACATCTCTTGGTGGAGGTGTTTCACATGCCCACCCACAATATGAGCACACAGCTAGCTCCCACTGACGCTGTAAACAACAGAAATACAAAATTTTAAATGGCTGATTTTACAGTTAAAGAAAAAAAAATATTCAAGTGTAGTACTTATCAGAAGAAGGAAGGGGAGCTGTATTAGGGAAGGGAGGGGCAGAATAGAATAAAATTAAACTCTTTACACTCATGTTGGTCTTGTCGCTGCTGGCAGAGGACACACTCCATCTTTTGGCAGCTTTGGCATCAACAGGTGGAGATTCTCTATCCTTGTCTGCACTGTGAATCTTCCTGTTGAGGTCCTGAAACATGTCCTGGTGGCGTTTCCGGGTGTGCATTATTTTCTACACAGGGATATTGCACGTTATGTACAAGGTAAACAGCACAGGCTATCATAACTTCTACTGTAGCCGCTTCACATTGAATGTCTTTAATCTCTACAGCATAATCAACTTGAAAAATAAATGTATGTAAAAATCTAGAAGTGCTTTTTGCTCTGAGTTTAAGAATCTCTGCAGGAATCAAAGAGACTAAAATTACCTCAAAGTCAAGCTCTGCATAGCGCGATTTTCGTCTCTGAGGGGAGATGAGACAGAGAGATTAAAGATGTGTCTTGATATCGTGTGCCTTGTGAGCAGAAGAAAGCTCAAGTGTTTCACTGTGTTTGTGGGAGTCACTGGAGTGACTCACGGGGGACAAAACAATGTTTGCTGCTGGTCATTTGAGCCCCGCTGGCACAAGTTTGCAGTTAACAGATTGTGACCGAATGACCTTTAAGTCCTCTGTCACGAAGTGGTGAAGGAAGACCTGACCTTCAGGCTGCTTGCTTTCTCTGGCAGCTGCTGCCTCGCACGGCATTATGGAAGTGTGTTTTGCCCTCCAAGTGAAAAGACACCAGCAGGCAGATGTCTGAGTGTTTCAGCTATGAGCTGTGTCGTCTCATCCTGCTACCGTTGTCTGCTTTGCAAACTGACTGAAAACAAACCATTTTACGGCTGAAAAAAGCCGGGATACTTCTGCTGGGCGGTGATGAGTAAAAGGAATGGGTTTGGATATGTGTCAGAAAGGGGATGACCAAAGCAATGAAGGGATGGCGTGACGGCGCTTCACTGTGGGGAAGTGATCAATGATACTCCTTTGTTTTCTTTGGGATGAATGTTTTCTTTATAAATGAATGCGTTGCTGGTCAAACAAAAAGGTTCAATAAATGGCATAGAAATGATTTCACATATTACATAAAAGTTCTTTCTGCTCACAGTATGAACTCAAATAATAAATAAACGATGTCTCTGTACTTACAGTATTTTTTAAGAGATACAATGAGAAGATGATGTTCACTACAGTAAATTCTCAAGAAGCAATTAAAATAATTTGGTGTGGTGGAATTATCTGATATGAGGGAGTATGAATTCTTTAGTGTCCACTTTTACAGCACAAAACCCATCAGAACAAGAAAAGTTAACAGAAAATGATGCTACTATTGACAAAATCTGACATAATGTCACTTTAAATGGTAAACTTTATTATAACAATGTTTTATTTCCCCCAAATTCCATTTGAGTATGTTTGGTCCATATTTCAGGTTGATATAGATGCTATGGCCACAAATGTTCATTGTAAGGAAACAAGCGTCTTACTGGATGTATGAAAACTTAACTGCTGCAATTCGGGGGTTTGTTCCTCTCCAGTTTTTTGGACCAGCAGACTGTGTTACATGTTTGAAAATCTCCCTTCATTTTAATCCTGAGGTAGGTTCAGTTTTCATTTTGTGTTTAAACTTCAGTGACTGAAGTTTGATCAACATGTTAGTAGTTTGTTAAGGCCCATTTATGCTCGACAGATACACAGACGGACGGACAGATTGTTTCGTTTTATTAGCGCAGAAGACGGAACAATACCACCGGAAATCGAAGAAAACAAAAGCAGAAGACGAATGAAGACGAAGACAGCTGCAGAAATTTCCACCGACAGCCAGTAGTGAACCTGGAGTGAACTCTGAACTCAACACTGCCCACTAGTGCTGGAATAGACTAAACAACCAATGCAAGGTACAAGATGCATGAAAGTATGATGGCGACAACGTATGACGTCTGAAATTGGCGTTCCAGTTTAAACACTTAGGGGAGCATAAATGGACCTATACACTGATAATTCATTTATCCAACTCCCTGGATCACAAACTCTGAAATATGGTCTTTTCCCACCTATTTTTCCCATAGGAGTTAAATAATTTATTTAAATGTACTTACACACTTTAACAGGTCTACCTGTCCAACAAATATCTAACCAGCCAATCACATGGCAGCATTTTAATACATTTACTCATGCTGACATGGTGAAGGCGACTTGGTGAAGCTGATAAACTGGTTTGGTATCTGCTGACTATAAAAACCACAGCATCTAATTCACACCACTCTCTCCAGACAGAGCAGTGAGAACACTGACCTGGATGGACGTCTGCGGATACTACTCTCTCATGTGTCTGTTTTTGCTGAAGTTCAAACTGAGCATCAGAATGAGGAAGAAATGGGATTTAAGAGGCTTTAATGTGTCATGGTTGTTGGTCTGAGTACTGGGATTTCTGGGATTTATAGAAAATGGTCTGAAAAAAAAGAACACATCCAGCCTTGAAGAAGATGGGCTCCAGCAGCAGAAGACCACACCAGGTGCCTCCTGCCAGCTAAGAACAGGAAACTGAGGCTACAATTCACACACACTCACCAACACTGGACATTAGAAGATGGAGAAACGTTGCTGGTCTGATGAGTCTCCATTTCAGCTCCACATTCAGATGCTCGGCTCAGAATCTGCTGGAAACATCATGAAAACATGGACCCATCCTGCCTTGGATCAACGCTTCAGGCTGCTGCTGGTGTAATGGTGGGGGGAGATTTTCTAGGCCCACTTTGGGCCCCTTAGTACCAACGTGGCCTGGTTTAACCAGCACAGCCTACCTGAGTATTGTTGCTGACCATGTCCATCCCTTTATGACCACAGTGGAGCATCTTCTGATGCTACTTCCAGCAGGATAATGCACCATGTCACAAAGCTCAGATCATCTCCACCTGCTTTCTAGAACATGACGATGAGTTCACTGGACTCCAACGGCCTCCACAGCCACCAGATCTCAGTCCAGTAGAGCAGCTTTGGGATGTGGTGGAACGGGAGATTCTCATCATGGATGCAGCCGACAAACCTGCAGCAACTGTGTGATGCTGTCATGTCAACATGGAGAAAACCTCTGAGGAAGGTTTCCACCACCTGCTTCCATCTATCACACCAGGAATTAAGGCAGTTCTGGAGGAAAAGGGGGTTCAACCGGGTACCAGAAGGTGGACCTGATAAAGTGGACGGTGAGTGTAAGGGGGAAGAAGGTGTTAAAGCCTCATTCAGGAAAGTATTTTAGTTTTTTTTGTTCTGATGGGATTCGAGGTGTGTCTCTGTTTTCAAAACATTTTTGGATTTGTGAATCAAAGGGAAAGTCCATGCTGATATAATTGACTGTAAAATGTTAAAATTAAAGACCTGTTACTAAGTAAAGCTCAGTTCTCTTCAGGTCAAAACTCAAAATTATTTGAGAATTTATCGTAGTAAAAATCCCTGCATGCATGTCTTATTTTAAACACGTGGTATGAGATCCACTACTATACTAAGTAAGTGGTCTTACCTCTAATGAGCTCATGGACAATGTTGAGACCGTTTCACTTTTGGACATTACACCGCTGCCCGACTCTCCCCCGTCACACATGTTGCTGGCCACCTGTGAGTCTCTGGTAATGTTCTGCAGGTTGTGTGCAGGAGAGTCTCTGTCAGAGCATGACACACTGACCTGGTCAGAAGGCAGGCTCTTCAGCCCAAAGCCAGGCACCGGCTCTCCGCTGGCAGGGTTAGCCAGGTGGATGAGCCTGGTCTGAGGCAGCTGCTCCATGCCTATATTATATTTGGCTGTCTGATCCTCTTTCCCCTTGGACGGTTTCAGGGTGCCTGTGTTGTTGGTTGGCAGAATGATGTAACCTGGGCCTTTGCCAGCGCCCTCAGAGCTGCTGCCCTCACCGTTCCCTCGAGGCAGGTCTCCGTCCAGCTGCTTGAAGAGTTCACCGTCGCAGATGTAGATGGACTTGGCACCTGGCAGCTCTGTGCTGATTCCCTTGGCGGCACCTTTCTCCCGTCGCAGAGTTAGAGTGTGGCTGGTGTAGTCAGCCACGTTCTGGAGGTGAACCTTAGCCATGCTGGCCGGCATGGTGTTAAAGTTAGAACCCTTAGTGAGGGTCCCAGAAGAGGCCTTTTCTTCCCCCTGCAGGGATGAGCGCTTCATTGTACCTAAAAACAACGGAAAGATGGAAAAGGCATTGAATAGATGGGATTTACCCAGGTAAGTCTTCAGACAAAAGAAAAGAAAAACTCTGATGTCATGTTCATATGAAGATATTTAACAGTCAGGAACCACAGAGAACTCCATTTTGTCAGATTAAAAAAAAAAACATAAGATAAAATCCAAATTTCTCCTTAAGCTTTCAGTCACACTGACCGGACTGTTTGCGGCCCATGTGGAGAGAGGTTTCATCATCATCATCACCATCATCCAAACTGAGCTCAGCATCATCATCATCATCATCATCATCATCAAACCTGCTTCTGATTGATGGAATAAGAAAAGGGTCCTGTGGAGGGAATGACCTCGTTCTCCAGATCAGCAGTGATGGAGGAAATCTGCTGCTTTTCTTCAAACACTCATCTTTCTTTGTTTGGTTGAACTAGAACCAAAACTCCGGTATCGTCTCTTTGTCACATCAGATGGATGATCGATCACTTCCATCCAGTCGTCCTCAGTCCTCTGCAGCTTCACTGGAACTGGCTTTTCTCCTCTTTAACTGTTAGTGATTATTTTTGGGCTTGGATGGAGATCCGTGTCCCTCAGCTGCTTTCTGAAAGTTCCCTCAAAACTATTGTTTTCTCCTCGATTGTTTTCTCTGTTTTCTCTCATAGTACTTTGAGTTTTCTGATGCTTTGCTGCTTCCTCTGTCAGCCTATGTCTCTTCATTGCAAACCTTATTTGTTCTTGCTTTAACTTTTGGAAACAGCTGACTGGAAGAAATGAACAACTTTTACAGCTGATTTGTGATTTTCTAGTTTTCTATATAGATGCTCACTGATTTGCATTCATTTCTTCAGAATTGGTGCAATTAATAAATAATTCACGTAATAACAAATATTTTTTGTTATTATGTAAAGTACTTTGTGCTGCTCTTTGGTATGAAAAAATAAAACTCTTTTAAGAATTCATTTAAGAATAAATAAAGTTTTATTTGATGGAACTATAGCTGACGTTAGCTGAGATTATGAGGCTCTAGAGATTGTGGTGGACAGCAGAATCAAAGAAAAACCCGTCGAGCTTGGAAGGACCTTGTGGCCACAACCCGTTTCAGCATAACAGCTGCTGGCTTGTGGGGGGAGGGTACCCTGCACCATGTCCAGGCTGCGAAGCAGCAACAGACAAGTTACCGGACTAAGGACACAACGTTTCTTCTCAGCGCTCCTTCTTCTTCTTCTTCCGTCTGCTTCTCATGTGACACAAGGACAAGAAGAAAAGAAAGGAAGACGTGTTTTCTGTCATTTCTCCATCAGGCTCATCTCCTTTCTGTGTCTTAGTAGCTTTTCTGCCACAGATGTTTTTTCCTGATAAGCCGTCTCATGAGATCATCAGTATCTGATGCAGCACTCGTCAGGAGGGACTTCATTAAGCGGCGGCGGTGAAGGCGCGACTCTGGCAGCCATGTTTATCTGTACTGAACAGCTCAGCACGTTCATGCCGTCAGCTGAGCTGCATGTCCTGGACAAAAAAGACACGATGACGATGACGGTCTCAACATCGGTGCAGACGTGAGGGAGAACATGGCTCACATCTGTTTCCACAATGCTGAGGAGTTTACAGCATCCACAATTCACAGAGGAGGCCAAACCAAACATCTGGAACATCTGAACAGCAGTCAAACAAACAAACAAACAAACAAACAAACAAACAAACAAACAAACAAACAAACAAACAAACACTCAATCTGGAGCTTACCTGATCTGCAAGCCATGTCTACGTCTTTCTCAAAGTCAGTCTGCGGACAGAGAACAGCAGATATAGATTAACTCTGCACATCCCATCAGGATTTCATTAAAAACAACATCAGTCATGTTATACCATGAGCTGAGCATGGCCGTTTTGGAAAGATCCTCCTGAGTCCCCGTTGGCGTCTTCCTGCCGGTCCACCACGCGACACTTCACCGCCTCCTGAACCTGCAGCAGACCACCACAGCACAGATCGCTATACTCATGCAGGGAGGATGTACGACACAGGATGAGCAGCATCCTAGCAACACAGGTTCAAATCTACATCGTTTTCACTGATTTTTTACTTTGACCAGACAATTTATTTGCACATAAGGCAACAAAAAAAGAAATTAAATCTAAAAATTCAATACAATGAAATGTTCCTCGTTTTAAAGAAGTAGGAAAGGGCATTAAATCCCAACCCATCCCTTTTCCACACCCAAATGAATTATAACAGTTATCATTATCATGATCATTACACACACCGTAGTCACATATAGATAATGATTAAATAACAATGATAATCATATCAATACTGGCAATATCAGTATCTCCTTAAACAACAATACATGTGTGTAATGGAGCTGTGCAGTAATAATAATAATAATACTGATAACACCCTGAATGTGGCTGAACCAACAAATTCTGAGATTTTAACGCTTGATTCGGTATATTTATCATTTTTTACATCCTAAAATTTCACATGTAAAATTTCCAGTCTGTTCAAAAGTTGCATAAGAGATGGGAGTCCGATATCTACAGATACCAGCAGGGCCTGTCCTTGTGACAGCCGTGCAGGCCAATTATTGACTGGTTATTCAAATTAATTCAGTTCATCGATCTGGAATCATGAATGTGACGAAACATTCCAGAAGATGATCAATCCTGCACAAACCCAATTAAAAACCTGGAATTCCAGCAGGAAAGTTGTTAATTGAGGGACAGGCTGACTGAGCTTTCAAAGAGCAAATAATTCCCAGGAAGAGATCCCAAACCCACGTGAAGAGCAGACACTGGGGAAGAGGAGCAGGAACAAAACGGAGAGAAAAGAGGAGGATGATTTTGTCGTCATGGTAATGTGACATCACTGCAGGTGAAATGACGTGCAGCTCTGATGAGGGACACTGGCACACAGACATGGCTGCAGAGCCTGAATGTTGGTACAGTACCTCTCTGCGCAGGATGCAGTGAACCATGACAATAACGAAGCCTTCCAGGGAATCAAATACTGCAAAAAGGATCTGGAAAAGTGCAGAACGCCGGTCGGTGATGGCTAGGACAGCTGACATCCAAGTGAGGGCCAGGAGTGGCAAAACCACACAGGAACTCCACAGGGACGCCCTGCAGGACAGGAGCACAAGCACCGTCAGGAACACTCTAAGAAACTAATACTTACCCTCAACTAGGCCTACTCATGGGGTAGTTTTCATTAACTAAGATTAGTTTAATAACAGTTTTCTACACAAAATAAAACAAAAAAATCTTTTATTTCTAAAAGAGCAAAACAAATTGTGATGCTAAGACTTAACTAACCTACATCTCCTTCATTCACTACCCACCCTGTTAGCATACTGTTAGCAACTCTGACCATGCAGATATTTGTAGCATCACAACAAAGAATTATTTTACTATCACAAACAAATACATACATCCATAATCTGAAGATATATATGTTTGTAAATCACATATATTACATGCATGTATGTATATAAGATGGTTTAGTCAAACCACAGAGGATCTAGTGTCACAGGAAAGAGAGGGAGGGAGTGAGGGTGAGCAGTGGAGGAAATAAAAAGGTGTCATGAGGCTGAAACAGAATGAAAAGACTAACAGAGGAGATGCAGAGAAGAGGAGGACAGAGAGAGAAAGAGTCTGAACAAGTCTGAGTTTACTGACTCAGAGTCAACAGGAATAATCCTCATCCTTCCTGCCAGCACTGCCACATTTACTGGACACGGTCAGCTTAGTTTCATTTACAACTATATCCAGAGATGAAGGAAAAATAGCCAACTACTAAACATGGTACGTGTGGCTATTTCAGAAATGACCAAAGCATCCAAATCTGAAAATGATCATCACTAATCAATCATCTGTTAACAGTTAGGTTGAGAGTATACTTGCTTTTAAACCTCATGAACTTGTAGCCAACTGGCTCCATTGTTACAGTATCTCACAGAAGTGAGTACACCCCTCGCATTTTTGCAAATATTTTATTATATCTTTTCATGAGACAACACTATAGCGTTGACCCATGAAAAGATATATTTGCAAAAATGAGGGGTGTACTTACTTCTGTGAGATACTGTATATATATATATATATATATATATATATATATATATATATATATAACACATTAAAGAAATGAAAGCATTTAATTGCAGTTTGCGTTCCAAACCACGCAGAACATTTGTCACTGCACGATTTCCAGTACACTGATTAAATTGAGACACGTCACAGCTAGGCTAAATCAGTGATGCTAATTTAGCTACTTTGGCGCTATATTGAGCAAGTTGTCAGACTCTATTTCTAAGAAGCAACTAGCGACAAATATAGAGACTTTTTCTGATGTTATTGGAGACTTGAAAACTGACATTAAAGCACTTTCACTTCTTCTCAATGAGCGGCGCTTTCACTGCTAGTTAAAGTAGTTAAACTCACACTTCAACTTTAGGACTGTTCATTTTAGGCCAGGAATATTTTCTATGTCTTTATCTACTGTTTGAAAATTGAAATGCAAATAATTTTTCAGACATTCCTAGAGCTTGAGTTCACAATATTGATGTCTGGGTCTATTATTTTATTCATTCGTCCACTAAAATCCATTTAAATGTGATAAATCAAGATTAATTAATTACAAGGCCTCTAATTAGTTACATTATTATATTAAGTCCCTCCCCTAATACACACACACACACACACACACACACACCACACACACATTATATATATATACATTATGTATATATATATATATATATATATATATATATATATATATATATATACACACATAATGTATATATATATATATATATATATACATTATATATATATATATATATATATATATATATATATATACATATATATATATATATATATATATACATATATATGTATGTAGGGTCAAATGATTAAAATTTACAATACAGCTTTCAAATAAATCACAAATTTCAAAATAATTTCAAAATGATCAATCACCATTGCTGACTTTTCACATGCGTAAGATTTGACTGTATTACAGTATTGTATCAACAGAACAAGCATATGTTACAAATATTTACTGTTTACTGAGCTTCCAATGTCCAAGGGTCAGTACATGCAGCATGTGATGTACTTCTATATGTTGTTCTAAATCATCTCTGCCGTGTTCTAGATCATAATTCAGAATTCGTATATGACCATCTCACCAACCGTCTCCATGGTGATTATTTCTGTCCTAAAACCAGCAGATGTGACGACTGAAGTTAAACAGCCGACATTGATGAAGAAACTCTGATAAAACTGATGATCTGGATAAAAACAGCTTTTTCCTTTTATCATTGAAGTGTGTTTGTGCAGCAGTGATAAAACACCTACAGCAGCATCACCCAAAGTAAACACCTGCTGATAAAATACACCATTGGCTGTTTGTTTTACTAGTTTTTCTTTACTCTTTTACATTTATTTCCTGGTCAGTGCTCCTGCCTGGCCCCCCATCGAACTTTTCTAGACCCGCCCCTGCATAAACCCCTGTATTAACCCCGTCTACCACCAGCCAGCTACTGTGTTAGAGAAGGTCCTGCCAACAACAATACTTTGGGGTAAATATGTGATGGTGTGAACCATGAACTTCTAGTTTCCTCCTTCTCAACTGAACCATAAACGCAACGAGAGAGAAAAGCCGATCAGCTGATTAGCATAAATAACAGACGATGAAATAGACCAAGCCATCTCAAGATTAAAAACTAATAAAATGTCAGGAGCAGATGGTTACCTGACTGGTATAAATTTTTTAGAGAAATATTGATCCCACTGCTTAGTGACTGTTTTTATTTTGAAAGTCCTGGAGACAAGTAGTAATTTCAGTTATCCCTAAACCAGGAAAGGATAAGACAGAATGTAACTCACACAGGCCTATTTCAGTTTTAAACCAAGATTATGGACTATTTGCTTCTATTATGGATAAAAGATTGGAAAAGGTTATCCCAGAGCTTATAGATTTGGTGTAGGTGTAGTGAAAAACAGGTATAATATTAAAAGAACTTTACATTTCATTAAATATGAAGGAAGAACCGATTTAGAATCACTAGTTTTTAGTCTTGATGCAGAAAAGGGCTTTGATTGTGTTCGATGGGATTATAAAGAAGAGAATTTACTGAAAGCTCCTCTATCAAACTTACTGAAAAAAAGTAATGGGATCTCAGTACTGCAGTAATATGGTACAAAAGACTAAAAGATCAAAAGTTTGAGAGAAAGGGCTGGAAATTGCGTTGGCCAGCCTATGATACAGATTTAAGCAATGGGCAAGAAAAGGGATAACCTCATACTGTATGATGTCATCAGAAGAAGAGCTATGTGCATATTTAGCCTTGCAATCTGAGAAAATTCCACAAGTTACTTTAAATAAAAATGGGAGAAAGAGGCCAAGAGGATATTATCTACACAAGACTGGAGACATATATGGAAATCCCAAGTTTAGATCTATGGAAGGACTTTGGTTGGAGGAATATTATCAAATACTTCCTGACTCCACAAATAAAAAACATGTACAAGAAAGCAGAATTTGGTCAATGTTGGAGATTGTGTGGTAAGTTATCTGCAAACCATTTTCACATCGTCTGGGAAAGTCCAAGCAACACCACCCGTTGGGTGCAGGGGGTGGGGGAAACTAACAAAGCTACAGGATCTGAATTGGATGTGAATTTTAGTATTATTTATCTGAGCAATCTACCAAAGAACATGACAGGAAGGAAAAAATACTAATTCCAAATATTGGTGCTGGCTAGTGAAAAATCAATAACCTGTAAATGGTTGAGTACAGAGATCCCTACTATCGATGAATGGTTGGAAATAGTTAATACATTTTATGTAATGGAAAAAATGTTGTTTTTTTCTTTGACATATGGGTGATAAATGTGAACGATCCTGGAATGATTGGATTAATTATGTGGGAAGAGAAAAGGGAAAATATTGGTTTGGAGTTCAGGTCATGTGTCAAAATTGAAAAATTAATTAAGTAAAGACATTTGATTCTGAAGGACATTGAACAATGAGAGGACCTGAGGTCTGTTATGGAAATGGACGTTTGTTTAAGGAATGTGTAATATTTTGAGAAATGAGAAGTTTGGTAAACCTGTTTTTATCCCTGTTGGCATAACTGTTTTGTTTTTTCTTCTTTCTTCTCTTTTTTAATTTTTTGTTTTTGTTGATGTAGTGTACGCTGCTGTTTTCACAATAAAAATGTAAAAATAAATAAATAAATAAAAACCACTGACCTAATGAAGTTAGAAGAAATATAACAGATTAAAATCAGATGAATAAACACTGAAGCTTCAGTGTTTGGTTTGTCTCCTCTGGGCTACCGTAGTAAGCTGTTAGTGCAACGCGGCGTCCCTGCATACACGCTGATCACTCTGAGCTCTGACAGGATCAGTAATATGCTGAACAGGAGAGTCTTGCTGAAGCTCCGAGGCTTTTATTTCCTACACACTGAATGTATCTGACACCAGGAACTGTGCTGTGGTGGTCAAAGCTCACCTAGGAGACAAAGCTCATCTGGACATTGAGCGATGGTTGAAAACTTCTAGATTTCATTCTGGGCCTGCTGAGGTGAGACTGTTTAGCACAAAGGAACTGCTGAGACCCAGAAACAAAAATGAACGGATGCTAGACGTGTGGGAATCCAGACTTTGGTCTACTGAGGTCATATCTGGGATCTTTGGTCCCTACAGGCATGGAGGATGGTGTGATGGTGCAGAGCAGCTCTACTGTGGTGATGTTGGACATTTATTTGAGGCTTTTTCCATCTAGTCTGGTTTGAGCTTCACAGGTCATCAATTTTCTTTAATAGGTCAACATGCTCAATATCGTCAGTAACAGGCTGCTTGACCGTCTCATACGAAACCAAACTTTTACTTCAGGTTGTGTGCACCGGCGTGGACGATGCATTTGAAAATACTTTGTCCTCAACAGCACATGCATTATCTGACAATCCAGTTCAGAGTGGAGCTCATTAAAACTGAAAGCTGTGGAGAAAATAAATGCAGCAAAAAACGCTTCAAGGATGAAGTGAACGCTGGCAGAAAACTGTTAATGATGGTTCATAAATTCATTTTACCACTTAATCCACTCAAAGCAGCTGCTCTCCGTTCAAGTACATTCGGGATGAGGGCAAATCACTTTCATTTGAGGCCAAATCGAAGTGAAATGACATCAGTAGAGTCAAAATGAAGCTGCAAATCAGGATTAAACACAGAAAAACAAAACTTACTTAAAGAGCTGGAAGTTTCAATGAATGAACTATTGTAATGAGATTTTTGCTGTTTCTACCTTTTTGTTTATTAGGTAGCAGAAATGAAAGAAACCCCTTGCATTAAAAGGTGTCCAAACCTTTGAATATTTTGGATTATTTTATTCTGAACACATCTTTTTCTATAGCTTTACTTATTAACTTATAAACATAAACACTGTGTGCTGTCTCACGTGTCCCATTAAACATGCGGTGAAATGGTTTGTAGAAACTGTCCAATCACTCCATTTCAGACAAAAATGATTCCAGTTGTGGGCTGTTTTACTCCTCTGATTGTCTCTTCTCAGAGCGGCGGTCACAGCCAGTCATAAACAAACTGCGACCATAACTGTGCATGGCCTCCTCACTGCCAGCGCCGTGACTCTTAGAAGACAAACACACTCACACACTTGCAGTCAGTCATCAAGCAGAAGCATCTACAGATAAATTGAACCCAGTTTCTTTTGAAGAGCAGTTTTTAAGATTCAATTAGTGCTGAGAGAAAGTCCTGAGTGCCAGGACAACAGGGAGAAAAGATGACAGAGGGATAGAGGACAGAGAACAAAGTGAGGCAGAAGGGAGGCATACAGCAGAGGAAAGAACAGAGGCAGGAAGAGTTAAGGTAAGATAATTAGCGGGACTAACATGGCGTTACTGGTAGCTGTGGTGGAAACGTCAGCCGAAGAGATAACTCCGCACTTGGCACATTTGAGCGTCATATTGTACAGTGGCACTGTCATCTGACTGCAAAGTCAAATTAACACGCTGTAACATACACAAACAGATACAAGTGCACCTACACACACATTCACACACGTGCACAACTCAGCACACTAAAAAATACTGTTTCACACACACATCGAGTTACAGTGTTCTCGCACAATCTCTCTCTCAGGGCTGCAGTCCTGCACAGAGGTGGGTGAGTTTGATTTCTGTTTGACTGTAAATGTGTGTGTGTGCGGGGGTGGGGATGGCAGGGGTCTTTTAAATTAAAATAAAGGCCAGTTTGATAGGATGAAAACACATCAACCCCCTTGTAAAACCTAAGGATCAGGAGCCCCCCCCCCCCCTTCTTCCTGCAGGATCAACTTTCCTTCTACTTCCAGGCTGATGATGATGATCCCCGTCTGTCCTGACTGCTCATTACCAGCAATGCCAAGCTTTCCTGCAGAGGCTTCAACACACACACTCGTCTCAAACCCCCAGGTTCACAGAGGACAACTGAAATCTGGTCAAGTCATAGTTCACTTATGAAAATAACTGTAGCCCAACACTATTTACAGCTCTATGTATCTCACTACGAATTCTGTTGGGGAAAAAAACAAAACAAAACAAAACTGGAGATTTCTGCAAGTAATAACAAAATAATACGTCACCAAGCAGCCTTCCACTAAACAACAATTAGACCTGACGAGCCGAGGGAATCGATTTTTGTAGCCTCTGGATGCCCGGATTAAAAATCACATAATGGAAAAAATTCAATTTCTAGTAAAAGGCCAAGACAGCCGTTAAATGTACGCTGGAGGCAATGATTTTAAAAAGCTATCAACACTTTCTGAAACACACCATTTTCCTGGCCATAAGGCTTAGAGGAGAAAGGTTGCTGCTTGCACAGGTGGGGTGCAAATAAGATATCAATGCACAAACATCACGTGCAACATGTGCAGCCCAAACACACACCCTCACAGGACCTCAGGCGGGATGCATGACCTAGACAGATAAAAACTCGCTCAATGATTGATCAACCTGCTAATACTTCCTGTAAACAGTCGATGGTGATGACTGAAAGCATTGAAGTCATTGTTAAGGAGGAAACGTGGCGAGCTGCTTTGACTCAGCCATCTCCTGTCTGTTTTCATTTTCTCACCAAACTAGTCTTTAATTTTCAGGAGAAAAGAGGCTGAGCGGCAAGGCTTTTCCCCGAGCGCAGGCCGACCCGAGCGTTACAGATGCAGCTTTGCACTTAATTACATTCTGCACAAATTAATTAGCTTCATTAAACTTTTTTTCCATTCGATCCTTCAGTAAAGCACGCCAGAGAAGCACGTGGATGGAGAGCAGTGAGGGTTGCTGAGTTAACAGTAAATAATAATAATACATTCTAACTTTTATTATGATATTTTATACAGTGCCTGATTTAAATGTTGAGCTCTGTCAGCTGACACTAAACTGAAAGTTCACTGCAGCAATTATTCTCACACACACATCAGACATCACAGACATGATGGTGGAAGCACTTTCCAGCAGCAGAGCAGCCTTTTGAGGGGGGACCTATTTCACTGCTGCACCACCAAACTTGCGGCAGAGCAGCCGTTTGAGGGGGAACCTATTTCACTGCTGCACCACCAGACTTCCGTCAGAGCAGCCATTTGAGGGGGGATCTATTTTACTGCTGCACCACCAGACTTCCGTCAGAGCAGCTGTTTGAGGGGGAACCTATTTCACTGCTGCACCACCAGACTTCCGTCAGAGCAGCTGTTTGAGGGGGAACCTATTTTACTGCTGTACCACCAAATCTACGGCAGAGCAGCCGTTTGAGGACGGACATATTTCACTGCTGCACCACCAGACTTGGAACAGAGCAGCCATTTGAGCGGGGACCTATTTCACTGCTGCACCACCAAACCTGCAGCAGAGCAGCTGTTTGAGTGGGGAGCTATTTCACTTCTGCACTACCAAAACTGCATCGGGGCAGCCATTAGCGGGGACCTATTTCACTGCTGCACCACCAGACTTGCGGCAGAGCAGCCGTTTGAGCGGGGACCTATTTCACTGCTGCACCACCAGACCTGTAGCAGAGCAACTGTTTGGGGGGGACCCATTTCACTGCTGCACCACTAAACCTGCAGCAGAGCAGTCGTTTGAGCGGGGACCTATTTCACTGCTGCACCACCAAACCTGCAGCAGAGCAGCTGTTTGAGTGGGGAGCTATTTCACTTCTGCACTACCAAAACTGCATCGGGGCAGCCATTAGAGGGGACCTATTTCACTGCTGCACCACCAGACCTGCAGCAGAGCAACTGTTTGGGGGGGACCCATTTCACTGCTGCACCACTAAACCTCCAGCAGAGCAGTCGTTTGAGGGGGGACCTATTTCACTGCTGCACCACCAAACCTGCAGCAGAGCAGCTGTTTGAGCGAGGACCTATTTTACTGCTGCACAACCAGACTTGCAGCAGAGCAGCTGTGTTAATGACGATGCTAACCAGTGAAATTGCACGGAGAAAGTTCAGGAAGTGAAGCCGTAGCAGACGTTGAACTTGAACATGATGATGTATTTATTGTTTGGAGAGACTCTTGTTTTAAAAGGTCGGACGTAGACCAAACTACTAGCTTTATGATGTGCTCATAAAGCTGTTACTTGAGACAGCAACACCAGCAATCTGCTGTGCCATCTTAGCTGCTAACATGCTTTGAAAATCCAAGAATGTCTGATACTAAGCTCAGCACCATCCACATCCTCAGGTAAAAACTGAACTAGATGGAGGACATGTTTACCAGATGTACTGACTATGACAGTAAAAAAAGTGGATGAAGTTAAGTTCTGAGGAGTAAAACAGATTCAGGGCTGTGATCAAGACTCTTTGGACTTTAAAACATTTTTCTTTGTGTACAATGTCCCATTCTCATGGCAACAGAAAAGACTTCTTAGTCAATTTGCTGTAATAACACATCTTTCAGTCTGTGGAAAATGTGGTTAACATCTGCTCATGGAGGAAAAATACTTTCAAATTAAAAACTTTATAAATAATTTAGAAAAATATTGCGATATTAAATTTTGGTCGTACTGCCCTGCACTGACTAGATAGACCATGTCAACTCTGATTCTGTTGAAGAGCTGCTGCTGTGTTTGGGATCATTGTCCTATTTCATAAGAAAGTTTCAGCCAAGCTTTAGTTGTCAGACAGATGCACTCACATCTGACTACCAACTACCAATTCTACCAAAACTCTTTGGTGTGCAGAGTTTTTTCTGATATGATGTGTTTGGTCAAACATGTCCACTTTGTAGCAGTAAGGGTACATCTAGTTTTTCATGCACTGTTTTGGCATTTTGGATGACTTTTTCTGAAATGATGGTTTACAGAACCTCACTCTAGTTCACTAAGGACTTTGGTGTCATTACTGTCCAATATCACCAGCCTGAATGAAGCTGGGAGGGTCTGAATGACATGGGTCACATGAAACATTTCATACATTTTCATGGCTGTACTATCTCATAATTTTTTAAACATATCTGGGTTTATTTTAGGATTTTGTAAAGTTAATGAATTCTAACAGAAAACCTCACTTTTCTTTTTTTAAATAAACTCGAAGAAATTGAATGTGGAAATCAGGTGACTTTGTATGAAATGGTCTAAAGTCAGTCTCTTGGTTTCATTGTAATATTAATAATATTAAAAAGTCCTGAGTTAACATTTAAAAAGCTAAGATTTGACTAAATTAATGGCATGGTGATATAAATACATGAAAGAAGGGCTTTAATGCTCCAACCTAATAGAGAGACTTTATGGTAAGAACGTATGCAGTGGAAATAATAAACAATATTTGTAGCTGAAATATGAGCAATTCTTAACGTCAGTCTGCATGTTCTCAGGAGGCTCTGACAATCACTCCATACTAAAAGATGGACATAAAATCCATGCTGAACTGACCCACATCAGGGTTTTTGTGGCCTGCCAATGTATTGCCTGAAAACCGTGACCTGAGATGGATATTTGGGGGTTTAATCATTCCATTTACAGGACATGGTAATAACCTTTAAGATGCTAAATATGTGGGCAACCACTACTACTATCTTCCCAACCCACTCTCCCTGCTGAAGGAAACATGCCCCCAGCATGATGCTGCCACCACCATGCTTCACTGTGGTGATGGGAGGTGTTGGCCTTGTTCCATTCTGGTCTATGACCAGAAGACCTTTTTCCAGATGTTTGGGGAGTCTCCTTCATGTCTGTTGATGAACCTTTCTGTCAGCAGTGTCTTTTTTCTGTACACTGTTCCATACAGTCCAGTTCTGTGGAATATCCAGCTTATCATGGTCTTCTGGACAGATCCAGCAGCTCCCTCAGGGTCCCCTTTGGTCTCTTCGTTGTCTCTCTGATTAATGTCTTCCTTGTCCGCTCTGTAAGTTCAGGTAGATGGTCCTCTCTCAGCAGCTTTTTTGTGGTGTCAAATTCTTTCTTATCTAATGGAGCTCTGTGGGATACTTAATTTTATAATGCCGGCCTGATTTGTTCTCCTCTGCAGGTCAGTTCCTGGCCTGTTCAGAGAGCTTTGGCGTCGTCACGATGTCTCTTGATTTGAGGTGTTGCAGAACAGGTGGACATATGTTGAGAGCATGTGACACAGGAGCTTATTGAACTATTTATGCGACTTCTGAAGGTCATTTCTGGTAGCATATATATATATATGCTACCAGAATTTAAAAAAAAATATTAAATTTAAGAAAAATTTGAGAAATTAAATATTTTATATTAAATTTAATTCTGATCTGCTGAAAATCTGCTATATACTTTTAAGTTAATGAAAAATGTCAATATTAGGCAACTACCCAGCAACTAGCGTGTTACTGAAAATAAAAAAGAAAAGCCACAGTTGATCTAAAGGTGTTAAAGAAATTATGAGGGCCTGAGACAGTGTTATGCACTACCCAGCTAACAGAGGGAGGGATAAATCCTCAGAAGACTGACAGTGAACTAGTGGGGGGAGGGGGGAGAGGCAGGGGTGAATAGGCAGGAAATCATAGAAAGCCAATCAGAGGCGTTTGCTACATGATCAGCCAGTCTGGAGATAGGCAGGGCTGGCAGCCATACACTAAGAGGAGAGTGGGATGGGCAGATATTTTTACCCAATCACTGATGAGATGGGAGAGGGCCTCTGAGACTGATGTGTTCCTGATTGGAGAGCCCTGAGTGAGAGAGAGGGGGATTCTGTGCAAACTCAAACATGACATCTCAGACAACAACACAAGTACAGCTGAACAGAGAAATCATTGAAGAAAGCAAACATTTTCCAGAGAGAGAAATAAAAAACTAACAAAAAGAAAAAAAGATTATTTGAATGCAGCAACAATGTTGATGGAGACAGAACAGCCTGGAGAGGAAAGGGCAGCAGGGATTACATCATGACTGTTTTTTGAGGGGGAGGGGGATTATTTAATCTAATAAAATACATAAAACTGTCCGGAGCTGCTATATTAGCACATATAGCCCAACACAGACAACCTCAATTCTAAAAGAGTTGGAACTTTGTGTAAAGTGCAAAAAAAAAAAAAAAAAAAAAAAACAGAACACGATTTCCAAATCTCAAATCCAAATCGTATTTTCTTCCCAGTAAAAGACAAACAACATCAGATGATGAAACGGAGATGTTTCACCATGTGATGGAAAATATGAGCTGATAGTGAATCTGATGCAGCAACACGTCTGGAAAAGTTGGAACAGGAGCAACAAAAGGCTGGAAAAGTACCTGGTACAAACCAGAAACACCTGGAGGAGCATTAGACAACTAATCAGGTTACCTGGCAACAAGTCAGTAACATGACTGGTATAAAAGGAGCATTTCAGAGAGGCAGAGTCTCTCAGATGGAAAGATGGACAGAGCTTCACTAAAACTGACTCCTCCTGATTCTCTGAATCTTCTGATGACATTAGAAGCCTTAAATGATGAGATTTGGAAATTACTGAATTCTGATTTTTATTTACATTTTACACAGAGAGCCAACTCTTTTAGACCTGAGGTTGCAAATAAAACAGTAAAACTAAAATCAAGGAACTGCTTAAAATCTGCAGGTTGTTGCTACCTGTTTTTAATTCCTGATGTTCTGATCATGACGAGTCCCAATAACAAGCAGAAACTAACTGAAACTAACTGGATTTAGAGGTAAAACCCTAGCAGTAATAAACAAGTTTAAGTTTTGGTTTTTATTTCTAACGCCCTGCTTCCCTTCACGAAAAACAACCAAGCAGGAGAAAAAAAAGACGGATGGATTAACAGAAGTTTACATCGAGAGCAACACCTGCAAACAAAGAGCTGCTGTTGGAGAATGTGACACATTTAGAAACGTAAAACAAAGCAATGAGATGAGTCATCATCATCATCATCATCATCTTGCTCAGTCAGTGCAGGACCGATAACCAGACAGCAGGAACACACATCTGCTCCCCTCGTCCCCCTGCTGCTAAATTTGGTGACAACTTCAGCTCGTTTCTAAATGTGTGGACTGATTTCTGACCCCCCCCACCCCCACCCCCACCCGCCCAGCAGACTGGTTATAGGTCACTGTGTGAAATGGATGTGTGGTATAAGGCATACCCCGCCCTCTCCTTTAGTTTCATATCAGTAATGCCGTCTTTGGACACCAGTTTGTTAAAAACGAGAATCCCAATAACCATGTTAACCTGTCGAAGAGAAGAGGCACAGGATTAAAGCAGAGTAAAAACACTTCCAGCACGTCACAGCATGCACTGGTCTACTCACTGGTGACAATGATGGATGGATACATAGATGATGTTCATCATATCAAACATGATCACAGCGGCATGCACATAACTGAATCACAGCACATACACACTCACACACACACAAAGACTGAACATATTGTTAGTTCTGCACCGTAAAAACCGAAGGCTATTAAATGTAAGCGGCAAGCTTTAAATGAATCATGAGAGGTACAAACTTAGATGAAAGGATGACTTTCTAAGATTATTAATCACTTTTTGAGTAAAAAGAATATCCTGGGAAAAGAATTCTGCATAAAATGTTTGGAATCAAAGGTGCTGCTGGTGGAGCTGGATCGTCTCCTACAGCTTCTCACATCTGTAAACAGCTGGTGTGCAAACAACTGTGGTGATGCTCAGCGTTATGGAGTCAGTTAACAAAACTTCTCGTTTTTTCCTCAGTGGAGGAAGAGGAAGTTTTTACGTCGTCAGTCCAGGAATATTAAACAGACATTTTCCATTTACAGCACCAGTAAAAGTTCTAGACAACATCACTTGTGAGTCCAGAACTTTGCTGTCTACTAGCTGAGCTCGTCTACAGCTAAAGATTTCAGAGTTCCAGATGTTCCCATCAGAGCGTCACTCTTAAACTTCAGGTTTACAGGTGGTTCCTGGAGGCGCTAAAACTAGAATGGGAAGCAGAACCTTCGGTTATCGGACCCCTCTCAGCGGAACCGGTTCCCAGCCTGGCTTCAGGAAGCAGAACCTTCGGTTATCGGACCCCTCTCAGCGGAACCGGTTCCCAGCCTGGCTTCAGGAAGCAGAACCTTCGGTTATCGGACCCCTCTCTGCGGAACCGGTTCCCAGCCTGGCTTCAGGAAGCAGAACCTTCGGTTATCGGACCCCTCTCTGCGGAACCGGTTCCCAGTCTGGTTTCAGGAAGCAGACCCCCTCTGTACCTTCAGATCATTTTTAAACTTTCCTTCCTAATAAATCTTATAGCAGGTCTGGCTTGGTGACCCTGATCCATCCTTTAGTCCTGCTGCTATAGGGCGAGCATGCTGGTGGACGTCCCATGATGCACTGGGCTCCTCTCTGTTGGTGGACATCCCATGATGCACTGGGCACCTCTCTGTTGGGGGACGTCCCATGATGCACTGGGCTCCTCTCTTTCCTCTCCATGTAGAAACATCTGACATCGTTGTCATTCATTTGTGTTTCTCCTCTTTCTCAGCAGGTATCCCTGGCTTAAGGCCCATTTATGCTCCCTTACGTACATAAATAGCGACGTCTGTTTCAAACCAGCTGGCAGCAGTAATGCGTCACTATAAAGTTTTTTCCAACTGCCCAACACGCCCTAAACACTCAAATATCCTTTCTTCAAAAACTCTTGTTTGAGTGTTTTCCTTCCTGGTTCTGGTTCTGATGGAGGTTTTCCTCTCCACTGTCTCATCGGGCAGCTCAGGATGGATGATTGAATCAAACGGAAGATTTAATCCAATTATTGGTTTCCTTAACGAGGTCATTATTTTTGACGGGGATCATATAACGGATTTGTTTTAATTAAATTAAAATTGGTATATAATGAACTGGATTGAATCGGACTGAGTCTGGAAACTGATTTGACATGACTTTGTTGTGAATTAGCGCTATATCAATAAAGCTGAATTGAAATAAAACCACAGCAGCTCCTGTGACCTGTGATGTGGACACAGTCAGGCTATAGCACGTCTTGTATATTTCCAGATATTAAATGGTACAAAGTTAGAAATGGATGGAGAGATTTCATAAAATAACAAAAAAGGGAAAAAATGGTTAAAGAAGAGCAGATTAAAGGCAGTGCAGTTAAACCATGACAAACACAAAAAGTAAAATGGTAGGAAAGAAAGAGGAAATAGCTGAGAGGTAATGAAGGAAAAAGGGTAAGCAACAGGAACATGCCAAGAGGAAAGGTAGATGAAAGAAAGGAAGAGAAAAGATGTGAGGTAAAAAAAGAAACAGCAGAAGTCAAAAGAATGAGAGGATGGAAACAGGAAGGAGAGAGCTAAGAAGGAAGGAAAAGCAACAGGTAAAGGAAATGAAGGAAGAAGAGGGAGGCAGGGAAGAAAAGAGAAAATCTGAAAAAAGGAAAAAGGAGGGAGGAGAACTAGTGACAAAGGTGAGAAGAAAGTAAATAAGGAGGATAGGAGGCAGAGAAGTGGGCTTCCATGAAGATCGTGTTTTGACTTCCTCTGTCTGGGATCATCACATCCATTTTTTACTTAGTTATCCTGAAATTCTGTGATGTGGTACCTGGATGCATGCAGACTAAACTCAGCTGTTACATGGTGGGGAAGACGGTGAACTCAGTTTTAGTGCACAAGCTTTGGCGGCCAACACACACAGACTTAAAGAGGAGGAGAAAATACCAAGACTACAGCTGCAGCAGGTCCGACAAATGCATAGAGAAGACCTCCTTCCAAAGACAGCCAGCAGCTACAAGAGAGGAGCAGGAGGAGGCAGTTGTGGACAGACGTGATTAGAGGAAAGGAAGGTGGAGAAGGGATGAGAGCAGGAATGGGAAAGAAGAGAGTATGGTGACAAGAGTAAAAAAAGATGAAACAGAGGAAGAGAGAAGTTAATTATGCTGTAAACATAAGCCTCCACTCGTGTAATATCCTGGCATCGATAGTTAAATAGTGGGAGGTGGAAGCTTACTAGCTTGGTGTTCCGTATCCCTTTGCCTTGGTGAATCCCACCGAGATCGCGACTACGAGAGCAGGGAGACCTGAAAGGAAAGAATGGATGTTAACAGAGCGAAAGCAAGAAAACGCACCCAGAGGAAAAGAAAAAGCAGAGGCCCACCCACCCCAGCCAAGACACAGGAAACGCTTGCGTATGATGCGGTTCCTGAGGCGACCCGTCACGGCCATATACGACTGCCACGCCTCCGTCAGAACCCAGCAGAACGAAGACAGGAAGAAGAAATGAAGGAACGCTGCGATCAGGGTGCATAAGACCTGAAACAGACAGGATGATGTGAAGAAAAACAGGCTGAATGCATCACTGTGGACGTGTGACGGGCTTCTGATGGGTCCTCACCTTATTCCTTGTCTGCGTCTGTCCAATGAGAATAAGGGCGTTGGAGGAGATAATGGAGAGGCAAAAGTTAATGAGGATGACAGAGCGCTCCGACCGGATGTACCTGCAGGAAGATTAGAGAAACTCTGATCAGAACTTCTATTTAAAGCTTTTCTGTTTGCTGTCAATGATTGATGCTAGTTTGCAGCAAATTCCAGCTGCTGCTTCGGCATTTTCATAGCTCTCATCTCGTCAAAGCCTCCTGCATCGTTTACCTGGGACGTGAACACACACACACACACACAACCTGTCAATCTGCAGCCGGGTTCTACTTCAAATCATCTGCAGTTTTTTCAACATTAGGCTGAAAACATAGGCTTGCAATGTGGTCCTACAACTGTAAGCCAAAAGGCCTTCACTTGGGTCAGTAAATCATGTTAAATAGTTTTCCTCATTTAGCTTTTTAGAACGTAAAATATAAAATAACTATTCAATTAATCTGGAGGCATTTCAGTGACTTAAAGTACACAGGACTTAGTACAAGTCTAAGCTGGATGCTAATGACATCCTGGACTGCATCAAGACAAGACAACTTTATTTAGACAGCACATTTCATACATAAAACTAAACATCTAGAAGAATCCTTCAGAAAGAAGAGAACAGAGTACAAAATCAAGAAAACAGATTTAAAATTTGCTTTAATATGGATGTTAGAATTTAGAGTCCAAAATGACACCAAGATTTCTGGATTAATCTGTTGATTTTAATATTGCTGACTGAAGATGGACTCTAACTTTTGGTTCCAAACACACATTTAGATTTGTCTTTATTTAACTAACAAAACATCTGGAACATCAAAATCTTGGTTTGACCAAGACATGAACTGAAGCTTTATCTGGGACCAGAGTCCCCTGGTGAGACCGTAATATAGAGCTGAGAATCATCAGCATCATTACAATCAGATCTTTAGTTTCCATGATCTGAGCCAGCGGGAGTATGTAGATGCTAAACAATAGGGGTCCCAACATGGAGCCTTTAGGAACTCCATGTCATCTTTGTTAGAATAGATATATATTGATTGACCAACACAAAAAATGGTTCCTGTCCTTAAAGAAATAGAAATAGAAATACTTTATTAATCCCTTTGGAGAGTCCTCAGGCAAAATTTGGGTGTCATCACCTGGTCTTTTCATGTATCCACTGTCCTCTAAGTGTCTTTAAATATTTTTTTAAAAACTTATTTTAAAAAAAAATCAAACATAGAGCTTTTTCTGACCCTTTACTCATACCACAACTTTGTCTCGTGAGAGTTCATGCAAGCATTTGACTAATGTTAATGAGGTGCACACTGACTGGATGCAGGGAGGCCAGAGTTGGAAGGGGGGGCGTGTTCAGTGCATGCACAGTGTGTCCGACTCCAAAACATCAACAGCTTAGTGATGGTGAGCGAACCTGACCGAGCAGCAACTTTTATGTTTGAACCAGACTCTGAGCCTGAGAGTGAAGATACCGTGATGGTGGAAGAAGCACGTTTACAACAAAATGTTTACAAAGATTTACGTGGAAGAGCACTTCACCCCAGTTATAACAGAGAAAACACGGCGCTCATTGGTAGATTGCAGGGGGTTAAACGTTTAGGCTCGTCCCTTAGCATTAGCGTTAGCATTAGCATTAGCTACGTCAGCAGTAAAGCATGATTTTATATCATTATATCATTCCACGCTCTAGAGGTGGAATCATATAATGATTTATATCATTATAAAAATCAAAATCAAAAATCAAAGTTAACTGATTTATTAGCGGTTATCTTCTAAATGTAAAGCTTAAAAACTATCAAGTATCATCATAAATAAGAAATATAAAGTGTTTTTTTGGTGGATTATGTTCAACACTCTGGCACCTATAGGCCCAAAATCAGCCTCTGTCCCTGAGATCATGCCAAATTCAGATTTTTATATGGCATAAGTGACAACTGCTGTTTATGAGTTAATAAGTAAAAAATAGAAAAGAAAATTATTCCGCAGATTCATCTCTTTGCATTGACGTGTTAATTTTGACAGTCTTAATTAAATCTTAAAGACCTACAAGGAGCATTCATGTGATTTTACACATTTATAGTGTTGCAAAATTAAAACATAAAAATGATGACTTTTGTAAAATTGTGATTATTTCTTTGACAAAAATTTTATTTAGAAAATTTAGTCCAGTGCTGTGGTGCAAAAACAATAACCTGCTTCATCAACAGCTGGTTTACGTGGACAGAAACTTTCAGTAACACATCTTCAGCCTCATGAGCCTCTGATCTGACGTTAACAGTCGCATTCATCACAGCCAAGCGCTTCTGTTTGGGTCTCCTACCTCCACACTGACACGTAGATGATGATGAGCAGCAGCAGTGTAAGCGAAGACACTCCACAGCCCACGATGAGAGTCACAGATGGAAGCTGCGTTTTATCCATGTTCTAGAAGTTAGAGGATGGAGGAGAAATGGGACAGAATTATACTTTTTGGTGCAATCACAAATGCACTATGCTTCAGCTTACATGAGAAATATTTACTCAAACCAGAAGACAGAATGGAAGTAAGACAGGGGTTTACAAATCTGTAGCAACTCATCACCTAACTGGAGTTTACCTGCCATCAGTTAAATGTGTCCCAAACTTCCCAAACACCCTCTACCGATGGACTCATTCAACATGTCATATTTAAATAGTATTTTCACACAGTTGAAAGACATGACACTTCACACGGAACTGACCAATACATCTGCTGACAATGTCTGACAATATGACATCTGTCTGCTTCAAATGCTTGTTGTTACATTAAGATGTACTACAGAAGTAAACATGAAAGTCCAAACCATCTTTTATTTCTTTTATTTTTTTAATTTATTTATTTGTTTAGTTTTCTGTGGTCAGCATGTAGCAGCTGGAGCTTTTAATCCCAGTCAGCATCAGTCATGATGTTTCTCAGCTGTCAGATTGGGAGGTAAAATGATGTAAAATGAATGTATGAATAGATATAGCAGCATAAAGGTCGACCAGAAGAAGAAAGCAGAATTTATTACTAACAGAACTTTGTAGAAATAACACACAGACCAACAGTGACCAAACCTTTTCTCATCTCATCGTTCTCTCAAGTCTTGGCTTTCAGGAGAAAAATGTTGTTATTGAAACAAACACACAACAGAAACTATTTCCATGTTTCCACTTTTTCCTCATTTCCAGTTATTCCTGCTACTATTTACCTGCTATCCTCACTAAACCACGTCCAGCTCAGCTGCTTTGTGGCGCCACCGTGCATCAGAAACGTCTTCTTGGCTTTATTCCAGCCATAGAGGAGCATTATTTTTCTTCTTTTCACACACACATAGAACTTTCTGCTCACTGGTTGATCTTTGGCTGCTCCTGATTGGACGTTACCGTCAATCTAAGCTCTCTGATTGGTGGAAAGTCTGACAGGAAGTGGCTTCATCATCATTTCCGGGTCTAAACAGAGGTCTCTTAGCAACATAGTAGTGATTCAGGCGGGTACTGCACATGCAATCCAAGTGCTGCTAATGCGGGGCCATGGTTAGATCAGCAGGTTGCACAGGTGCTGTATACAAAGAGGAAGCTAAAGGCCAATTTCTACTGGGTGCGTGTGCGCCGCAGAAACCAGGGCTATTCGTGGCCATTTTAGTCAATGGTTTGGTTCCCACCGGACACCACGGTGCATGTCAGAAGCATGTCAGAAGCACCATGTCACAGCTTTCCGCTAAACATACACGTCCAGAATGCATCAAGCTCAGCAGTTCAGATAGGGGCTGACAGGAAATCAGACAGGGGAGCAGTGTAAAAGCTTCTGGTAAATTTAAAAATAAAAGCTCCTGTGCAGATTCGCGATCGCTAAACTATGTAAACATTACATCATTAACCAGTCAGGGGGTCGCTGTGATTTTTTATTTTTATCATGGACGTGGAGAATCAGAAGATTCTCCAATTCTCCTGTGATTTCGTGATCTCAGGGATCCAGCTATGCAGACCGCATCTGACACGCTTCTGGTGTGATCTGACCTGCCTTGGAGGTCAGAAGGAAACCACGGCACAGCCGAAGTGCGGCGCAAACGAACCCGGTGGAAAGCTCCTCAGCTTAACCGGCCCTGGATCGAACCATGGCTTTCAGCTCCATGTCACCCCTGGTCAACAAAAACCACCAGACCCACAAAATCATTTTTAAAAAGCACAGCATTTACTTGGATTTGACGGCCTCTGGTGGACTACGGCTGAAACAGACTTTTCTGCAACATGTCGTAAAAAACTGTCAGAAAACCGTCAAACTAAATCAAATCTAATCAAATTAAATTTTTATTGCACTTTTCATGCACAAAGCAACACAAAGTGTTGTACATAATAAAAACAAGTTATGCATATTGAAAACAAAATTTAAAAGCCTTCATACATCAAAAAAATATACCAAAAAATAAAAAGGCACACCTAATAACAGTTCACACACAATCACACACAAACTCACACACATACAAACAGTGCATGTACTCTCCCCCCACCCGCCCAGACCCCATTCTGTACCAACATGAACTCCCATCACTAATAACTGTCTCTGAACTGAATGAAAGTATAACAATAATAATAAAAAGAAAATATCTGGCTGACACTGCTGTGCGGAAAAGGGATTTTGGAGATCCAGTCACACCAAACAGTGTTCAGATGGACTTACTGCGATAGTGTGCAGCAGCATCACTGCTTCCTATTGGATGCTTTGTAATGCTGTTTGTAAATAAGATATAATAAAAGTTTGATTTTCATATTGCTGGGGATTATTATGGGGGTGGTGGGGTGGTGTAAGCTATTCACTAACACAATTTACCTCACAGAGTTACACACTGCTGTTCTTGATGATAGAAGAGCTAGTGCTCTGAGTTTAAAGGGTTAATGGAGAAAAGTCATGTGTAAAAGGCTAAAAAAGAAACAGAAAATTCAGTGTCTGTGCTCGGAGTGGAGAATGTGACTGCAGGCAGACAGCAGATGATGCTAATGGTGAGAGCTGCTGACAGGCTGCTGCTTTCTGGCCTCAGCTCCAGAACAAGGGGACTTCAAGGTGATTCATGATACACTGAGTCAGCAGAAACACACACACAAGTAGTGTGCATGAGCATGAAAACAATCTCAAACTGACTATTTCTTCAAACATGAAACCTGCCTGCCACATGTTACAGGAGACACTGTCTCGTTACCCTGGCAACGTTGTAACATGGCAGCAGACGCTGCAGTCATCGCTCGCTGTGCTTTTAAACAAACACACAGAGAAACTAATGATGATAGAAAAAGGGTTTGTAATACTTCTGTCATCATCGAGTTAGTTAGGAAAGGGCAACAAAGAACGCTCAGAGCAAAGGGCAGATTACAGCCACCAAGAGGGGCCTGACGCCCTGCAGCTGGGCAAGGGCGGCTCACCAGAGCAGGCTCCAACAAAGCTCCGCTGAAGCAGTGGGCATGGTAACGCAGCAGGACGCTAAGCTAACCTGGTCAGCTACTTGCTTTAAACAGCACATTGCACAAAACCTTAAAAGCAAGTACTTCTTTCCCTCCCAGACATTCAGGTAGCTCAGTGGGGCATTCCACATCACCATCTAATCCCATCTGAGCTGGAGCTGTTGAAGAATCAAATAAAAACTGCCACTAGTTGAGATGAAGATTTCTTCCTCTGCAAAATACAAATACAAACTGACAGATTCCTGATCTACGGTGCACAAGGGCTGCCGCGATACTAAAATTTCAAACTTGATACCGACACTAAGGACAGTGCTATAGAAAGGGAGAATTTATTTATTATTTTATTTTTTATCAGTCAGAACACTGCAAAAATAACAACACAATCCTAACAATGCAACAAAAATATGTAAGAAAAGACATTAAAAATGTAAAATAAATGCATTATCACCCCTAATCCTAAGTTATATTAGTTTGTGCAGGGATAGAGTTTTTGTATGTTCACACTGTTTGCTCACTGTGCTGCAAAACATAGAAAAAACTATGTTATAAACTAGATGAATTTATAAAGATTAACTTTTTAAAAAGATTAACTTTTTAAATGGGTTAGTCCACAGTCAAAGACATCAAAAGGCATTAATATCTGACGTAAGCCAGGGCGTGATCAGCCAGCAGCAGCTTCGCGCTGGTTATGGAGCAGAGAAGAACTCTTCCTGCAGCTCGGAGCAAGCACGAGCCTTTTGTGAGCGTTTCTGGACGGGGGAGGGACCTCCGCTAGCACCCGCAACTCACTGAGAAGAGTAAAAGTTTCAAAGTCTTGAATAACAACAGAAAAAGTCTCTTAATGTGTCACTAGTCACTTTTTTTGTAAAAAAAAAAAAAAAAAACAAACAAAAAAACAAAAACAAACAAACAAAAAAAAAAAACATTTCTAGCTAGGTCTAAAAATGTGCTAATAAAAGCGACAAGTTGCTAAATTGGCAACACTGTAAACAACTGGTCCTCCAGGGAGAGACTGTAGCTGCCCGCTGCAGTGCCTGTTTAAAATGGGTAGAGGCAACTGGTATCGATACTTGTGCTAATTAATATGTAACTAGATAGTAAATTTTAGAATCAACTAGTATCTGACAATCGATGCACTGAAAACAGCAATGTTAGCAGATTGTCTAGTGAAATGTTCCCAGCATCCATCGCATATTTAAACTCAGATTAAAGTGGTGGACCAGACAGTAACATCCAACATTAAAGTTAAAATGACTGCAACCTTCTTTGTGTGTAAATTTCCATCTAAAAAATGTAATAATAACCAGACTAGCAAGTGTAAGAGCAGCCAAGGTGTCCATGTAAATAAAGTAAATAATGTTCTGGTGCAGAAAGTCTGAAAAACGTGCAGGACTCAGGTGCAGGACCCATGCATGCAGCTCTGTTGCTGGGTGGTGTCCAGGTGGGGAGAAGAGGGGCAGCAGTAGCAATGAGTTTGTTGTTTCCGGGTGGAGGGTGGGTGGACATGTGAGGACCACAACATGAGAGACTCCTGCAACCCCTTTACCTACACCCACCCCCTCTACCCATCACATACTGTAACTGGGTGAGTTTATAGCCTGTCTTGTATCAGAGTTTGATGTGTGCGCAGTGGCCGAGTTAATTAAATCCCTCTGATTAATCTGCACTGCTGTGAGTTCCTTCTCTAAAAGCAAATGGGGGTGAAGACAGATTACAACTGCAGTGGGGCGGAAAGGCGTCCGCTGAGATGGACAAACTCGTGCTTCCTCCACACGCCATGATGGACATCGGCTGGAACTCTCACAGCATCCAAACAAGAGTGTTACCATCCACAAGTAAGTGACCGGACTGCATTATTCCACCTGAGCAGAGACAGCTAGCATCTCTGAAGAGGTCCACGGGACGTCAGCTCTACTAGAAAACTGTCCAACCAAGCTACTGCCAAGAAAATGGAAAGGCAGGTTACAGCTCAAATCCTCTGCACTGGGGCCAGTTTACCCGAACATATGAGGATGCACAAAACGGAATTTCAAGATATCTAAAATTACAAATGTACTGGTAAGAACCAAACTTCAGGTATCCACAAATCTTTATAAATTTTAGTTGGCCAGTTTTAACATATATTAGCTTGACTGGATATGTATTTCAGATATCTTTAATTCAATTCTTCCTAGTCTAAATGAACATTTGTCTAAAACGACATTCTTACTAGGACAAATGGCGTCACATTCCCCATTCAAGACCTCAGAGGTCTCTGCTCCACTCTATGTTGGCTACAAATTCATTTTTTTTCTCCACATTTTCAGATGAAAATGTCTTACTTACTACGTTGCACTGATTCATATACATGTGGCCATTATAACCCTAAAAAAACTTACCAAGCTCCCACATTTAGTCCCCAAGCATACAGATATGTAAATGTAAAGCTTCTCTCTCCTTTTTCTTGTGAAATCTAGCAATAATGTATTTATACATGTTTAGCTTACATTCATATAAAACCAAATAAGAGCACTTCATTTAGAAGTCTGAGATGGCTTAGACAAGTATCATTGATATTTTGACATCCATGCTTTACTCAAACATGAATATGCATAAAAAAGTCCATTTGCTGGTGGCCTGAAGCCCTTCAGACCTGAGTCAGACCAATTTACTTTGAAGTTACTTTTACAATGTTGACTGATTGGCCAAAGAGGCTTGTCACAGGCACATTCACAGAAAAAAGAAAAGATATACACAAGCTCATTCATTCAACCTCATTCCCAAACCACACACAGGTCAAGTTGTGGCAGGAAACTGGGTTCAGGGGATTTTTCTTAGGACTGCAATGATTTTCTAAATCTTCTAAACATCTGCAGCAGACTAAGTATAATGGACACAAGAGGTGGCAGCAGGGAGTAAAGGATGTGGATGGCAGAGGGATACAAGACGAGCTAAAATATAATGTAGCATCAGAGCATGAAAAATTACGTGATAAAATGACAGAGTGGGGGGAACAGCAGAATGAGAGGAGAGAGAAAAAAAGCTAAAAAAAGGGAAAAAACTGAGCTTGGGTGTTTGTCATGCTGGAGCTGTAGGAGTCTAGCTGCAGACAGAGGGGCTAGGCCATTTACAAGCTACTATGTGTTGCAGTAGGAATAATTAGCATGGTGGCCATGGCTGTCTGACAAAATAATAGTGTGGGGGAAGGGCTAACAGAATGAGGAAGCACAGCAGCCTCTTCCTCCATTTCCTGGCAAAAAGAGCAACTACAATTCAGTTTCCCTTAGAGAGTGTGATCATTGCAGGCTGCAGGAGAACTGAGCAGCATGGTACGCTGAGGACATCCCATCATTCCAACGCACATCATATTTGGCTGGAATTCACATGCTGCAGATGTGAACAGAACAAGACCAAGAGTGCACAAAGATGCCAGCAGCTCTGTAGGGATGCACATGCTGCACAGAAGTGTGACGCTGAATGCTAATGCTGCTTTGACAAGCATCATCTTACAGCACATTTGGCATTCACATGTTAACATTTGCTAAATTAATTTTTCAACAAATGAAGAATCGCTTGAGTTGAACAACTTAAAACAGTTAAAATGGCATTTTTTTACTTAAACAAATAACCTCAGATGTCTTTGAGCTAAATCACAGTGATGTGAAGTGATTCATGGAAACATGGGAAAGGTTTTCAGTCCCTGAGTATCTGGTTGGAAATATGGCTGGAGCTGGATGCTACTGATGCTGCTGTCAGTGAGGTGGGAGAATCTGTTTAAACATCAGTTTGTAGGCTCTGAGATGTAGAGGAAGTGGTGTCTGACAAAACATTAGGACAACAAATAGTTAAAGGTCCCATATTATGCAAAATTCACTTTTTAATGGTTTTGGAACAGTCATACTGGTCCCCCCGCATGTGTAGGAGACCCGTAAGTGTGAAACTCTTTCAGGCGCTCTCTCTCCCCCCTGCTCCACCTCTAGGGAAGTAAGCGCTGAAATGAGCTTGTTTGAAAGCGTGTACGTTATGACGTCATAAGGGACAATAACCACTCCCCACAGAGCGATGGACCCGTCTACCGGCTCTCAAAGCCCGCCCTCTAAAAATCACCTAGCTCCCAGTGTTTTTCCCTCTTCGGCAACCCTCGTTAGCGGACATGGCTAAGCGACAGAAGCACTGTTCTGTTTGTGGCTGCATAAATGAACACGAAAACGTTTTTTTACTTCCATCCACTGAACCCACGAGGACTGAGTGGATTAATTTTATTTTTGGAGGAAATGTACCCGGAAAACTTCCAAAGGTTTTGCATGTCTGTGGCCAGCATTTCAAAGAGGACTGTTTCCACAACATGGGGGCATGGAAAGCAGGCTTCGCCAACCGTTTGAAGCTGAAGCCAGGTTCAATACCAACTGTCCGTGACACAGCTGGAGAGGTAAGAGCAGTACTGTTAGTCTTCTTGCTCGAACTTCTTCAGGAATGGGTTCCGGTGTTCCGGCGTTTGTTTATCCTTCACTACGCTGTAATCAGCGTCTAGTTACCGCTAAGGCCTAACCTGTCAATCACCTCATGACGGGCGATGCGATGGGCGGAGCCAACAGCTGAGCTGCTCCACCAGGGTTCCGCCCACCATAAACGGCACATTTCTGAAGCTGCTAAAAAGAGGGAGGTGAAGAGAAGCCGCTGCACTCAAACTGAGGGTCGATTTGTCCATACCATGGCGGAAATATTTCATTTAGATATTAATGAATGGTCTCAGATTGGGAATAAAGTGTATAATATGGGACCTTTAAATATAACACATGAAACCTAAACTTCCCGTGATCACAAATAAAACCATAAACTGACTAACTGTATTTATTCTTACTTATTATCTTTGATCAAAACCCACTTTGGGCCCCTTAGTACCAGCGTGGCCTGGTTTAACCACCACAGCCTACCTGAGTATTGTTGCTAACCATGTCCATCCCTTTATGACCACAGTGGAGCATCTTCTGATGCTACTTCCAGCAGGAAAAGTCACCATGTCACAAAGCTCAGATCATCTCCACCTGCTTTCTAGAACATGACGATGAGTTCACTGGACTCTAACGGCCTCCACAGCCACCAGATCTCAGTCCAGTAGAGCAGCTTTGGGATGTGGTGGAACGGGAGATTCTCATAATGGATGTGCAGCAACTGTGTGATGCTGTCATGTCAGTATGGAGATAAATCACAGAGTAATGTTTCCAACACCTTGTTCCGTCTATCACACCAAGAATTAATAGAAAGAATTAATAATAAATAAAGAATAATAATTAATAATAAAGAATTAATAAGTGGGTCTGACCTGGTACCAGAAGTTGTTCCTGATAAAGTGGATGGTGAGTGCATAAATAACAGAAGCTGTTTTATTTTACAGAATCGGATATTCTTGAGAGAAGCTAAAGCCGAGCTGCTTCATTAGCCCCTTGCTCTCTGGGCCGTGCAGGCAGAAAACTGCTTCCTATGTCTTTAAGAAAACCTCAGAGCCGATGCTGTTACCAGGGCAACTAGTGAACAAACTCCTTCTGAGGCAATTTCCAGTCTAATAATAACTAATCGCACAGAATGCAAATTCCCCACAAAATCACTGGCCTCTCCCCTAAGAAACAGGAGCACTTTTGAGTCACAGGGATGCTGCTGTGATTTTTTTTAAACATTCATTTACATGAACACACACACAGCTGGTTTGGTGTGTCCAGCTGCTGCCAGGATGTGGGGGCACTGTGTTCTGTATCCTGATGTAGACCCCCAGCCTCAGAGAAATGGTGTGCAGATTACCATGAATTGCCATGCAGGGCCGTCTCCATGGGGCCTGGTAACCATGGAGACACCACTGACCATCAAATATGTTAAAATATGCAAATATGAGCATCAGTGGCTGGTGTGACATGAAATAAGATAATGGTGGTGGAGATACAGCCATAATTCTCAGCTATAACAACACTGTCCATGTCTGCTGTGTGAATATCTGACAGCTTCATGCACAGGTTAGAAGAAATGCCCTTTCTGTGTGCATTTCCTCCTGGAACACACAAACAACCAGATAAACAATGAAATCCATCTTTTTCCTTGGCAATCCTGTAATAGCCTTTATCAGCATGGCTTTGGCATGTCGAGACAGAGAGAAGGAAGGAGAGGAGGGAGAGGGAGGATCTGTTGATATGTAAGGACAATGACGCCCTTTGAAAAAAAAAAAAAAAAAGAAGAAGAAAGCCGCTGATGCATTTACAAAAACCAACTAAACGCACCATCTCTGATACCTTTAACGTCAAGGAAGTCAAGGGAGGTTGGAAGACTTACCATTTCGGGATTTAGCCGTGCTAAAATGGCGAAGGTGGACAGTCTGTCACACACGCATTTGGTTCTGAATGAGTCGACAAGCACGGCTTTGCAGCCCCTGGCAGACCAGGATCCCAGCAGAGAAGAGCTGCACGGGAGGAAAAACACACGCACACACACAGAGAGAAAGGATGCGGTGAATACAGAGACAGCGCCGGCGAAAGGAAAAGAAAAAAGAAGAGAGAGAGCGGTTCAAATCCCACCGCGTTACACCGTTTATTTAATCCATTTTACATCTCAGCCGAATGCAGCTGCAGAAGGAGCAGAGAGCGAAGTGAAGGCGGCGGTGAAGCGGCGCGGCAAGGCGGCGGTGAAGCGGCGCGATGCGGCAAGGCGACTCATTAAAGCAGCACACTGCAAACATGTTCACGCTTCTAAAAATAATATAAATACATAGTCTCCTGCTAAAACTCCTACACTTACATTATGTTTGACATCACTCATCTTTGCAGGTTAACAAAGATGAGTGATTGCCACAATAAAACAGAAGTGTTTGGAATTGTGGAATTTTTAGGTAAATTAAAACTTATCATACACACGTGTTCACATCTGATTGTGGGTCAGACTGGAGCTGGAAAACTTCACCTCACATTGATGACTGTGGAATTCCACAGCTTTAGGCAGTGGCAGTCCTGGCTTGTTTTTAATAACAGGGAGAATATCTTCATACACATACATATAAATATCAATATCCCACAGTGTTTTATATATATATATATATATATATATATATATATACACTACTGCGCAAAAGTTTGGGGTCACTTAGAAATGTTGTGATTTTTTAAATAAAAAGCAGCATTTTCTTCAATTAATATGACATGAAATTAACCAGAAATACAGTCTAGACATTGTTAATGTGGTAAACGACTGTTATTGCTGGAAACAGGTGTTTTTTTTTTATTGGAATATCTACATAGGTGTACAGAGACCCATTTTCAGCAACCATCACTCCTGTGTTCCAATGGCATATTCTGTTACCTAATCAAAGTTTATCATGTTAAAAGGCTAATTGATCATTTGAAAAGCCTCGTGCAATCATGTTAGAACAGCTGAAAACTGTTGTACTGATTAAAGAGGCAAAAAAAAAAAAAAAAAAAAAAAAAATGGTCTTCCTTTGGCTAGTTCAGTATCTGGAGCTTCAGCATTTGTGTGTTCAATTATAGTCTCAAAATGGCCAGAAGAAAAGAACTTTCTACTGAAACTCATCAGTCTATTCTTGTTCTGAGAAATGAAGGCTATTCCATGAGAGAAATAGCCAAGAAACTGAAGACCTCCTACAACGGTGTGTACTACTCCCTTCAAAGAACAGCACAAACTGGTTCTAACCACAATAGGAGGAGAAGTTGGAGGCCCCGGTGCACAACTGAGCAAGAGGACAAGTACATCAGAGTCTCTAGTTTGAGAAACGGAAGCCTGACAGGTCCTCAACTGGCAGCTTCATTAAACGGTACCTGCAAAACATCTGTCTCTATGTCAACAGTGAAGCGGCGACTTCAGGATGCTGGCCTTCTAGGCAGAGTAGCAAAGGAAAGCCATCTCTGAGACTAGCCAACAAAAGGAAAAGATTAGGATGGGCAAAGGAACACAAACACTGGACAGAGGAAGACTGGAAAAAGGTGTTATGGACAGATGAATCTAAGTTTGAGGTGTTTGGATCACAAAGAAGAACATTTGTAAGATGCAGAACAAATGAAAAGATGCTGGAGCAGTGCTTGACGCCATCTGTCAAGCATGGTGGAGAAAACGTGGTGGTCTGGGGATGCTTTGGTGCTGGTGAAGTGGGAGCTTTGTACAGGGTAAAATGGATATTGATATTGATATATGGATATTAAGGATGGCTATCACTCCATTTTGCATGCCATACCCTGTGGACAGCGCTTGATTGGAGCCAATTTTGTCCTACAACAAGACAATGACCCAAAGCAGAGCTCTAAACTATGCAAGGACTATTTGGGGAAGAAGCAGTCAGCTGGTATTCTGTCTATAGTGGAGTGGCCAGCAGAGTCACCAGATCGCAACTCTATTGAGCTGCTGTGGGAACAGCTTGACCGCATGGTGCGTAAGACGTGTCCATCAAGCCAATCTGACTTGTGGGAGGTCCTTCAGGAAGCATGGGGTGAAATTTCCTCAGATTACCTCAACAAACTGACAGCTAGAATGCCAAAGGTCTGCAAGGCTGTAATTGCTGCAAAATTATTAATTATTAAATTATTATTTTAAGTACAAATCGTTATTTTTAACCTTGTCAATGTTTTGACTATATTTTCTATTGATTTTGCAACCCATTTGTTTAATAAAATGTGAGTTTTCATGGAAAAAACATTTTTTTCAACATTTTTGGGTGACCGCAAACTTTTGAGCGGTAGTGTGTATATATATATATATACACACTACCGCTCAAAAGTATATATATATATATATATATATATATATATATATATATATATATATAACATATCAAGGTATGTTAGAAGTTAGAAGTTACTGAAGTTAGTGCAGACACATTATAGGACTGAAAATGAGCTGTTTCTGAGTGTGGGGCATGCAAATCAGGGCTAGTATGTGAGTAAAGAAACTATAAAAGGAAAACCATTTACTTGACATGATGCCACACATAACAATGCCTTTTGTTTTAGTGAGACTAAAAACTAAATACAACTGTAGCAAAAAGCTAAAAACATGCTAAAAAATGGTCCTTTGACCATTGTTGTTCTTCTACTTTCCTTCATCATTTTAAACTAAACCTGATGGAGTTTTTTCTAATTGTCCATTGGTGTTTATTTGACACTCGACTGAAGAACCAACACATAACCAGTCCTAGAACACATTAACCCAGCATCTGGACTATGCAAACCCATTCACAGATTGAATGATTGATTGACTGAGTGATTGATTATTATCTTAAAGAAATGATGTGTTTGTGAAACATGTTTGTGAGACTACAGGTATATACCCTACCAGTTACAAGTTTGGACACTTACCCACTAGAAGTGTGTCCAAACCTTTGACTTGTGATGTACACACAATGTAAATCCGGTGGTATCCGCTTCATATCATCAGATGTATTACCACAACTACAACCAACTTAAAAATTTGGGATGGTAAAAATGTCAATAAAAACAGAGAGCAATGAATTCTAAATCTCATTAATTCAAATTTCATTACCAGTAAAATAAAAGCAACATATCAGAGGATGAAAATGAGACATTTTATCATTTTCATTTGGAAATATGAGCAGATTTTTCAACCTAATAGCAGCAACACATTTGTAATAAGTGGAACCAGGAGCAACAAAAGGCTGGAAAAGTACCTGGTACAAACCAGAAACACCTGGAGGAACATTTGACAACTAATCAGGTTACCTGGCAACAGGTCAGTAACATGACTGGGTATAAAAGGAGCATTTCAGAGAGGCAGAGTCTCTCCGATGGAAAATTTAGATTTCATGTCTGTTTATTTAATGTTCAATCACCATGATTGAACTGAATGTTAATCTACATGCTGGGCATTTATGGATCTAAACTATAAATAAGAATATTTTCCAACACTGACTTCATAACTGAGTTTTTGTGTTTGAAGAATTTTAGGAAGATTGTTTAAATTTTTAAATAGGTCACAATGTTGTACTGACATTTTACATGGCATGGCCCTGATCATCCTCATCAGTCATCTGTGACAATGTGGAAGTGAAAGGATACTTGGTGGTCTGTATGTCAGCCTCCTTATTCATGATGGTGATAAAAACAAGACCTGGAGGAGAATTTTCTTTCATGGTTCAGTTCGTCCACCAGAACACACAGATTGCAGGGTTACTATTTTGTCTTAACAGACTTAACAAATCCAATTTATCCCTCCTGCAGGTGTTTTCCAGTTTAACACATAAAGTGCATGTGCAGATTAACCTCCTATAGGGGCCCCAGGCCAAAGCTCTGCTGCTGGGCCCCTACTGACCTTCAACATGGACAAGATATGTTAGTTTCTTTGTGAAATTTCCAGCCATTCTACAGTAGCAGCTTTTCAAAGGTGAATTCCTGTTTGTGTTCCTGTTTTCAAAGATGTTGTTGACCAATACAAACCAGTCAAACGTTTAAACGCTTTTCCATTAAATCTAGTGGAAAAGTGTGTCCAAACTTTTGACTGGTAAAAAATTTCATTTTCAGTTTATCCAGTCTAAAACCCAACCAGAAGAAATCACTGGGTTTTCCAGTAGACAAGCAGAATCTAAGTCTAAGACAAAGACCGAACCCAAACTTAGTCCCCCCAGAGCTCATCTTTGTTTTCACATCCTCCCATGATGGATTAACAATTCCTCAACCAAGAATTTGCTCCAGAAGAGCCAACAAGCTGTAGGTTGGCAGGTGTGGGAAACTCAGATTTAGGCAAATTTGCAATTAATGGGATCATAGTGTCCATGAATGTGGACATACTTTAGGTAATCCAGCAGTGATGTAGTGTTTATTAAAATCCACCACAAGCTTTACAGCAGCCATAGAATTAAAGGGCATAAAGAAAAAGAACATTTTGGAAACGCATATCCTTTTAGATCAGAAATCTCAATGAGAAAAAGAAAAAAACTCTGGAGATGGATCCAGATTAGAATCCATCCACTTTCATGTAAATCTGACAAACAAACCTGCCAACTACAAAACCACTTTGGTGTTAAGGTATATCCATCCTCCTCCAGAGATGATACACTGGTTTGGTACCACTGACTGTAAAAACCACAGCATCTGATTCACACCACTCTCTACAGACAGAACAGTGAGAACACCGACCTGGATGGACATCTACTGTACTCTCTCATGTTTCTGTTTTTCTTAAGTTCAAACTGAGCATCAGAATGAGGAAGAAAGGGGATTTAAGTGACTTTGAGTGTGGCATGGTTGTTGGTCTGAGTATTTACTGGGATTTTCACACAAAACCATCTCTGGGGTTTACAGAGAATCGTCAGAAGAAGAGAAAATATCCAGTTGTTGAGGTCAGAGGAGAATGGGCAGACTGGTTGAAGATGATAGAAAGGCAACAGGAAGTCCAATCAGCACTGGTTCCTACCAAGGTCTGCAGAACAGCATCTCTGAACACACAACACGTCCAACCTTGAAGCAGATGGGCTACAGCAGCAGAAGACACACCGGGTGCCTCCTGCCAGCTAAGAACAGGAAACTGAGGCTACAATTCACACACACTCACCAACACTGGACAATAGAAGATGGAGAAACGTTGCTGGTCTGATGAGTCTCCATTTCAGCTCCACATTCAGATGCTAGGATCAGAATCTGCTGGAAACATCATGAAAACATGGATCCATCCTGCCTTGGATCAACGCTTCAGGCTGCTGCTGGTGTAATGGTGGGGGGGGGATAAGCATATACAGGTGCGTGGTCTTCAGTGTTGCTGCTTGTGTTGACAACAGGAGGTGACTTAGTGCTGATAGTAACACATCACCTCTAACAGAAATCTGATATCATAAGACTTGGTTCAGTTTCTCACACACAGTAGCGTGCAGACAGCCTTGCCAATACAGTGTAATTGGATAAATTAGGTGCTGGTCTAGCAGCCCTGCATGAAAGGATGTCTTCTGCCAAGTACAGGCCACATGGATGAAAAGTTGTGTGCCAGCACAGAGGAGACATGGTAGAATGGGAGGAGAAGGAACTATATGGATGCAGGCGCGATTCATGATTTCACATAATGCAGACACAGACATAAATACTGTTTTTTTTTTTATTTGTGGGGAGGTTGTGGGCGGGGGATGTTGGATAGCTTTTTTTAAACAATAAATAAAAAATGATAATATTTTAAAGAAGAGACAAGAAACCAAAACACTGGATGGAAGTTTAAAACCATCGTAAAGGTGCGTTCCACCATTTGTTTTACATCGTAAGTGTCTTTAACTCCACTTTCCATCTTTCCTTTTCTAAATGAGCATTGTTTCTGTGGAGATGTGAAAATGCTACTGTCCACTTCAAAACTTTAAAGAGACATTTAAAGAGAAATCAAGCAACTGGATGTTGGACCAATGCATGTGGTGTGTCCATCATTTCTACACAACACAGAGTGTAAAGCTGAGAGGATGTTTAACACGCCTGATGAGACCTGAGCATATTTTATTAGATGACACTGTTCTGAAGACATGTGAAAAATCATGTTAATGAGGTTGAAGACAGGGTGTAAAATGTGTTTTAATGAATTAAAAATCAGAGCAACAGTTGCTCTAACGATGCTGCAAATATTAATTACAGAATTCTTTCATTTCTCTTCATAATTAATTTCAGTGTAAGTTATAATGGCATCATCAGGTGTACATGTCTGCATGTGGCAACAAGCAGATAATAAACAACATTTAATATAAAATTAAGCAAGTTACAAAAATGAGCATACTGCCATGAAACATCATAGCAAAGAAATTTCACTACATCCAAGATTATTAAAACTTTGAACGTTTTGCCTTCAGTTAAAAAAAAAAAGACAACAGAACAGATGTTTGTCTGAAATAATGAGATTTTTCAATTTGTTCATCTGCAGGAAGTAAAGAAAGAGTTAAAATGAAAATGATGTAATTTAGTATCTCACAGGAAGATGATTTAGCTACGGTTTTGCAGGAAGAAATGACCACTGGCCAACTTTCTGCAGAACTCTTGGCTGTAGTTTCTTTCACAGCGGGAACTCTTCATCACTCGGACTTATAATCATTTCTTCTTCTATGAAATAGCTGCTGTAAAAAATGAGGGTTCTGATCCCTCAGTAAAGGTACGACAGATTCCTCCTGCTCATCATGGTGGACGTCCTGGCTCATAATATATATTAAAAATCTATACTCTTGCACTGTGATGAATATTAGAGCATCATTCACCTCACTTTATGTTTGATGGAGAAATAAAAAAGACGTGAGAAATGATGGATCAGACAAAAACTGAAAAAATGTGTCTGTGTCTGCTTCTGTTCTCTTCTAGAGATAGTATGTCAACCAGGTCCAATTAAAGATTGAAGGGAGATTTTTTATTTAACATAATGATGCAGCCAGGTCCAGAATTACTGGATTCTTTAATAGACACAAACATCTGCATTAACTTCAGTATTAACATATGGACAAAAAACTGTAAATAAATAATCTTTGTAGTGTTTTTTCTGTATATTGTCCATAAACACCTCCACAGAAGCTGCCCAAAAGTCTATCTATCAGCCCACAGCCAATAACAGAAAATCAAAGCTCTGCTGACTCACTGTTAATGTTGATAAATGATTGTTTATAAATCATCTTCTCATTTTCAATAAGATGATTTAGTTTGGAATACCGAGAGAACTGAATTTAAGATCTGCTGTTTAAACCAGTGAATAAAACCAGTTAACCAGTCAACACAACCTGTTAACCAGTCAACACAACCAGTTAACCAGTCAACACAACCTGTTAACCAGTCAACACAACCAGTTAACCAGTCAACACAACCTGTTAACCAGCTGTTCTCCTGCTGGAAACTCTGATGTCATCAACTAACACATTAAATGTAAGGAGACAAGATAAGGTGGTAATAAAACAACTATTTTACTGGTGTGTTTTCCTCACTATTATATCTTTGTAAACAGTGTTCAACGCTAATTGCTAGCATGTTCACAACTAACTGAAAGTGTGTTGACCGCTAACTGCTAGTGTGTTGACCACTAATGGTTAGTGCCTTTACACTGTTAGCATGTTTACTGCTATCTACTAACGTGTTCATATAACCGTCAGTGTGTTTACTGCTAAGTGGTTTGTATGGATCAGACTTACTGGTCTCTTTACTCAGAAAAGGACCTTAGTGAAGTGGAAGCAGCTTCCACCACCACCACCATCATCACCATCATCACCATCACCATCATCATCATCATCATCATCATCACCATCATCATCATCATCATCATCATCATCATCATCACCATCATCATCCATAGCAGCAGTACTCTGTTCTGACAGGTAGCTGCATCCACTGGTACAGAACCAGAAGGGGTTAGGGCTGCAACTAATGACTATTCTGACAGTCGATTAATCATCGACCATTAAAACGATTAGTCAACTAATCAGATTATGTATCTAATGATTATTAAATGGCTCTAATTTCACTTTCAGCTTTTAAATCGTGCATGAGGTTGTTATGTAAGTCCGACGTGCCTTGTCTTTAAATGTTCGAGCATTGCAGACGTAGTTTAGGGGTACGCAAGTTCCGCTTTACAAATCTCAGATGTATTTAATTTATTTTTGCAAGTTAAATGTGAAGTTGTCCCACTGCTGCCATATTTTTCTCCTGGCAGTTTTTATTGCACATGTGCAACTCTCATCAGAGATAGGAAAGAAGATGATGTCTCACTCTGTAGGTTTTTTCTTTTTTTTTTTTTTTTATTATTATTTTATTTGTTGCAGCCCTAGTTTAAATTGTTTGACTGGGTCATCCTGGTTTCAGGTAGGAAGGGAACCAAGGGGCTGCAGATCAATGTGTTTCAACAACAAAAAACAAATCTGTCCTACTTGTGGCCAAGACATCTGAGGGACAGTCATACAAAATCCCACACATCTGAAACCCATTGCTTCATGCCTCCTCCTCATTCGCCATCATCTCTCTTCCCACAGCTTTCTAACAAAGATAATATGCCTTGTATTCTTGTATTTTGTGAATCACCCATTTGTTGAGTTGTGTTATACAAATAAACTTGCCTTGCTTTGCCTAAAAACACTACTTGTAATCAACTGCTCTGATGCCCAAGAGGAAAGTTACCAAAACGGATGATATAATGAATGAGAGGCGTCGAAGTATTATAGCTATCAAATGCTTTCAGACGACATTGTCACTCACAAGATTGAAGTGGCACTAAACCACATTCAATCCAAGTATTTCTAGTAGATGAGGCGGGACGTAGCGAAAAGAAAACAAAGTAGTGATGTCAGTGAGACAGACAGAATGATGCTGCTGATGTTCTTGTTATTGATTTCAGACTGAAGTGCAGAGCAGCGAAAGGCCCGGCTGCCTCACAGCTCTTATCAACATGACAAGGACGGCGCCTCAGATTCCAATTTCTTTCCCAAATATTAACTCATTAATCATAGCTGCTGTCCAAGCTGGATTTTAATTTTACACAGAACATGTCCCCCCACCAGCCCCTCAAAAGATTCAATCTCTGTCCCCGCATTGTCTCCGTTTCTCTCTCTCTCCTGCTGTTTCTTCTCATACTTCTAGAGTGGAGCGAGTGAAGAGGTGACTGTAGTCAACAACATCAGACAGGCAGTAAATGCACCATACTAGCAAATATAAGAGTGCACTAAAATAATAAGCAAAACTTCATAAACATGGCATAAACAAGTTATTTAGGTTAATAAAAAAAGCTAAAAGAGAAAAAACACTGAAAGGATCTTTTATTTATTCATCTCCAGTCAATTCTCTAACATTGCCTGGAACTCTCCTGTTGTATCACTTAAAACCTTCAATATTCCAAATATATCAAGGGAATTTACTAAACTTCCTCTAATAATTTGTTTTCCATCTAAAAGTTGCACTAATCAGCAAAAAGTAAAAATTGCACTCACTATATTCTAAGGTTTAGATTAGAAAATGATTTTTAAAAAAAAGGAATGTCTAACATTTCATCCTACCCATCGAGACGTGCTACCTGTGCCTTCGGCACATGTGCACAGCATGAGAAGGTCATAGCTATGTAGGTAAGGGACACGCTTATAAATCCATGCTAGCCTCAACTCCGTGTTTAAACAGCTGGACTTGTTGTGATACTTACTTGTTGTGGTAGCTGTAGCATACTTTGATGGGGTTATTTAAACTGTTGAATTATCCTTACTTCATTAATTTTATCATAGTTTGAGTTTTGAACAAATTTTCTTAATACCATACCTATAGAGTACCTAGAAGATCATTCATCCACAAATATGTGAATGAATGATCTTTAAAATAACAATTTTTGATTGCACAAAAATGTGAATTGCATTAAAAATATGCACAGTATTCTGTCCTAACAAGGTAGCTCAGATCAACAGATAAGCCTATAAATCCAGCCTGCGGTAGGACGTTTCGACAAGGTAGCATGTTTTGGCAGAACACTGGTGTTACAGAGTAAGAAAGTGAAAAAATCAGGAGAGTTGTGGAGAATATCTGATTTTCTGGTCAGAATATTATGGGTTCATCAATCGGAATCCTTAAGGTTGTGAATTGCTGATTGCTGAGCCAAACACATGCCAGCTTCATCCCAAACTTTGGAATGTTTTCACCATAACAATGATGTAGCAAACCATGCGATCTAGCTGTGATCACAAGCAAGCAAACTTTTTTTTTTGCTGGATGCCAGAACTGGCTGAATTGCAACTGTCTGCTTGAAGCAGAGCAATAATGAGAAGAAGATCAAATGTGGCATGTACTGCAGATCTGGTTACAGCCCAGCTCAGTGTTGAAGAACTGTAAATGCATTTTCACTATTTGGAATATTTACAAACCACTGCACCACAGTTGTGATCCCCAATTCTACATCAGCACAACTCGTCAGCATGATGGTGGAGGGATGTTAATCTGGGCTTGTGCTGCAGCTACAGGACCTGGACTAGAGATGGGATTTATGACTCTCTGATATTTTTTCACTTTTTTACCGTTAAACAACAACAACAATAATTAAATAAATAAATAAATAAATAGGAATAAATGTTGAAACTGTCTCCTGTAAACTCATGAAAATCACAGTTTTCCCATCTTGACCTGATGGACTGTGTGGTTGTATTACTTGTTTAACCTTTTCAGTGGAGGTTTCACTGGATGCTGCCGTCACTTCTTTTTGCTGAATCATTTCCATCTAACTTTCTTAAACATCCTAAGCTATAAACTTTCTCTTGACGTGGGCAATAGACGACTGTTCAGGACTGTTTAACTTATCAGTTTACCTGCTTTTTAAACTGAATCTTAGAATGAAATCTATGAGTCATAACAAAGAAAATGCTTTTCATTTCTGTAACTTGGCTGAGAAAACTGCTTTCATTATGAGTGGACTATAAAGACATATGATGCCTCACTCACCATTTCAATCTAACAGATCTGTTTTATAACAGCTTTGCTTTTCTGTGCATTTCTGCTTTCAAATAAATATTTTCCACATTCACTATTTAATTTAGATCACCTTTTAATTATCTGAATTATTCATTCACTTTCAAGCCAAATGAATGGGAATGTTTTAGTTCTGCAGCTTGTTACAGCAGACGTTTGGAAGCTGTAATGTGAGAAGGTCTGTAGGATAGGTTGGATGTCATGGGCCAAAATAAAAACCTAATAAATCCAGCTTTAAATATCATGTAATGAAAACAGCATTACACTCAGAGCATCGGTCTGAAAAAAAGTTAAGATTGACCTTGTTTTATAAGTCATAAGAAAAAGAAGAAAAAGTCTCTACTTTTAGTCTTTTACTGAACAGGCAGTTTAGAAAATATCCACATATTGTCCAAATATCCCTGATCCTCTGTATCTGCCTTATGTCTTATCTTTTCTGGACAAATTATCTTTCTTTTAAGCCAAATTTCACTTAATCCATTGAATGAGGCGATGAATGTTCTGCTCTATTGTAACAATGGTACACAATCATCTAAATGCAAATGTCCACATCAGCACTGCAGTAAGGCTGCAAAGTGCTCGCCTCTGTCTTCCCTTCTTCCACCTCTCCTCCATTCTTGCCACCGTCAGGATGTAGAAGAAGAGGGAGAACATCAGCAGTGCTTTGAATTTGCCGTGGGAGAAAGTAAAACTAAACTGTTTAATGTGTTTCTTTCTTTCCAGCTCTTCACTCAGCCTTACCCTCGGTGGACTCTTAACTCTCCCCATCCTACATGTTGATATGACTGCATGGGTTGGGGGCAGAAGGAAGAAGGCTTTGAGCGACACTTTTAATTTTCCACATGCTGCATCACAGTCTCAGCAGCGATAGCGTTGCGTTTGCATAGTGCCAGACAAGAAGTGCCAAGCTGTCCGGCACACTCAGCAGCTTTCACTGTGGAGATTAAAAACACTGAGTAGACAAGGAACTTTCAGAAGAAATGGGATCGCTCCAAATGTCATTAAGGGCTGTACACGATGAAACATTGCTGCTGTTTTCACGGTCTGAATAATTCTAAATGTCATCTATTGTACATGACAAATTTATAATTTCCCACTGGAATTAATAAAATATATTTTTCATTGACCTGACTTGAGACAGTCTGAACAGATGGTCCTGTCATACTAAAAAAAAAATAAAAAAGCATTAAATATCAGTTTTGTTTTATCCAGGACAGCAAGCCTGTCTACAAGCACACCAAAAACCTCTTCATCGCCTGCTTTCTGGAGTGGTCAGACAATTCAAGTGATCATGTAGACAGCATAATCTGATATTCTTTATCAGATAACTACCATGATCTGATTATGAGAAATTCAATTAGATTTTCTCCCAGTACCCTGATGTCTTCATGCATGTCACCAGTTTTCTCACAGTAAGACAGGATCATCGGTTCAAACCTGTCATTTCTGTCTTTTCACATCTGAAGACGACTATAAAAGTATAGTCCATTTAAAACATGAAAAGTATAGGTCCAAGCTTGGAACCCTGAGGAACTCCACGACTTATTCTGGTGTAAGACTCATCATTTACATGAATAATCTGGAATCATTCAGATAAATGTGTTTGGTCATTTTGGGGAAAATTTATTCAACTATGAGCCCAGAAGAATAACATTTATCATGCTTTATTACACAGAGCTCAGAACAAAACAGGAAGAAAAGCATAATTAAGAATGTGTGGCTGTGGTTCTGTAATTCCATCCATCCGTCCATTCATCCATCCATCCACCCGTCCATCCATCCGTCCATCCATCCATCCAGCCATCCGTCCATCCATCCATCCAGCCATCCATCCATCCATCCATTTAGTGCCGCCTATACCGGGTGGGTTGCAGGGGCAGCTGCCTAAGCAGGGAAGCCCAGACTTCCCTCTTCCCGGCCACATTCACCAGCTCATCCAGAGGGATCCCGAGGCGTTCCCAGTCCAGCTGAGAGATGTAGTCCATCCTGTGTTTCCTGGGTCTTCCTCAGGACCTCTTTCCAGTGGGACGTGCCCGGAACACCTCACCAGGGAGGCGTCCAGGAGGCATCATAACCAGATGCCCGAGCCACCTCATCTGGCTCCTCTCGATGTGGAGGAGCAGCGACTCTACTCTGAGCCCCTCTCGGATCACCGAGCTTCTCACCCTATCTCTAAGGGAGAGCCCGGCCACCCTGCGGAGAAAACTCATTTCAGCCGCTAGTATTTGCGATCTTGTTCTTTCGGTCACTACCCACAGCTCGTGACCATAGGTGAGGGCAGGAATGTAGATTGAAGGGTAAATCAAGAGCTTTGCCTTTTGGCTCAGCTCCTTCTTCACCACGACAGACCGACGCAGAGTCCGCATCACTGCAGACGCCGCACCGATCCACCTGTAGATCTCCCACTCCATCCTTCCCTCACTCGTGAACAAGACCCTGAGATACATGAACTCCTCCACTTGGGGCAGGACCCTATTGCAGACCCGGAGAGAGCACTCCCCCTTTTTCCGGCTGAGGACCATGGTCTAGGATTTGTAGGTGCTGATTCTCATCCCAGCCACTTCACACTCAGCCGCGAATCGCTCCAGTGAGAGCTGAAGATCACTGTCTAATGAAGCCAATAGAACCACATCATCCACAAAGAGCAGAGACCCAATCCTGAGACCACCAAACCGGATCCCCTCAACACCTCGGCTGCGCCTAGAAATTCTGTCCATAAAAGTTATGAAAACAATCGGTGACCAAGGGCAGCCTTGGCGGAGTCCAACCCGCACTGGCAATGATTTACTGCCGGCAATGCGGACCAAGCACTCTGACACTGGTCGTACAGGGACCGGACAGCTAGTACAAGCGGGTCCGGCACTCCATACTCCCGGAGTACCCCTCACAGGAGTCCCCGGGGGACACGGTCAACTGCCTTTTCCAAGTCCACAAAGCACATGTAGATCGGTTGGGCAAACTCCCATGCCCCCTCAAAGACGCTGAAGAGGGTGTAGAGCTGGTCCATGGTTCCATGACTGGGACAGAACCACACTGCTCCTCCTCAATCTGAGGTTTGACTATCCGACGGACCCTCCTCTCCAGCACCCCTGACTAGACCTTACCGGGGAGGCTGAGGAGTGTGATCCCCCTGTAGTTGGAGCACACCCCCTTTTAGATAAGGGGGACCACCACCCCAGTCCACGCGGTGCTGCAGAGGCGTGTCAGTCAAAACAGCCCTACAGCATCCAGAGCCTTAAGGAACTCTGGGTGGACCTCATCCAACCTTGGGGCCTTCCCATCAAGGAGCTGTTTAACCACCTCAGCGACCTCAGCCCCAGAGATGGGAGAGCCAGCACCAGCTACCCCAGAATCTGCTTCCTCATTGGAAGACGTGTTGGTGGGATTGAGAAGGTCTTCGAAGTATTCCTTCCACCGCCTCACAACGTCCCGAGTCGAGGTCAGCAGCCCCCATCCCCTCTGTACACAGTGTTGACGGAGCACTGCTTTCCCCTCCTGACCCACCGGATGGTGGACCAGAATCTCCTTGAAGCCGTCCAGAAGTCATTCTCCATGGCCTCTCCAAACTCCTCCCATGCCTGAGTTTTTGCCTTAGTGACAGCCAAAGCTGGGCTCTGCTTAGCCCACCAATACCCATCAGCTGCCTCTGGGGTCCCACAGGTCAAAAAGGCCCGATAGGACTCCTTCCTCAGTTTGACGCCATCCCTTACTGCCAGTGTCCATCAAACAGTTCGGGAGTTACCGCCATGACAGGCATGGACGACCTTATGGCCACAGCTGCGGCTGGCCACCTTGACAATAGAGGCATGGAACACAGCCCACTCGGACTCAATGTCCCCTGCCTCACCTGGGATATAAATGAAGCTCTGCTGGAGATGGGAGTTGAAACTATTTCTGACAGGGGACTCTGCCAGACGTTCACAGCAGACCGTCACAACACGCTTGGGTCTGCCAGGCCTGATGAACATCCTCCCCCACCATCTGAGCCAACTCACCACCAGGTGGTGATCAGTTGACAGCTCCGCCCCTCTCTTTACCTGAGTGTCCAGAACATGCGGCCGCAAGTCCGACAATACGACTACAAAGTCGATCATCGAACTGCAGCCTAGAGTGTCCTGGTGCCAAGTGCACATGTGGGCACTCTTATGTCTGAACAAGGTGTTCGTTATGGACAGTCCATGACGAGCACAGAAATCCCACGTCCGTGCAAGGGAAACCCTGGTCCTTGCTTTGTCATCATCATAGGGGTGATTTGAGTCGCACTTCATCTGGTCCCTCCCCTGGACACCTGTTTGCCATGGGTGACCCTACCAGGGGCATAAGCCCCCAACAACATAGCCGCTAGAACGCACAAACTCCTCCACCACGATAAGGTGGCGGCTCAGGGAGGAGCCAATCAATCAAATTTTATTTATTAAGCACTTTACAACAACCTGAGTTGATCAAAATGCTGGACATGGATAAAAACAGGAATAAAAACACGGTACACTTATAAATGATGAAAATTAATATTATGACAACACTAGCATGTGTCAAAGGCTGATCTGAAAATAATAAAAAAAAAAAGTTTTCAGCCTTGCCTTAAACAGAGGCAGGTCCATGATGAAGCGTTACTCCAGGGAAAGAGGGTTCCAGAATTTCCACACCACCACGGTAAAGCCACAGTCACCCTTCTATTTTCACCTGGATCTTAGGACCACCAGCAGGTGGTTAACTCTGGTGTTAGGACTGGTTTAAATCTTTTCAGGTCTCACTTCTTTCACTTCTCAGTACCCCAGGGATCCATCTTGGGGCCCTATTCATTATTTATCTCTTTCTCCTTGGTGATATTTTCTGTAAATAAAATCTATGTTTTCATTCCTCCATGGATGACATGCAGGTCTATCTCTCCAGTAAACTCAATTCCATCATCCCACCTTTCTCCAGCACCCACATCAGAACCAAATCTGCATGATCCAAAGCTGATAGGCTAGGGAACCGCCATTCCACAGACATCAGAAACATCTACTCTGTGTCTCCATTCAAGTCCAAACTCAAGATGCAATTGTTTAAAATGCCACAGCATTTGGTAATATGATCATTGTTGTGCTACAATTTCATTGCATTCAACAAACAGTTGTTTGGAGCTGTATCAGTATTTGACATATTGAAAAATTAAAACATTGAAATGTAAAACAAGCCAAAAAATAAAAAAATAAGAAACAGATGAAAAATAAAATCTAGAAATTACTGTAAAATCCTGACACATATTTCACATGTTTTCACATGGTTCAATGAGACAAATATTTTACCTGTCACTCTCATCCCAGGATATACATGTCTGGTTGGTGGTGCCCTAAGAAATGGAGAACAGAAAAAAACCTTAGTCACAATAAAAGACATCATTACAGAAGCTGGATATTAAAATCACTTCCAAACTCAAGTTAATTTGTCACTGACGTTGTAAAGATGAGAGAACTCAACCACAACAGGAGCTGAGAGGGAGGCAGGAGTGGGCTTGATGGTCACTGACAAAACTTTGGAGTTGAGGACGGTGCCGTTTCTACAACAAAACAAAAAGATTGAGGTTTAATTAAGACCACACCAATGAGGACTTCTCCCAGGGTGGGTCCATAATTACAGATAATTTCCACATCCACTCACAGTGACAATGCTACAATATTTGTTTTGAGTCATTACACTGCAGCTGACTGCATCACAGAAAACATAAAATCATATAAAACAAAAAATCCTGTTTCAAATCAAAATGAGCACGTATATGAAGAAAAAGGCTGCTGACTAGATTCATCATCAAAAATGAGCCAATAAACATTGTTCCAAAAGTAAGTGTCGCAGAGGCCAGTTTAATGTCACCACGGCTACTTATCTACGTCCTTCACCATATTTAAACTCCATACATACATGGACATAGTTTCTATTTTTTTCTGCTTTACTGCAAGTCATGGTCTTCTGACCCTGACCAGGCAGTTTTTAAAAGCAAGGCAATTGTATTAATACAGCACATTTCAGCCATAAAACATCCAATGTAAAAAACACATAAAGTGAGTAATTTTCTTCTTGGTGAGGATTTGAGCAGCAACATTCCGGATCATTTGCCAAACTAAACAAAGACTGACTGGGTGCACAAATTTAGTTAACTTATTTTGTCACCTTGTTAATTTGGTTTGCTTTAAGTTAGTAGGCTTTCCTTTTGAGATGCCAGTTCCAGGAAAACTGTGTGGGAGTGGCCCAGCCTGTTAAGGAAAAGAGTCCCAGCTGCTCTGGATCTCCCTAAATGAGGTTATTCCATTGGATCAGAAAAAAGTGCAGGAAGGGTTTAAGTTTTTTTATTGTCTTTGCCTTGTTTTATTTTTGCTTTATTTAGAGAGTTTTGATTGTTTAAGTTATTTTTTGTAGTAGGTTGCTGTTTAGCATTGTTCTGATTCATGAAGTCTTTGTTGGAGTTTGTTTAGATCTTTTATTTCCCCATTTGTATCAAAATGGCCTGATCACCCAGTACAAACGTTTCCTTGGTGAGTCAGTTTGTTAGGTCAGTTATGTTGAAGTTTGTTTTGTTGACGTCATTTATAGTTATCACCGTAACCGTGCTGCAAGCATGGGTGCACGTTGGGTCTGGAAGAGGTGCTTGTCAAGCCTCTGCGGACCTACGTGGATTATGCAGCGGTGACTCCCACAGTCACCACACAAATATAAATCCAGCTTAAGACAGACCGGTAAAAACGCCATTACAGTAGTGAGGACTAGTTTTTTAAAATCATGCTGAGCCATCAGTTCCCTTATTCTAGATATATTTTTCAAAAGGAAAACGTCTGATTTGGTTCCTGCTTTAAAACGGCTGTTAAAATTTAGCTCAAAATCCAAAATGACACCAAGATTTCTGAATTGATCAGTTGGTTTTAACATTGCTGACTGAAGTTGGACACTAATCTTTGGACGCTTATCTTTGGTATTGAGGTGAAGAAACTTCTGGAACATCCAAGTACTGATTTTAACCAAGGCATCAACTGAAGCTTTGTCTGGGTCCAGAGTCCACTGGTGAGATAATAATATGGAGCTGAGAGTTTTCAGCATATTTGACCAGATATTTGGTTTGTTTCCATGATTTATACTAATGAGAGCATGTATGTGCTGAACAATATGGGGCCCAATGGGAACTCCAAATCATCTCTGTTTGAAAAGATCCATAATTACCAACTGACACAAAGTGGTCCATGTCCTTTAAGTTGAATTCAAACCAATTCAGAGCTGAAGTGAAGAGTTCAATCTACTTTTCCAGTCCGTTAACCTCTACTTTGACAGAACTCGACCAGTTTTTCACAGCTTGTGTAAAAACACAGAGACTGTAAGAGACATGAACATTGACTAAAAACAAAATAAAATCTCCATCTTTCTTTGATTTTTAAAGTAGATAATCTTGTACCACAACATAATTCAACAGATGTTTTGTTGCTATTATCATCTCGACAGCGACAGGCGAAACTCATCGCCACCCTGGTAAAACTGATCACACGGGGCGCGACAAACAGCAGCGACGGCGGCAGTGTCACACATCGCGCTCGGATCGCTTTTCTCCAAAAAATTTCATTGGTATGATATTGGAGGGAATTTCGACATTTTCAAACCAGCCCGTGACAGACAAGACATGAAGAATGAAGAGTCAGAAGACTTTGCTTGAGCTGACAGAATTCTTGCTGTTTACTCTATTGTAAAAAAGAAAAAGTCAACCCTGAGTTCATCTGATTTTTAAAAAAAGAAACATCATGGTGAATATCATCATGTGATGGCAGACCTCAGAGCTGATCCAGATAAATCCATGACCTACATTCAGACAAATTCACCCTGGTGTCACGCGGCCACCTTTTTATTTATCTCTGTAATCTTTGCGTGAAGTATCGTAAAGTATGGGAAAGTCACATCCAGCTAACATGATCTATTCTTCCATGTTGGATGTGTTGTCAGACTGTGCTGTATAGCCTGCTCTTATTGGTCAGTCAATGAAGCCCCTCACTGATTGGTTGTAGTGCCATGCAACAACGACAAAAACTGAATATTTTTCTATTTTCTTGTGTTATGTCACTAGCCCCCATGTGCACGTCTACGTGAACAAGCTCAATATTTCACATGCATGAATGTCGCCCTACTGGCTTTTCTTATAAGATGTTTAAGGCATTTATTTAATATATTTAATGTGTACTTAGGATGCATTGCAACTTGTAGTTTTCATATGTACTATCAATCATGTGGAAAGAGACAATCAGGAAAAAGGGAATTGCTACTGGAAGTACCAGCACTGTAAGCTTTAAGGCAGCCAAACATGGTCAACAGCCCATCTGCTGTCTCCCAGTTCTTCAAATCATCAGTGTGTCCTCAGAGTGCAATCAAACTTTCAGCATCCAAAAATACAATCAGTCAACTTAAACTTCTCTGTCATCGAGTCTCTCTCCTCAGACTCATCTCATTTCCTGGGAAAGAGGCATTAAATGCAGAAAAAAGTGGGGTCAATGATGAAAACAGCAAAAAGTTAAAACAAGTTCAAAGCAGCGCCAATCTAAAGATTCACAACAAACTTCATGTCTGCATTTTTTCCTGTTTTTATATTAGTTCATAATGTGTTTACTACATTATCATAATTCTCAGAAGCTTGCACACACAGATGTGTACAGTCAGACATTCAATGATGTGATAACCTCAGCTCCAAAGGTCCTTTTGGGGTCTCTGCTTGAAAAGGTCATGTCCAAAAAGAATTGATTATTTTCTGCAATTACATGCTCTATGTAAACCATTGTGGTATCAATACCAAACACCTGAGATTTCATCATAGTTGGAAGCATCACCGCAGATGCTGCCTTACTAAGGATGGAAAATAAGAAAAAGCATTTTCTCTTTGCCTTATTTATTTATTTATTTGTTTCATTTTATAGTGTATAAACCCTTTAAAAATGTGCTGAATCAACATGTGGATATGCTGATGTAAAAACAGAACAAAGTTGCAGAGGTTTTAGTAAAGAGATGTTTTTCAGTGAGGTCCACATCGTCCAATCAAGAATCTGGGACACATAACTTTCTCCCGCTGTCTTTAAAATCATGTCCATCTCTTCTTCTATGTTATCTAGAAATAGATAAAAAGTGGAGGAAAACACTGCAACAGCAGTGGCTCCATGCATGAACATTAAAATACACTAAACCCTTTTCCATGATTAATCCTCATTTTAATGGTGTGATCTAGTAAAATTATGTTAATATTCACTATTATATCCATTTCACCAATTATCTGTGGTAAGGAGGGAACTATCTGGGACACAGAATGACTGACATGTGTCTCCATCCAGTCAAATCCATGTAACTGGGCAGAAAAGAGGGAAACTGCTCTCAAAGGACTCTGGGAAATGTAATTTTCCAGTAAATGGTTTTATCCCAGTGGATTGAAGTTTTGGAAGCCAGACAGCAAAGTTCAAGCAGAATTAATGATATTGAAACATAATTTTGCTTCTTCTGCTTCATGTTCAGTGAATCCTGGTTTTCTGCTTTCAGTACAGACATGGCTGGTCTGTGTTCCTGCCGTTGGGGGAACAGGTGGATCCATTGTTTCTGTTTACATTTTGCTGTGTTTTAATAGTTTGTGGTCTCAGCTGTTTAGTGCTGATAGAAATGGTTTAATGAGCTTTTATCAGAGAAATCTATCTTTTTGTGTGGATATCACACATGTTTATATTTACCTGACCTGATACTACACCGTGGATGTTAATCTCCCCATGTACTAGGGGTGTTGGAGCTTTTTAACAAATCGTCATACCAGCAGTGACAGCAATTTCCTTCTTTCCTTTCCCTTCACTCTTGGAGACAGAAGTTATTCTTGAGGCATCCCACCAGTGTTCCTGCTTCTGGATTCAATCCTTGTTTCCATGCAGCTAGAAATCCTCCACATCAGCAGCCAATGTCCTGATATTACTGATGGTAGAACCTGCACTGTTTCTTTTAAGGCTGAATTTTTAAACCAGATCATGTTTTAATACTGTTTTTATCTAATGATCTTGTTTCCTTTCTCTTTTGTTTTTAATGTTAGATTGTGATTCTTATTTTCTAATGTTTCAGAGTTTTTGTAAATCTCTTTGAATCACCCTGTTTTTGAATTGTGCTATAAATAAAGTTGCCTTGCCATGAGACCCGCGGCGCCCTGCAGGGCTCAGCGGCTGAGGCCTGGTTACATGGCTTAATTGATTCATGGGACTTTACACCAAAACTAATCTCTGTGTTTTTTCACCATCAATAATTGAGAAGAGGAATTCTAAACTAACCAAAGCTTTGTGATAAAACATGAATAATCTGTTACAAAAAAAGTTGTTGCAAACAAATAATAAAACATTCCTTTAATAATCTTGTTGACCCTGTACAAAATAAACCTCACTCATCCTCATACATGCTGTGCTTTTTTACTATTATACACACTCTCATACAGGAATACACACTGCAGAAATAATATGAGGTGCCAATTTGGGGCACAAAGTTATTTTGACATGTGGACCAAGGAAACCAAAAATTGAACCATCAACCTTCTATCTGGCAGCCAAACTACTCATACTAACTTAGGATGGCTTAAATTGTGATTTTAAAGCACCTGATAAAGACCTGATATTTGCTCTGACAGAAATAAAAGAAGGTGATAACATCAAATTATAAATAATAGGGATGCACAATATTGGAATATTGGCCAATATCGTATATGCTGATATTTTAAAAGTCATTTGGCCAATATCCGGTACGATAGACTTGGAGTTTTTTTCTTCCATGATTAACGATCAATTACCATCGGAATGACCGATATTTGATATTTAATTCTGAAGCCAATATTAATCGATACCAATATCGTGCAGATTATATTTATATCTAGTTTTAAATCATAAATCCAATTGAATCAAATTTACAGAATGTCTAAAATACACCACAAAATCTTAGAATGATGGTTTCTATCACACAAAATTCTGTTAAGTCAGCTTTCTTTATGTCTTGCAGGTTAAATGCTTTTAGTAGCAAACATGAAACACATTATATGAAACCACTTCACTCTGTAGAAAACAAATCCTTAAATTAGACTTCAGTCGTACCTCTGCAGAGACAAGATGCTGCCCAGGTTTCTGTACAGGACGACGCCAGTAACAAAGGTGGAGGAGTCGTCTGCATCTGTGTTGGAGAAGAAAGTAAAGAACAGGCTGAGCAGGCAGGTCAAAGGCAAATAAGACATCATTGATAGTAGTATCGACCATGCCGACCAAATGATGCAGTCAGTCTGACATGGAGGAGAATGCATATAGCCTATATATATATATAGAGAGAGAGCAAGAACATCTTTCCAAGCAAAGTGTGATTACAAAGATTAAATTAAAAAAAGTTGAAGAAAATAAAACTGATCTAATTTGAAAAGAATGGAAGTACTTTAGTTTCATAACTGATGTAAATGTTCTAAAAAATGTTTTAAGTTGGATGTCAGGCTCTGATCCCATCGAATATCTTCTCAATTTGAAATTAGAGTAACGATAAACCCCATCCTCCCCCACAGCCAACAGGTGGATGCTGGTGTGGTGGAGGGACAGAAAAGGTAACCAGCGTGTCCTGTTCTGAGGCAGCTTAATGGTAGCAAGTACGAGACAGAGCAAGCCGCCCAGTTTGGACGGGTTTTTTACAACTAGCTCATAGGTACATAACACTTAAAACTCTGCTAGATCTCCGGCACCACTAAGCGCTATTACTTTTATCATTAGGTTCTCAGGAGCGGTGGTGTGTAGCTCTGTGGGGTAAACTGTGATGGATAGCTACCGATTACATGTTCTACGGAAGTATTCCAGGCATTTCTGTCCCATCCAGGAGGTTTACAATCCAGCCACTAAATGTAGTTTTATTCAGAGACTCTAACTGGTAAATCCACAATGATCCATGATAACAGCATTATTTATCACATTTCATCATAAAAACATCACCATCACTACTATGTTGCTAAGAGACCTCTATTTAGACCTGGACATGATAATGAAGCCACTTCCTGTCAGACTTTCCACCAATCAGAGAGCTTAGATTGACGGTAACGTCCAATCAGGAGCAGCCAAAGATCAACCAGTGAGCAGAAAGTTCTATGTGTGTGTGAAAAGAAGAAAAATAATGCTCCTCTATGGCTGGAATAAAGCCAAGAAGACGTTTCTGATGCACAGTGGCGCCACAAAGCAGCTGAGCTGGAGTTGGTTTAGTGAGGATAGCAGGTAAATAGTAGCAGGAATAACTGGAAATGAGGAAAAAGTGGAAACATGGAAATAGTTTCTGTTGTGTGTTTGTTTCAATGCTAATTTTTTTTCTCCTGAAAGCCAAGACTTGAAAGAACAAAAGCCAGTTCCACAGTGAGGAACCTGAAGAGTAAAAGTGCTTTCCACTTGGACCTGGAAGTTCTAGGAACAACGAACAAGTCTGGAGTCTACAAGAAAAGAGTCCTTGTTGGGTTGTTGAGAAGAATAAGAGCAGAAATATTTAATATGAGAGCTGGTCGGCGTTCATGTACATTCATGTGAATCACCGCCTCCTCTGTCCTCCCAGAACCCTTGGTCCTCCCTCCTTATAAAAGGCTATAGCAAACATGCAATGGCAGCATGTATTTTCAAAGCAAAATGGTGGAGAGTAGAACAAACTTTCATCTGCTGATGACCAGGATCCGACATTCCCTCTAAAAAGACTATGGTCGTTGGACAGCAAGTAACAAGATAAACATAATAAGTTATTTTGACATGTTCCACAAAATGGAGAAATTGTTTTCCTCAGTGTGTTTGCACTTTGCACATTCGTTGGCAGACGAGGCGAGTTGGGGTGGGGGAAGACATAGAGGGAGACATGGCTCATGACATACTTTATTTTGGTCTACAGGCAAAAAACACCAAAGCGCACGATGAAACGATTTAGCTTTTTCCCCTTTTGATTTCTCCAAGACAAGTCTCTAACTTGAGTAACTGGTAGATAAATAAAGTTGGGTGTCATCAACACAATGTCATGTTTCTTTATGATATTACCCTGAGGAAACAGGAACAGAACTCTGTGGAACACAAAAGTTAACCCTGGCAACTGTAGAGGACAAAGCAGAATCTGCCAGATGAGTTTGACTTTAAGTATAACTTTGTGTGACTTAAACTAGTCCAAAGCAGTAACCCTGATCCCAGTGTAAACATCTATATTTATATTAAGAAGTGCTTTTACACCTTAGGACCAGTTAGCAATTTTAAAGTTGTAAAGTACAAAAAAAAAGGGTTGATTGATTGATTGATTGACTGATTGATTGATTGATTGATTGAAAATGGAAGGTGTAATATGGAAAGTTGAAAACATTTAAATGATCATGGGAATGTGGTGGCCTTTGAGAAGACATACATCTGCAGACTTTCCACCCAACTCCCAGAACATGAGCAGGTAAAATGATGGGGCAGAAGGGTGAGTGTCCATCAGGGAGCCTCACCTGTTACTTTCAATAAATTGTAAAGGTTAAAACTAAGGTTATTAATACCAGTGTTAGGGATAGAGGGAGTAGTCTTCTTGTATAGGACTCCTCATACATGGCCAATAAGGAGCCAGAGGTTTCTCCCCATATTTCTTGTAAAATTGAATAGAAAAGCCATCTGGCCCTGTTTCTTTCCTGCTCTACATACTTTGAACTACCTCTGCCAATTTCCTTGTTTAATTGATCTAAATAAGACTATTTTGACCCCGCAAATCATTTAAACGCTCAATTTAAACAAGAACTTTTTAAAATTCCTAAATGTGGTATTGATCACGAGTCACGCCGCCTGCAGGTGTCTTGATGCTGTTGTCCGACTATTCTTTCCTAAATCGCCAAGCAAATAGTTTACCACATTTGATCATAATAAGACTATTTTAATCACATTACTTTTTTGCAACTTTGTCCATGGATAGCTTTGTGTTGGTTGTAATTACTATACAAATCTTCTTAGAGCAATTTAATTTGGTGCTCAATGGTTTCCATTTCTATATGGTGACCTTTGTGGCCAACAATGTCCCACTGACTTCCATTAAAACTACATATTTTAATCTCACGTATCTCAAAGTGTAAATCTAATTCATTCAGAAAAGTTGTTTATTCATTGGATGCAAATGTTTTTCCACTGTAGGAAAAGCAGTTTGAATTGTCTTGCACAAGGTCACCAGTGAGTACTTTATTTTAGGCGGGCACAAGGTTGATATTGTCTTGTACCAGGGACTATGTAGCAATGTTTTGCCTAAGGACGCTCTGGCATGTAGAGCAACAGGGGGTCAAACTGCCAACCTTCCTGTTGAAGAATGACCCCTCTGCCCTCTGAGCCAAAGCCTGAGCCATCTTATATACATTATGTGCACTTTGGAGGAAAGGGAGTTGAATACATTAATTAGCTTAAGTTTAATTAATGCAAAAGAGATGAGGATGTGAAAATGCAATAATTTGCTGATCTCATCAACTCATGTTTTATTCCCCGTAGCAGACAACCAACATACCAGATGATGAAACTGAGACATTTCCCCATGTAATGAAAATATGAGCTGACAGTGAATCTGATGCAGCAACACGTCTGGAAAAAGTTGGAACAGGAGCAACAAAAGGCTGGAAAAGTACCTGGTACAAACCAGAAACACCTGGAGGCGCATTGGACAACTAATCAAGTTAATTAAGTCAGGTCAGTAACATGACTGGGTATAAAAGGAGCATTTCAGAGAAGCAGAGTCTCTCAGATGGAAAGATGGACAGAGGTTCACCAATCTGAGACAAAATTGGTCTAAAAATTCTGTTTCAATTTCAGAAGAATGTTCCTCAGACTTTGAAGAACCACCATCTACAGTGTAGAATATCATCAGAGGACTCAGAAAATCAGGAGGAATCTCTGTGTGCATGGGACAAGGCTGGATACTGGTGATCTTCTGCATTAAAAGCAGACATGATTCTCTACTGGAAACCACTGCATGGACTCAGCAAGAATTCCAGAAACCACTGTCTGTGAACATAGTTCACCCTGAAATCCACAATTGCAGGTTAAAGCTCTATTATGGCTTCACCAGGTGCTGAACTGGCCTGCCTGCAGTCCTGATCTTTCACCAACAACTGGAGCATCATGGAAGCAGAAATTCAGCAACCAAGGTCCAGGACTGTAGAGCAGCTAGAATCCTGCATCAGAGTAGAGCAACTGGTTTCCTCACCTCCCAGACGTTTCCAGACATGTTAGAAGAAGAGGGGATGCTTCTTTTGTGGTGGTGGTGTTACCTCTACATGAGTTTGACCTTATTTACTTCTGGAACTTAGTGAGTAAAATGGTAGATGGTCTGTATTTATATAGAGCTTTTACTGTGCCTGAAATGATACCCAAAGCGGTTTTCATCATACAACACATTCATCCATTCACACACACATTCACACACTGATGGCGGAAGCTACCATGCAAGGCGTTAACCACGACCCATCAGGAGCAAATAGGGGTTCGGTGTCTTGCTCAGGGGCACCTCGACATGAGCTCGATAGGCCAAGGATCAAACCAGCAACCCTCAGGCTACAAGACGACCACTCTACCCACTGAGCCATGCTGCTCCAGTGGTAAGTATAGTAAATAAAGTTCTACAGACTCAAATTCTTCAAGTTGAATGTGCTCACTCAATCGATTTTCTAAAAGTTTGTGTTATTGTTTAGTTTTCATGCTCCTTTTTCAGTAAAGCCAACTTGTAGGATTATAGTAGAAAACATCATTCAGATCAATGAGAACATGAACAGCCCAACAGATGTGACTGAGATGCCAACAAACCTTTAGATGGCCAGACAGATCCAAAGGAATATAACAGTCCAGACATGGTCATTAGATTATAAATCCATGCTATTTGCATGTGTTCACACAGACACAACACATGCTGGACATGCACCCTGAAGCAGACAGTCAACAATGACGTCTGATGTGGTCATTTCGTTCTACTGGAAGGTCACCGCTGCTCCAGCTGCCATGCTCACTCGAGCAGCAACTGAGTGCATTCACCATGGACTGTGTGAAATCCTTTTTCTGAAATGCTGACCAGTTGGTCTAAAATGCCTTTAGTATTCTACCTACAGGGTGAAATCCATTGGCTCCTCTTTATCTGCACATCTCCACATATGGCTTCTTCCTCTTCCAGATGAGAGACAACAGTGTAACATGGGAGGACATTTGTCAAAACTTGAGAACTCGATTCGATAAAAGGGACAGACTGGCCCGGGAAGCCACATGCACACGTGCACACACTCGAAAGAAAGAAAAAAAAAAAAAAAACATGACTCCATCTGTCGGGCCATCTGAAGACATCCAGCTCTTCTGCTCCAGCACACCGCACCGCAGCCTGGATGGCAGCAGGCCGAAGCTCCGAGGCAACAGCTGAGCTCCCATGGGCATCAGGGGGAACCAAGCAAAACATGTGGGAGTGTGAGGGCGATGAAGTATTATGTGTCCTGCTCATGCACTCTTTGGCTGGCCCATTCAATATGCTCAGCCAGATTGTCTGTGCTCAACAAGAACTAGCCTGGGGGGGCTTAAACCAGTGAGTCAATAAGTTATGTGTCTGTCTGCGAGACTAAAACAGTGTCGTGTACCATCCAACAAACAACTGCTCATTTGATTCAGGTGCAAAATATGTGTTTGTGTAGGCTGAAGCATGTAAAACCTTCAGGAGGTACAATATTACATGTAAACTCATTTGGGGTTTGGTTAAATTCTTGCATCCAAACTCACACAAACTTACAAATTATTCATCAGAAAACTGTCAAACTGAGAAAGTTAGGAACCAATTAGTGGTGAAAAAGACATCAAACAAAAATAACCAATGAACAACTAAAGAACATGTTCAGCTGCTGGATTTAATTGACTATAAATATGACTTGTTTCTGCTGCTGACCTACTGGGATTTTCACACACAAGCATCTCTACGATTTCCAGAGAAAGGTCTTTAGAACAGAAAGTATCCAGTAGAGCAGCTTTGGGATGTGGTGGAACGGGAGATTCTCATCATGGATTCAGCCAACAAACCTGCAGCAACTGTGTGATGCTGTCATGTTGATATAGAGAAAACCTCTGAGGAAGGTTTCCAACACCTGGTTGAATCTGACCTGAGGCTGCAGAGTAATATATTCTTTGTCAATGTCACCAGACAGGTGCTGTATAGATCCCTGTAACTTGCTATGTATGTGGTAACACAAAACCAACCATCTACAGTAGTTGTAACCACACAAATGTGAATCTTAACCATTCAAGAACTGAGTAGAAGAGTAAGACATTATGAGAGAGAGAGATGAATTACAAAAAGTGAAAGACAGGGTAACAGACACGGTTAATCTATCTTACAATCAGCTGCTTGCAGGCCTATTAACTGTTAGGTTTAGAATTTACAGAGTTTCAAATTGGATGAAAGGTTTATTCCATTTTCTACTGGAACTAAGCATATTTTACTAGGCTTGATATAACATTAATATCTATTGTGCAGCAGGTACTTCACATGTGGCCACATTAGTAACAAAAAGTAACCTTAATCAAGTTAAAGAACAGACAATAACAAATCAATGTTGTCAAAAAAGCAACAACCTGAAGAGCCAAGGGAATTTTAAAGGGAAATTGTGAAGGAGTTTCTTCCATCTAATGTTGGAATCGTGTATGGCATTCTAATATTTAGTGCATTCTGGCACCTCACTTTCTCAAACACGTACTGCAACAACGGTAGCCGCTGTGATTCAAAAAACCTCAACAACACCGATGAAAGCATGTCATCCAATAGTTCGTGGAGTGTTTCAGGTGGTTCTTGATTTCATACAGATTGCAAACTGCATCCCATCAAACTCAGAAGTGGTTCCTCTGTGTTCAGAAGGAAGACTGGTTCTTACAGGGGGAATGGATCTTGATAGGGAAACTGTTCTCGATACAACACTTTTTATCCCAGTAAAACCAGCTTATAAAGCCTTCCTACCAGCTTTTAGACTGATTTTACCGTGACTGAAAGCAGCCGTTTACTGTGAATATAAAAGCAGCTGAAACCACATTAACATCACTTCTGTACCAACAAGGCTGGTGTATCTGAGCAGGATTTATGGTTATACTGCCATGGTAACCATGGTAATGAGCAACTCTAACAAAACCAAATGAACAAAGTTAGTTTTAGGCTAATTTAGGCAGGACAGTTGACTTAATTGTCGAGGAGAACTTCAGCAACTTCAAATCTTCTTCTTCTTGAGATCCTTTTACCTGGGGAAGGCTTGCCCGATGTTTATCCTCCTGTTTTGTACCATCTGGTCACACTGCCTTTTAAGACCACTTTGTTTAGCGATGGTGAAAACGGCTCTTGTGCTGCTGCTTCAAATGCATGGTCCTGCATTTTTGTGAATAACAATTTAACGGATTTTCCAACTTGCCAGGGTAGTAAGCCACCCTCGTTTATCTTCTCCCGCGTCTCACTGTGCGTTGCCTCACATGTATTCCGGGTTGGTGCTATTTGTCCCCTGCCGGCAGCTGTAGTTTCACGATGGTAGACTGTCATAGTGCTTACCCATCATATGTATGAACAAATCTAAAATTCTTCGCTCAAAAGAATGTGTCAGACCACTAGTGGAGGTCATAATACACCAATGATAACACATGTATACAGACATCGATTTTGGCCTGTAAACAACAGAAAACGTTACACAATGTCCCTTTAAGACAGTCAAGACAGAATAAACATGTCATTTTCTTTTTTCACAGCAGTGAAGTTCTGTTGTCTTTATAGTAACTGACTTGAGACAGTTTGGAGAAATGAAAGGAATGAACCAATTAATTGCCAATCCATAAAACTTATAATAGCTTTGATGCTTTTTAAAGAATGCAAATTTAGTGCAGCTTGTTTAGAAGAACTGTGACTTTGGTAAAATAGGTTTGGTGTTTCTCTCAAAGTACTGCCCTGAATCTGAGGCTGAGGATCTAGATATTCAGGTAAGTGTCAAAATCATGTGACACAGAAGCAAGAAGTTAACTGAGTGGGTCACAAGAAAATTTACAGGTACAGGACGAGGAAATACACCAGTGTGGCTCTTTAATATGAGGTAATATACTGTAAAAACACATTATTTCACAGGAAACAGAGTGCATTTCTAGTTCAGTTTAGTTCAGCCAATGTGGATTTACTTTCCACACGTTTCCACATTCATACAGATATTCATATCATCGTATGTGACTGTGGGTATTTCCAAATGACACACAGAGCCTAAAAGCTCATTTAAGAACATTTCAGGAGAAAAAGAGCTCATATGTGAAAAGATGCAGGATCTAGTTCAAACTGTGTAAACTGGTCTGAGGTATATAACTGGCTGCTGACTTCTGCTGCTTGGAGACACTTTCCCCAGCTTGTGAAGAAATTATCTCTAATTGCACCTGATTGGCTCCTGTTGACTCTTGATTAGAAACGACAGCCTCATTAGCATTCTCGCAGTACAGAGCTGATTTAAATGGTGGAAAACCCCCCAGCTGATAAATAACCCGATTGCTCCTGAAAACTGTGAAGCTGTCATCAGCTGGCACACAGAGGATAAACTCGGCTGGTTATGTCAGCATCGAACGCTCAGATGAGACAGGACGTGAATCAGGGCTGGAAACACTCACAGAGCGTGATCGGTGTCGCCACTTTTCTTTGGAAAACTCAACCAAATAACAACTGTTCTGTCAATGAATGATGGATCTCTCACTCTGCACACACAATGCTAAAATATGAGAGATCAACCCTGGAAATGCTTTGATAGAAGCATCCTGAGCTGCTACAGAGGCTTCTCTTTCTCTGTAGGTCCACAGAAGGACACAAAATGATTGTTCTGTGTATCTCATCCTAAATGGTGACCATACTGGAATTTCCCAGGAGGGCCTGAACAACATGGATATGCCCAATGGATAAGTAGGAAATGAAAGAGTGGAAACAAGGATAGATAAAAAGACTTCTTTTTTTTTTTCCTTTGGAAAATAGTGACGCAGGGAAAGCATCTCAGGTTCCTATAAAATCTTTCTGTCTCTACTCCGTGAAGTGTGTGGGAGTAATACTTCTCACTAAACTGTTATGACAAAGAAAGATAGAGTCTGACCCTAAACTACAATTTTTCTCACATGGTGATGCAAAGTTCACTGGTTTTAAACGTTTAGCCTCAAAAACAGCCGTGTGACAACTTGTTGAGGAAGAAAAAAAGCACTTTGATGATCAATTACAAATCAAGACTGTGATATTAATGAATGCTCTTCTTCTTCTCACTGTCTTTATTACAGAGGCCACCAAGCAAACTGTGTATGCACTTAGCATGCTACTGCTACTTACTAAATGTTAGCAAACATTCATCAAATGTCTGATCATTATTTTAAATCAGTGTGTTGATGGTGTCCACAGAAACACATAGTTTCACCATGATGCAGCTAGCTATTCACAGCAACAACCTAGTTCAGCTGCTACCTCACTCTGCTGCTGCCCCTCGATACTTAGTCTGAGTAATTAATTAATGACAAATGCATTGCTCTGACACCAGATTAAGTAACATTTATCTAATATAAAGCCCGAAGAAGGCAACTTGTATTTTTCTTTTGTCTCATGTCTAAGACCACATGTTTCTATGATTCCCTTTGTCTGTAGGCAACAAATAAGTGGACGCTCCTCTCTGTAATTTAGTGCTGTCAAACTGTTAAAGCAAATGAGCTTTTACTACCATCCTCTAACACTCACTCTGGCACTCTTTCTGAGAACAATGTTCCTTTTTGTTGTGCAGCAGCTGAACAGCAGGTGATGGGAAATCATTTGCTTATTTCCTGCATGTTATTTGCAACATTTAATACTAGCGTCTCTGCATGTGTTTGTCTGGGTGGGAGTTTGCTCTGCAGATTAATGGCAGTAAACACTGCTTTATAAGTCAACCCATTCTACCGTATTTCTGTCTCAGCAGCTTCCTCACAACTGAGCACATGCACGCTGACACATGCAGAGTTCAGTTCTGAAACAGACCTGCAGCAGTCAGTATTTTCAGTCTTTGGAAACCATGTTTGCCACGGGTGCAGCTCTCACCTGGCTTGCCAGTGGACAGGATGTTCTTCGGGATGCTGACTCTGTCCTCAGAGCTGCGAGCCCAGTCCACCATACCCCTCCACCCTTTCATTGGGAAGTTGATGTCAGCATGACCCATCACTGGTCGCTTGTGGATGCTCAAAACTAGAACAGAGAAATGGAGGCAATCGAAAGCTGTCACACAGTACACAGAATATTTACTTAAACATATATTTCTGATGTTTTTGTATGGATTCCTCCCTGATCACACATATCCCAATTTGAAAACATTTGGACATTTTACCATTTATTGGAAAATATTAGACAGTCTCTCACATGGAAAGATGGACAGAGGTTCACCAATCTGAGACAAACTGGCTCTAAAAGTTGTTGAACAATTTCAAAGAATGTTCCTCAGACTTTGAAGATCCACCATCTACAGTGTAGAATATCATCAGAAGATTCAGAGAATCAGGAGGAATCTCTGTGTGCATGGGACAAGGCTGGACGCTGGTGATCTTCTGCATTAAAAGCAGACATGATTCTCTACTAGAAACCACTTCATGGACTCACGAAGAGTTCCAGGAACCACTGTCTGTGAACACAGTTCACCCTGAAATCCACAAATGCCGGTTAAAGCTCCATCATGCAGAGAAGAAGCCAGATGTGAACAAGATCCAGAACCAGCTTCTTCTGTCTTCTCTGGACCAAAGCTCATTTAAAATGGTCTGAGGCAAAGTGGAAAACAGTTCTGTGGTCAGATGGATGAAAATATGAAACTGTTTGTGGAAAGCATGGATACCAAGGGGATGCTTCTCAGAAGTAAACATTAACTTTTTCCAGACGTGTTGCTGCCATCAGATTCACTATCAGCTCATATTTTCCATCAAATAGTAAATGTCTGCTTCAACATCTGATATGTTGTTTATCTTCTACTGGGAATAAAATATTGATGAGTTGATGAGTTTGTGTTCAGAACTTTGACTCTGCTTGTTGGTCTTATTGAGGCCGAGTGTCTTGTTTATTTGCTTTTCACTTCTGCTGTTGGTACATTCGTTGATTATTTCAAGAATGAGTTTTTTTGTTTGTTTGTTTTGTTTTTGATATGTTTATTTTTATGGCAGTTCCATAAATTCTTCAATCACATGTCCAGTTTACAACCATCATATGTCTTTGTGTTACAGCAGTATTTTGTACACTTCATTCTCACATTTTTTATATGAGAGACATTTATTTTTACTATGTTTTCCAAACATGAAGCATAAATCGGGTCTTCTTCTGCCTCTGGTTCGGTGAATCTTGGTCATAGCGAGATGAAACTTCCAGCTGTGGAATCTGTGAGATGTGAGCTTTCAGTAGAGGAGCCGTTTGTTCGTGTTCATGGGGAAACATCATCTGTGTTTACATGTGTGTTCAGACTTTGTGTTCGTGGTCTTTTAATTATTGTTGTCTTAACTGTGTTTGTTGTTGATAGAAATGGTTTTACTGAGCTGGTAGCTGAGATTCTGGATTTTCTGTGGATACCACACATGTTTATAGTTACGGAAACGAGATGTTAACCCTTAACTCCCGGTAGTGGAGGCTGCAGGTGTAGAGGTGAAGCTAAACAGCCAACCTAAGAAAGCAAAGTCAGAGAAATTATATCTAGAAATCTGGATAATGAAACAGTGAAGGTGCATGGATGGAAGTTATTGTGCATATTGTGAATATTTCTCTCTCCTCACCATCTAGAAGCTGTGAGATTCTAATCCTGCTTTCTGTCTGTTCACCTGATGCTGATATTCATCACATATTGTTCCTTCTGTGTTTAGAAGGAAGCAGCTTCACAGCTTTAAATTCATCCTGCTGACTTTTTACCTTTTAGTTAGTAAATCCTGAACATTTCATCCTTTCTCATAAATATGTTTTCATATATGAAGAAATATTTTAACTGTTGCTGTTTAAAGAGAAAACTGCTGCTAAATCTTTTTGTGTTTAGTGCAGGGGTCTGCAGCCTTTCCAATCCAAAGAGCCATGCTTGTCAACAGGTTTTGAAATAATACACCAGGCTCCATCAAATCATCCTGAGACTAGTGAACATGAACGGCAAAAAATGGATGGATGGATGGATGGATGGATGGATGGATGGATGATGGATGGATGGATGGATGGATGGATGGATGGATGGATGGATGATGGATGGGTGGATGGATGGATGGATGGATGGATGGATGGATGGATGGATGGATGATGGATGGGTGGATGGATGGATGGATGGATGATGGATGGATGGATGGATGGATGGATGGATGGATGATGGATGGATGGATGGATGGATGCATGGATGGATGGGTGGATGGATGGATGGATGGATGGATGGATGGATGATGGATGGATGGATGGGTGGGTGGGTGGGTGGATGGATGGATGGGTGGGTGGATGGATGGATGGGTGGGTGGATGGATGGATGGGTGGATGGATGGATGGATGGATGGATGGATGGATGGATGATGGATGGATGGGTGGATGATGGATGGATGGATGGATGGATGGGTGGGTGGATGGATGGATGGATGAGTGAGCATCACAGGGTAGCAAACTGACCTTTAATACAGTTTAATTTTTTTCTCTTGCTATCACAGGATATTTTATTATTCTAATGAGGAAATTATTTTTGGCTGTCATTTGCCTGTAGAAAATGCTTTCACTTGAAATTACTACTAGCAATAAGAAATAAAGGCATCATGTTTTATTTTCTCCTTTTTTTCTATTTTATGATTAATGTGCTTTATAGGTAATAACATATAGACTCTCTTCCAGGTTCAATATGGGCAATAAGGTAATTAAAACAAATGTTTTAATGAACACTGAACCAGTCCAGCCCTCAGTTTCCTCCAAGTTTTTCATTTTGGCCGCTGTGTATTTGAGTTTGACAGCCCTGCTCTAGAGAATTCCCCTAAGATGGCTTAGGTTTCATGTTCTGATGCACAGGGGAGATGTGGAGGCCAAAGACTGATGTCACTTTTCCTTGTGGGTGATTTAAGTGTGGAGACCAGATTGTAATAAGTGAAAGTTTAACTTAGTTTTAGGTTAATTTCTCTGATGATGACACCCACTCCAGCTCTGAGTGTGGGATGAAACAGCTGTTCCGATCTGGTGAGTTCTACATTCTTCACAACTTCTCCACTTTTCTGAGTTTGAAAGAGGAAACTCTGATCTAAGTGCAGTATATACATAGGGAGATGATGGAGAGTTCTTTACATAGCATTGCTTCAGTTTGAGGTGTGGGAGGAGAGGGGAGGTTAGCCTCCCCCTGGGGAGGAATACTGCTATGTGGGCAGCTATTTGGCTCCAGACAGCGTGGTGGCACTAATGTAAACAGGACCTCTTATATGGCCTCAATTCCCACATACTCTCCCTCGACTCAGCTCAAGCTCTGCCTCGTTTTTATCCGGAGGTCACAGTGAGCAGAAAAGCCTATGATGCCTGTGCAGTATTGTTTTTTCAGTTTGAAAACCATTCAACAGCAGTCACTGGGCAATGGAGGGAGCGGCAGGAGTTAGCTGAGAATGTAGATTTAGTATCTCATAAGTTACATGTAAAGGCTTGCTGCCCCCAGGAATGAATAATATTCACTACCAGTTATTGTTTACGTGGAAATAATGTGAAGTAGAAATGAAAAGAAACACAAAGCTTGAGCTTGTCTCAGTGGAGAAAAACTCACATAAATAAAATAAACCAAACAGAAATAGAGTTATCTGAAATGATCCAGGTCCCAAATTAATTCTATAAAACCATTGACTCTATACGTCCTCTAGACTATCTTTCAACACGTAAACACATTAATACAGCAGCTGCTTAAAGAACCTCCAAATAATTATTAATAAATTGAAATTAATTATATCAATACCAACAAAACCCAAATCAGAAAAAGGGATCTTTTTATGATAATGAGTAGATGGTGATGTAAAATTTTAGTGACATTTTCAGAATTAACGCTGAACCACGATCATAGAACCCTGATCAAACCCCATACCACCACAAAACCCTGATCAAGCCCCATACCACCATAAAACCCTGATCTGAACCCATAAAACCATAAAACCCTGATCAAGCCCCATACCACCATAAAACCCTGATCTGAACCCATAAAACCATAAAACCCTGATCAAACCCCATACCACCATAAAACCCTGATCTGAACCCATAAAACCATAAAACCCTGATCAAGCCCCATACCACCATAAAACCCTGATCTGAACCCATAAAACCATAAAACCCTGATCAAACCCCATACCACCATAAAACCCTGATCTGAACTCATAAAACCATAGAACCCTGATCAAGCCCCATACCACCATAAAACCCTGATCTGAACCCATAAAACCATAAAACCCTGATCAAGCCCCATACCACCATAAAACCCTGATCTCAACCCATAAAACCATAAAACCCTGATCAAGCCCCATACCACCATAAAACCCTGATCTGAACCCATAAAACCATAAAACCCTGATCAAGCCCCATACCACCATAAAACCCTGATCTGAACCCATAAAACCATAAAACCCTGATCAAGCCCCATACCACCATAAAACCCTGATCTGAACCCATAAAACCATAAAACCCTGATCAAGCCCCATACCACCATAGAACCCTGATCTGAACCCATAAAACCATAAAACCCTGATCAAACCCCATACCACCATAAAACCCTGATCTGAACCCATAAAACCATAAAACCCTGATCAAGCCCCATACCACCATAAAACCCTGATCTGAACGCATAAAACCATTAAACCCTGATCAAGCCCCATACCACCATAAAACCCTGATCTGAACCCATAAAACCATAAAACCCTGATCAAGCCCCATACCACCATAAAACCCTGATCTGAACCCATAAAACCATAAAACCCTGATCAAGCCCCATACCACCATAGAACCCTGATCTGAACCCATAAAACCATAAAACCCTGATCAAACCCCATACCACCATAAAACCCTGATCTGAACCCATAAAACCATAAAACCCTGATCAAACCCCATACCACCATTAAACCCTGATCTGAACCCATAAAACCATAAACCCCTGATCAAGCCCCATACCACCATAAAACCCTGATCTGATCCCATAAAACCATAAAAACCTTATTAAATCCCATACCACCATAAAACCCTGATCTGAACCCATAAAACCATAAAACCCTGATCAAGCCCCATACCACCATAAAACCCTGATCTGAACCCATAAAACCATAGAACCCTGATCAAGCCCCATACCACCATAAAACCCTGATCTGAACCCATAAAACCATAAAACCCTGATCAAGCCCCATACCACCATAAAACCCTGATCTGAACCCATAAAACCATAAAACCCTGATCAAGCCCCATACCACCATAAAACCCTGATCTGAACCCATAAAACCATAGAACCCTGATCAAGCCCCATACCACCATAAAACCCTGATCTGAACCCATAAAACCATAAAACCCTGATCAAGCCCCATACCACCATAAAACCCTGATCTGAACCCATAAAACCATAAAACCCTGATCAAGCCCCATACCACCATAAAACCCTGATCTGAACCCATAAAACCATAGAACCCTGATGAAACCCAATACCACCTTACCCCAAACCATCTTAGAACCCTGATCTAATCTCACACTATCACAGAAACCGGATCTGACCCAATCACATCATAGAGCCCTGCTCAATCCCCATAACATCATAGAACCCTAATCTAACCCCATACCATCACAGAACCCTGATCCGACCCAAGAACATCATAGAACCTCAATCTAAGCCGATACCATCACAGAAACCTGACCTAACTTGTACTTTGACATTTAACACGCTAACTGGAGGCCTGAAGCATCTGAGATGTAGATTTTGGGTTTTATGCAGTTTTTCTGAGCATTGAACTGTGTGACCTTAGACTAAACTTGCTGGGATGTCAATGCCTGGGAAAAATTGTCTGTCCTATCTATTTCCAGTAACCTAAAGCATCAGGAGATGCTTGTATCAGACCTGTAATAGTATTTCATTTCCATACTTTAGTATTTTGTGGCATTCCTCTTAAATAAATGGAAACTGATGTGTATTTTCCTGCTGCTGTTCTTACAAACATGGAGATGTAATATTGGTTGTTGGAGCTGGTTTTCCAGCTGATCTGTAAAAAGATTAGGTCAGCCTCCCTGTCCTCACTTTCATGGTTTGTTATTGTGGTTACCAAGATTAGACTTCAGTCAAGATGTTCTTTGATAAACACACAGATCTCCTGGATAGAGATAAGGCTGACCTAGGTTATCGGTGACTTCATACATGTCTTGAAAATCTTTCATCCTCAGGCCGATGACATCCACAAAGTCTTCCACCAGACGAAACAGTTCTTTGATGTTGGGCCCCAGCTGAGAAAACAGAGGCACATGAGAGCAAAATGAAAGAAAAGGATTATGGATTTTAGGTGAATATTCTGAGCTGCTGCTTAAAGCTATGACACACAGAAGGCCTTTTTACAGAAAGCTGTATCAGAGGCAAATATTGTCACAGTGTTGCCAGCCTTTCATATTCCTTACTGCTATGACCAACATTCACATTTACAATGTCTACGAAAACTTCTTTTTTTCATTTTTATCATGCAAAACAAACCAAATAAAACAGGTCCCACATGTTTCGGATTTCAACCAATGAATGAATAACAGTGTAGTTTAACCAATATTCAATGATCTAACTCATGTTTTCAGGTGGATTCTTTTCTATCCCTAACATGTATTATATTCCATGTACGCCTCCTCTTTGCAGCATCTGTCACAGGAGGATGAAATGACTCCTCTTAAAAAAAAAAAAAAACATCTTTCACAATATAACCCCTGCTCAAAAAAAGAAGGGTTTCTTTTTAATTCCAATCAGAAATAATATTCATTTTACTCAGTTTAGGAAATGTATCTTGTCCAGTTTTTACTTATTACCCTGATTTGTACTTTATTTGTCGCTTCCTGACCTATATAGTTGTCTCCCTCTGAAATCTGTTGCCAAATTATTTTCCAACAGATTCAAGACCAATTCCAGGGCGGACAATGACAAAAGGTGGGATGTGGACACAGATTGTTTGTTGTCTCTAATTTGTGATGATAAGTCTAAAAGTTTAACTTACTGATTAAAAGTTTTCTTCTTTTTCAATCCCAGCCATATTCCATGTCAACATGTTGCCCACACAAACCCCAAAGCCAACAACCAACTCACTGCAGCTAACTTGAGAAATGAAGGTGCAACTCTGTTTATTTGGAAAAACATAAACATACACTCTCAAAAATACAGTATGTTACAGCCACACTGGAGATCAGCTGTTAGATGAAGTCGAAATGATTCTGCACGTTCCCAGAAACCTCACCAATCTAAACTAAGTTAGTGGCAGCAGAAATATTTGTAACAGTCACAATAAAACCTGGAGCTCCTGCTTTTGAAGTCGTTGGTGGAAAATCCTTTTGTGCACACTGTTTGGAGGCATTGGAAGTGCTTTGAGAAGAGCAGCTTGGTTTAATTAGCATTTCTCTTCTACCTGCATGCTGACACTCCTGAGAGGAGGCGGACACTGGATGGCTGGCTGGAGGCACAGACAGCGATGCAGCGATGGAAGGCTGCAGCAGATGGAGGAGTGGGCGTTTGCCTCGACTACATTACTCATTAGTTATAGTTATTTCTGTCCTCTCTGTGTCTGTCCTCTCTGTTTACCACTGTCTGTCTGAAAGGACACAGGTGGGCTGTTTGTCCACCTGTGTCTGTGTCGCATTATTTCACTCATCAACTTTTTCACATGAAGTTGAGCAGCAGATGAAAATAGAGACAGTAAGTGTTTTAGGTGGACACGGTTATACTAACCAGCTGTGCTTCTTCCCATCGATCTTTGTTCTCTTCCATCAAGAGATTGCTCACAGACTGCACAAAGTTCTGGTAAAATGAAGATAAAACAGTCATATTATTTTACAGGTTAATGACTGTAAATGGGAAATTAATTTTCAACAGCACATCCACTGCATACAGGCTCATACAATATACAGTATAATCATTCTATAAAAACCCCAATCCACAAAAAGCTGGGACACTGTACAAAATGCAAATCTCATAAACCAAAATGTATAAACAACTCAACATGAGACATTTTACTATTTCATGAAAAATATGATCTCATCATGTTCCAGGTCCATGTATTCCATTCGCTGTCTATCCTATCCCCTCTTCTGATAGTCTGCAAACATCCAGAGCTGCTGCTGGACATTTAGGAAGAGGAATGTTTTCCTAGTCTGGACTGATAGAGGATTTATATGATGGAATAAACTGATGTGCATTATTCCGAAATTCTCAACAATTAGCAGATTTTTGCTGATTGCCAAACTTCTCTGCGGCTTTAGTTCTGAAACACTGAGTTTCTAAGGTGCTTTTTAAAAAAATACACAAGCATGTTGAAAACCCATGGCCACATCATGTTTCTCTAGTTTTTTTTTTAGTGCCACTTAACCTTTCCTGCATTTTGTTGCATCGTCCCAACTTCTTGAGATGTGTTGCAGACACTAAATTCAAGATGAGATGGTATTTTTCATAAAGTAATAAAATGTCTCACCTTCAACTTTCGAGTTTTTTTCTGTTGTATTGTGAACGTAAGATTGGTTCATAGGAATTGCATTTCATTGCATTTTTTATATTTGCATGTTACACAGCATCTCACTTTTTTGGGTGCTGTAATTGTACATAAATATTTCACATATTTATACTACACTTGCAGTTATGAATGCAACAAGGAGTGTCGGCTCAATACTTTTCCCAAGAACGTTTGGACAGGAAAAACCAGGAAGTGAATCTATGTTTAACCACTTTAATTACCAAACCCAAACTGGAGTGTTTTCTTCAGGTTGGCAATGAGTTCGTGTTCCAAGTGGAGGAGCTCATGTATCTCGGGGTCTTGTTCACGAGTGAGGGAAGAATCAAGCAGGTGGATCGGTGCGGCGTCTGCAGTGATGCGGGCTCTGCATCGGTCTGTCGTGCTGAAGAGGGAACTGAGCCAAAAGGCAAAGCTCTCGATTTACTGGTCCACCTACGTTTCTACCCTCACCTATGGTCACGAGCTATGGTTGGTAACCGAAAGGAGATCAAGAATACAAGCGACTGAAATGAGTTTTCTCTGCAGGGTGGCCGGGCTCTTACGTAGGGGTAGGGTGAAAAGCTTGGTGGTCCAGGAGGGGCTCAGAGTCAGTTTGTTTAGGGGGAAGACCTAGGACACGCTGAAGGGACTACATCTCTCGGCTGGCCTGGGAATGCCTCAGGATCCCCCTGACGAGCTGGTGAATGTGGCCGGGGAGAGGGAAGTCTGGGCTTCCCTGCTTAGGCAGCTGCCCCTGCAACCCACCCGGGATAGGCAGCACAAAATGGATGGATGGATGGACAGACGGACGGACGGACGGATGGATGGACAGACGGACGGACGGACGGACGGACGGACAGACAGACAGACGGGCGGACGGACAGACGGACGGACGGATGAATGGATGGATGCATGGAATTACCGAACCACTGCCACACATTCTTAATTATGCTTTTCTTCCTGTTTGGTGCTGAGCTCTGTGTAATAAAACATGATAAATGTTATTCCTCTGGGCTCATAGTTGAATAAATTTTCCCAAAAATGACCAAACATATTTATCTGAACGATTCCAGATTATTCATGTAAATGATGAGGCTTCATCATACACCAGAATAAGTCGTGGAGTTCCTCAGGGTTCCAAGCTTGGACCTACACTTTTCATGTTTTAAATGGGCTATACTTTTATAGTCGTCTTCTAGTTTTGTTGACAATTCAACAAAGTTTTATGCTCCAAGCCACAATCACCCATTCGTGCACACACTTACATTGCCCTTCTTGGATCTTGTCTTTGTAGTGCTTTTTACCCATCCTACCCTCTTACAATGTGGGGTTCAGTATCTTAACCAAGGATGATTCAACATGTGGAAGCTAGAATCAGACCACCAACCATCCAAATGACGGCAGCTACTCCTCCTGAGCTAAAGCCACTGTACATGCTTCAATTACATAATATGGCAAATAAATAAATAAATAAATAAATAAAAACATGACATAAGTTGTCATTTCTAACCCTGGTTCTGGTTCTAATGGAGGTTTTTCTTCCTGGTTCTGGTTCTAATTGAGCTTTTTCTACCTGGTTCTGGTTCTAATGGAGGTTTTTCTTTCTGGCTCTGGTTTTGATGGAGGTTTTCCTTCCTGGTTCTGGTTCTGATGGAGGTTTTCCTCTCCACTGTCTCCTCGTGCAGCTCAGGATGGAGGATTGAATCAAAGAAAACATTGGTTTCCGTTGGTTTCCTTAGCTCAATCATAATTTTATTTATTGTTTTTTAGTTATTATAAACTGGACTCAAGTGAATCATATAATGGATTTGTTTTAAATGGGATGTATGTTTGAATTGGATTGAATTGAATTGGAGGTTCATAAATAAAGCTGAATTAAATTTCAGAAATCTTTTGTAAGATTTCGATCACTCTTCAGCAAAGGTTTGGCTAAATACTGAATTAAATTTCATCAGTGAAAGTTTTGAATCGATAGCACTCTTTAAAAATAACTGCACAACTGAAGATGAGGACAAACGTCCTAATGGACAACAGAGGGTTTGAATCCAGATTACAGTTTTATCAGCATGTGTCAACCTAGTTTCAAAGACACCCAAGTATAGCTCAGCAAACAGCAGCACATATTTATAAATTACCCTCATGTCGCCACTGCTGGGGCTGTAGTAAGCCCTCCTGAAAATCTCTGTCATGTTCTTCAGCACATCCAACATGGCCAGCAGGTCCCCGCTGTAGCTGGTCCCATCGCTGGATGTGACCCTTAACTTGGTCATCACCTCTGAAACTCCATCTCCCACAAGGCCTCGCTGAGCTTTGGACAGGTGTTCCCGAGTCTGGTGGAGAAAGTTGGCTCCTCTTACTTCTGTTACTTTGCTTAATGTGAAGCTACCAGGAATGTAAAAAGAAATGTTAATACTCACTAAGGTTTGTATACTGCGATAGTCATTGGAAATGCATTTCATATAAGTGGGATTCTCCCAGTAGGCGATGCCCTCCTCATCCAATGTACAGCGCCGCAGGATAAGCCCTGGACAGAAAAAAAGGGGATTCATCAAAGGATTTATATGTGCTTCCACTGGATACAATTTTTAGGAAGCATGGTATTGCCTTCCACTGTTTTGCTGATGACCTACAAATCTATCTGCCAATACAGACGAGGTCTGGTGGAGCCATAGACACCTTGTTGAACTGTCCTGTGGAAGTTCATTCATGGTTTGAGAAAAACTTCTTTTTGCTAAACAAAGACAAGACTGAAATAATTGTTTTTGGTCAGTCTCACTTATTGGATGGTCATGCCAGTGTAGTCGGCCGTTATTGCAGCACTGTAAGCACTTTGTTAGAAACCTTGATTTGATTTTTGATTCTGATTTTAAATTAATAAACAAATTAGCTCTGTTGTTAAATCTACTTTCTTTCATTTACGGCTCCTGAGCAGAGTAAAAATCATATCTCCCTTTCAAAGACCTAGACTGAGTTATTCATGCTTTTATCACGTGCCGTCTAGGTTATTGTAACCCTCTCTAGTTTGGGATTGATCAGTCACTCGTCTTCTGACAGGGAGAAAACGACGTGAGCTTATCACTCTGGTGCTGCTTCACGTCACTGGCTTCCTGTACAGTTCAGGATCCAGTCTAAGATTTTATTACTTGTTTTTAAAAGTTTTAATAGCACAGCACCACCTTATTTATCAGAGCTTTTAATCATTTACAGTTCTGTCAGATGTCTGAGATCAACGACGAACCAGCTGCTCTTAACAGTTCCTAGAACCAGGTTAAAAGGCAGAGGTGACAGAGCGTTTTCGGTTGCAGTTCCCAGACTCTGGAACATTCTGCCTTTTAATATTAGGTCAGTACAGAGCATTCAGCATTTTAAATCATTGTTAAAAATACACCTTTTCTCACTGGCTTTTCCTCCAGCTTGAGCATTTTAATTGAGTTTTTATTGTATTTATGTTCTTATGTGTTTTATGTTATTTTGATATTAATATTAATATTTTAATTTTTATATTATTTTATTCTTGTATTGTTTATTGTGAGATATACTGATTTATTTTATGTTATTTTAATGATGGCCTAAGCATTTTATCTGCTTTGCTTTGTACAGCACTTTGGGCAACTGAGGTTGTTTTGAAATGTGCTTTATAAATGAATTTGATTTGACTTGACTAAGAGTTGTGTCTCATAAACCAATTTTAAAATGGGACCCCTTTGTGAATCCATGAAGCATGCAAGCTCACCCATGGCGTTGGGAGGACAGCGTACAGCTGCTGTATCCCCAGCGGGAGTAATTTTCCACACAACGTTGGCAAAATTGTCCTCCGCACATATTTCATGTGGTTCTGTTGAATGATATAACACCATATTGTGACTTACAAACAAGGGTTTAAAAACCATTTCTACACCATGCAGGTTAGTTTGGGTTCAGTTAGTGATCTTGTACACGTTCACGGACCTGGGCATTTCTTTTCATTACAGCTGCGAACTTCTTCACGTTCTCCAGGACAAGGCTGTCCTTCAAAAAAAGGCCCGTAACAAATTCTGGTCCTCTGCTGGCTCCCCCCTCCACACGTTTTACTGCAACCAGACCACAAGGACCATGGCTGCCACTTGCCATCCACTGAAAGAAGAGATGCAACATGAGATATAAAAAAAATACCCAAAATGAAGTCTTTGTCATAAATGCTGAATTACAGAGGAAACGAATCACCAAACTGAATCATTGTATTTTTGTTCTAATATGGAAATCAGACAGGTGTTACAAGAGAGCTGTACCCGGACACTCCCCAAGGAAGCAGTCGACAGTCTCCAGCCACTCTCCCCTGCACTCAGAGCCTCCATACGAGGGGCCGTTGCACTCCCTGGTTCTCTGCATGGTCCCATTAGAACAAGAAGCAGAGCAGGAGCTCCAGCTGGACCACTCGTTCCAGACGCCATCCACTGATGGGGGTCCAAGATCACAGGAACAGCATAGAGAACGATTTTTATGAGTAGGAACACAAAAATAAGTGAATTGAGTCTCTGATTAATGTTTGTTTTTTTGTTTGTTTGCTTGTTTGTGTTTCTCACCTGGACAGACAGCGATATTGCAGAATTTGGTCTGTTTCTCTGGACCCTCACAGGGATCCCCCCCAAACTGTGGGGGTGCACAGGTTCGTGTTCGGGCTCTGTAACCTCGGCCACAGGTGGACGAACACAAACTCCAGGGAGACCACTCGTCCCACACGCCGTGCACTGCAACCAGAGCAGCTCAGGTATGATTTACAGTCAGACACCAAAAGGACAGGAGACAGTATCAAGAAGACTCAGAATGGGAATTTCCCAGAGATTACATGACTTTTCATTGTTTTTCTGTTTTTTTCTACTCATTCGAGAGCCTGAGGATACCTTGAAGTCTGGGTTCTGCTATGGTGAGGGAACTACATGCCATAACTGGAGGTGAGGGTGGGAATTGTCCAGATTTTGCTTTCTGTTTGTAGAGGCGAGTCAGGTGAGGTCTTGTGTGGGTGAGGGAGTGTCTGGAGAGGGCTGGGCGAGCGCTGAGATGGGGTGGAGCTTACCTGGACAAACAGCAGAGTTGTTGCAAGGTCTCTGCTCTCGCAGTGGCCCACTGCACTGGGTGCTGTAGGAGGAGGACACACAGAAACGAGTGCGACTCTGCCAGCCCTCCCCACACGTGGCAGAACACACACTCCACGGTGACCACTCATCACCTGAAACTGAGTCTTCTGAGGAAGAAGGGATGGGTAAAGGATGGGAGGATAGGGGGAAAAAAGAAGAGGAAAAGGAAAGGAAAGGGCCAGAACTAATTATCATGCAGGATGGAGCCTCCGTGGCCAAAAGAGGAAGGGTCATGGTTAAAGGGTACATTCTGTCTGTGCAACATTTTAGGGGCTGCCTTCATCAAAGGTTTGATATTTCCTCGAAGGATGGAGCTCTTCGGCACTTGGAAACATTGCTGACTCTTTTCTTCATGTATGCTAATCAGTCTGCTGTTTATATCGCAGTAAACCTTTGTCCCCTTCGAAGGAGGCGGCCCCCCAAATGGAGCTCAGCTGTCCGTCTGCTTGTCCTTCGTCATCTGTGAGACTCTGGTGTCATATCCCTTGCATTGACTTCCTGGGGAAGTGAATGCTACTGGAGTAGGATATGTCAGTTATCATTTTGCTGGCAGCGCCTGCTGAATTTAAGGGTCAGAATGAACCAATAAAAGACAACCGGGTGGGAGAGGAGGGAGAGGAAAACTGAACAGGAAGTGAGGAGTTAAATTAAAGTGATACTTCACCCAAAGTAAGGGTTGTTGTAACCATAACTTCCAGCTAAAGATAAATTAACACTGACTGCCAAGCAATATGCATCCCTTACTAAGCCCATAACTGTGGAGTTTTAGAGTTTACATGTTTTACCACAGTCTAAACAACAATGCTGGGCTGAACAGTGTTTTCAAGTTGGCCATGTGAGCATTGATGGATTGGTGGTGTCCAAGCCATGTTCAGCATTTTTTTTCCTGATGACAGCTGAGATCAGCTCCACTCAACCCACAACCCTGAACGAGATGGAGCAGCTTTAGAAAATGGATAAATGAATGAATGGATGTAGTGGGTGGGTGTAATTCCCCACCCCCTTCATCTGTGTGGACTGATCCTGAACATGTTCTTCAGCTGCAAATCGAAAGCTTTGACATAAGACAGGTGTTACAAACATAAAAATGATTTTTTCTTTAGATGCTGATCATAATTTTGGGTGCAGTATCACTTTAACAGAGAGGAAGGTCTCGGTTTTATCCAACCATTTACAGACCAGCACAGTGTTCTGTTACAGCCTCACATGAAATGCATTTTCACTTCATGGCAGGGTCCATGTTGGAAGTTTAGTCCACTGTGGACAAGGCACTGCGATGGGAGATTTTGATAGATGTGTGTGTTTTAAGTCATATCTGTATGTGGAACGAGTATGGTGGTTACCCAAGCTGCCACAGTGACTGATGCATGGGATCCCTCTGCGTCCCGTTGTCTTACCTGTCTGAGGGCTCTTTGGTCCACTGCGGGGCTTCTCTGCATCATCACGCTTGCGACTGTCCACAGAGCGAAGCGATTGGCTGCGAGAGAGATGGCGACCTTTGCCTAAAGGAGGGTGAGGCAAGGCCAGGGGGGAGGAGGGGGGGGTGGGGTTAGCAACCAGAGCACCGTCATTAAAAGCTTTATATTCAGGGTACAACCGTGACGTGATTGGTCACCCAGAACAGCATCAGCCAAACTTGGGACTTGTGTTGGTGTTTATGTGCTGCTCATGTGTGCAGTGCTCTTGTTGTTTTTACTCTTGTTTATCTGAGGTTTTACACACCAAAAAAAAAAAAAAAGAAAAAAACACAAACCTGCTTGCAGTGATGACTGTCTGCTGGGTGAGACTAATGCGGCTATAATTCTACACAAATGAAGTGGCTCGCAGCAGAGAAACATTTTTCTGAAAGCACTAATATTTCTGGGTAAATGACATTGGAATACTGTGTAAAACGTAAATAAAACAGAATGTAATGAGTTCCAAATCTCATCAACATAAACAACATATCGGATGTTGAAACAGACATTTTACCATTTGTTGGAAAATATGAGCTGATAGTGAATCTGATGGCAGCAACACATCTGGAAAAATTTGATGTGTACCTTTGAGAAGCATCCTCTCTCCTTTTTAATCTGTAGGACACTACAGATCCATATTTTCCATATTTTTCATAAACAGTTTCACATTTTCATCCATCTGATCACAGAACTTTGCCTCTGGACCAGCTTTAGTCCAGAGAAGACGGCGCTGGTTCTGGATCCTGTTCACATCTGGCTTCTTCTTCTGGATTTCAGGTTGAACTGTGTTCACAGACAGTGGTTTCTGGAAGTCTTCCTGAGTCCATGCAGGGTTTCCAGTAGAGAAACGTGTCTACTTTTAATGCAGAAGATCACCAGCATCCAGCCTTGTCCCATGCACGCAGAGATTCCTCCTTCTAATGATATTCTACACTGTAGATGGTGGATCTTCAAAGTCTGAGGAACATTTTTCTGAAAACTTTCTACAGTTTTAAGATCTAGTTTTGTCTCAGGTTGGTGAACCTCTTGCCATCTTTCCATCTGAGAGACTCTGCCTCTCTGAAATGCTCCTTTTATACCCAGTCCTGTTACTGACCTGTTGCCAGTTAACCTGATTAGTTGTCAAATGCTCCTCCAGGTGTTTCTGGTTTGTACCAGGTACTTTTCCAGCCATTTGTTGCTCCTCTTCCAACTTTTTCCAGATGTGATGCTGCATCAGATTCACTGTCAGCTCATATTTTCCATCACATGGTGAAATGTCTCAATTTCATCATCTGGCATGCTGTTTCTTCTTCTGGGAAGAATATTTGACCTGATGAAATTTGTAAATCATTGTATTCTGTTTTTATAGATATTTTACAGTGTTCCAACTTTTTTGGAACTGGAATTGTACATAAAAGAAGTCAGGAAATTACCTCCTGAGTTCATTTAGCTTTCTGTGGGAGTAATGATTCTGTTGCATCGTGCATGCCCGGTCATTAAAAAGGTCGACCATGTTTTTATTTCTCATCGATCAAAGTCCCCTTTCCAACATGAGCTCCGTTTAGTCAACACAGTTAGTTGCAGAGGACGAACACAAGAGCAGATAAACAAGATGTTCAGATGGGAAAGGTAAAGAAAGAAATCAGTTTGGTTGTCATGGATACATGGATACACACAGAAACAAAGTCACAGAAGGAGAAGTTCACCTGTGCAGGACTGAGAGTTGCAGGGCCGGCCCTCCTCTACGACACCCTCACACAGAAATGACTCCTCTGGGGGTGACTGACAGGTCCGAGTCCGGGTTTGGATCCCGCCTCCGCACTCGCTGCTGCACTGCACCCACTGGCCCCACACACTCCAGCCACCTGGATGCACACATGAAACCAAAACTGTCTTAACTGGTTCAGTGCACGTAAATATTAAAGGCTAAAACCTTCATGCAGGTTAACTCTACTCTGCATTTCCAGACAAAACAACATTACAAATTTTTTCTTGTATTCAGATCATAATGGCACCACAGTTTCCAAACCTTTCAGAGACATCAAACACATCAAGTTTAGCTGTGGGTGTGTAGTCTCAAACTAACACCACAATGGAATGTATGGGCTACTGGAAATTATGCTATTAAATGACAGAAGATATTTTATGGATTCTTACAGCAAGAACAAGCTGTGGATGCAAACAAATATCAAACATTTCTAAAATATTATTATTATTTTTTTTAATCTATAAAATAACGTCTGGTTTCTATGACTGTTTCATTTGTCTACCCATTTTGGGAATTTTTCCTCTTACAATGCCATCTGGTTAACAGAAATAACATCATAGAAGAGGTGGATGTTTTAGCTGAACTACAGAAAAAGAAGCTGAAACTCTGTAAAGTAGACCAGAGTCACAGATTAAACTAACCCCTGTATTCTACACTCTAAGTTCATCTTTTTACTCTCCCACTTTTGCCAGTAGTCATTCTGTTTTTGCAGGAATATGATCTTTAGAAATAAAAAGTGCATCATCTTTAGAGCCATTAAGAGCCAGAAAGAAGCACTTTCTCAGCATGTTGGGCAGATCCACAATCCTCTGCAGAGTCATGTCAGAGTTAACCCTATCCAAATAAAATGCACCACAACTTAAAAGATAGAAAATGTTCAGTTTTCTTTTTGTTCAAAGTCCTTGGGCAAGAAAATAAGAATTAAAGCCATTAAACTGAATGATTGTGAAATTGTTGTCGCTAAAGGCAGAATAATCTCTGCAATGCTCATCTCAAGTCAAACATGACAATCCATGCAAATTCTCAATTTCTGAAATATTCCTTAAGATCTGCATCTACATGTTGTCCATATATGTGCGGACCAGTTGGAGACATGTGAAATCCATCTGATGAAAAGAACTGTGACGGTATCTGGGACCTCATTCATCAAGCTGGCGAAGGAGCAAAAACAGGCGTATGCCAAATATAATAACTTTTGCGATTTATAAAAACCAAACTTGAAAATGTTCCTACCTCCATGGCAACTCTGACCCAGACGTGGCACCAATGGTCCGGAATAAAATCAAGGAAATGATGTGAAATGTGAAACATTTGTGTACAATCCCCTATTATCTTTCACGCAACATGTCTGAACAAGACCCTGAGATACGTGAACTCCTCCACTTGGGGCAGGACCCTATTGCAGACCCGGAGAGAGCACTCCACCCATTTCCGGCTGAGGACCATGGTCTCGGATTTAGAGGTGCTGATTCTCATCCCAGCCGCTTCACACTCGGCTGTGAATCGCTCCAGCGAGAGCTGAAGATCACAACCCGATGAAACTAACAGAACCACATCATCGGCAAAGAGCAGAGACCCAATCCTGAGGCCACCAAACCGGATCCCCTCAACACCTCGGCTGTGCCTAGAAATTCTGTCCATAAAAGTTATGAACAGAATCGGTGACAAAGGGCAGCCTTGGCGGAGTCCAACCCGCACTGGAAACTATTCTGATTTACTGCCGGCAATACGGACCAAGCTCTGACATCGGTCATAAAAGGGACCGGACAGCTCATACAAGTGGGTCTGGCACTCCATACTATCAGAGCACCCCCTACAGGAGTCCCCTGGGGACATGGTCGAATGCCTTCTCCAAGTCCACAAAGCACATATAGATTGGTTGGGCAAACTCCCATGCTTCCTTCAAGACCATGAAGAGGGTGTAGAGCTGGTCCACTGTTCCATGGCCAGGAAGGAAACCACACTGCTCCTCCTCAATCCGAGGTTCGACTATCCGGCGGACCCTCCTCTCCAGCACCTCTGAATAGACCTTACCAGGGAGGCTGAGGAGTGTGATCACCCTGTAGTTGGAGCGCACCCTCCGGTCCCCCTTTTTGAAGAGGGGGACCACCACCCCAGTCTGCCAGTCCAGGGGAACTGTCCCCGATGTCCGCGCGATGCTGCAGAAGTGTGTCAGCCAAGACAGCCCTACAGCATCCAAAGGCTTAAGGAACTCTGGGCGGACCTCATCCACCACCGGGGCCTTGCCACCGAGAAGCTTTTTAACCACCTCAGCGACCTCAGCCCCAGAGATGGAAGAGCCAGCACCAGCTACCCCCGACTGTGCTTCCTCATCGGAAGACGTGTTGGTGGGATTGACAAGGTCTTCGAAGTATTCCCTCCACCGCCTCACAACGTCCCGAGTCGAGGTCAGCAGCCTCCCCGTCCCCACTGTACACAGTGTTGACGGAACACTGCTTTCCCCTCCTGACCTGCCGGATGGTGGACCAGAATCTCCTCGAAGCTGTCCGGAAGTCATTCTCCATGGCCTGAGTTTTTGCCTTAGTGACCGTGGAAGCTGCTCTCCACTTAGCATGCCAATACCCATCAGCTGCCTCCGGAGTCCCACAGGCCAAAAAGGGCCGATAGGACTCCTTCTTCAGCTTGACGGCGTCCCTTACTGCTGGTGTCAACTAACGAGTTCGGGGATTACCGCCACGACAGGCACCAAAAACCTTACGGCTACAGCTGCGGCTGGCAGCCTCGACAATAGAGGCACGGAACACAGCCCACTCAGACTCAATGTCCCCTGTCTCACCCAGGACATGGTGGAAGCTCTGCCTTAGACGGGAGTTGAAACTGTTTCTGAAAGGGGACTCCGCCAGACCTTCCCAGCAGACCCTCACAACACACTTGGGTCTGCCAGGCTTGACCGTCATCCTCCCCCACCATCTGAGCCAACTCACCACCAGGTGGTGATCAGTTGACAGCTCCGCCCCTCTCTTCACCTGAGTGTCCAGAACATGCGGCCGCAAGTCCGACGAAACGACTACAAAGTCGATCATCGAACTGCAGCCTAGAGTGTCCTGGTGCCAAGTGCACATGTGGGCACTCTTATGTCTGAACAAGGTGTTCGTTATGGACAGTCCATGACGAGCACAGAAGTCCAACAACAAAACACTACTCGAATTCAGATCAGGGGGTTGTTCCAATCACACCCCTCCAGGTCTCGCTGTTTTTGCCTACATGAGCATTGAAGTCCCCCAGCAAAATGAGGGAGTCCCCGGAAGGAGTGCTCTCCAACACCCCCTCCAAGGACTCCAAAAAGGTTACTCTGAACTGCTGTTTGGTGCATAAGTACAAACAACAGTCAGGACTCGTCCCCCCACCTGAAGGTGGAGGGAGGCTACCCTTTTGTCAACCAGGGTAAACCCCAACGTACAGGCGCCAAACGGGGGGCAATGAGCATGCCCACACCTACTCAGCGCCTCTCACCGGGAGCAACTCCAGAATGGAAGCAGGTCCAGCCCCTCTCAAGTACAGTGGTTCCAGAGCCCAAGCCATGCATCGAGGTTAGTCCAACTATATCTGGCGCACCAGCTCAGGCTCCTTCCCCAGCAAAGAGGTGACATTACACGTCCCTAGAGCTAGCTTTTGCAGCCGAGGATCAGACCACCAGGGTCCCCGCCTCTGGCCGCCACCCAGTTCACACTGCACCCGACCCCTGTGGCCCCTCCTGCAGGTGGTGAGCCCACGGGAGGGGAGGCCCATGTCACCCTTTCGGGCTTAGCCCATGGGCAATGTCCCCAACAACATAGCCGCTAGGATCGTCAGGACGCACAAACGCCTCCACCACGATAAGGTGGCAGCTCAGGGAGGAGATTATACATATTAATTTTGTAAATTAAAACATATGACTAAATTACTGTCATTTAGCAGACACTTTTCTCCAAAGTGAATCACCCATGTAAGATTCGAACTTCGGTCTCCCGCATGGCAGACGGATGTCCTACTGACTGGGATATCTAGCTGTATGTTCCGATACCTCTGCTGTGTCTTCCCTTCTGACACTGTAATGACATCATCTGCCACCTGCTGCCACTATTCTGCCTTTCTGACACCAGTAACGCCCACACCGTGCCCACCAATAAAACATTTTTACATCTGTCAATGTGGTCCATCAGGATCTCTGCCTCACACATCTGCTTCTTCCTTCTTTGTTGTATGTATCATAGGCGTCCACCTGACCATTTATAGCCATCATGTGGGCGTGGGAAGGCATTCCCTCATGTGCGCCGGCTTTACAGTTGATTCTGGTTTATAAATGGAAACAGGTGTAGGACGTGTGTGTGCACGCTTTTATAAATCTGAAAGTAGAAGTGCGCAGCATTTCCTTTTTGAGCTGCAGACACCGCCTGTAGTTTGCTTAGCTACACAGTTTGATAAATGAGGTCCCGGGTCACTATTTTCTAAACTTGTTTGTTGACACTATCTTTGCAGTCTGAGTTTGCCTTTAAGTAGCAGCCAGGGTCCCAGAACGAGCTGGGATCACGAGACCATGTGTTTACAACTGCTGTTTCATGCTGTCTGGCTTCCAGTTAACTCTATCATCTGAGGGATTGTTTAACTCTTACTCTTATTATTCCAGAAGCTGTTGGAAAGGTAGCTCATACCATCAGACATCATACATGACAACTTTCACAATGCGTTCCTGATGCTGAACACAGGAATAAGTACTCCCTTATGACTCATACCATGACTCAGACATATACTTAGACTAATCCACATTATTTGAAAGATAGAAAAGTTTCATTTATTGGTGACCAAAGTCTTGTCCGTAGTGCCTCACAGCGTCTAAGAATTAATGACTATAAACTCATCGTCTACTTTATCGGGACCAGCTTCTAGTACCGGGTCGGACCCCCTTCTTAATTCTTGGTGTGATAGATTGAACCAGGTGGTGGAAACCTTCTTCAGAGGTTTTCTCCATATTGACATGACAGCATCACACAGTTGCTGCAGGTTTGTCAGCTGCATCCATGATGAGAATCTCCCGTTCCACCACATCCCAAAGCTGCTCTGCTGGACTGAGATCTGGTGGCTGTGGAGGCCGTTGGAGTCCAGTGAACTCTTTGTCTTGTTCTAGAAAGCAGGTGGAGATGATCTGAACTTTGTGACATGGTGCGTTATCCTGCTGGAAGTAGCATCAGAAGATGCTCCACTGTGGTCATAAAGGGATGGACATGGTCAGCAACAATACTCAGGTAGGCTGTGCTGGTTAAACCAGGCCACACTGGGACTAAGGGGCCCAAAGTGGGCCAAGAAAATCTCCCCCCGTCATTACACCAGCAGCAGCCTGAAGCGTTGATCCAAGGCAGGATGGATCCATGTTTTCATGATGTTTTCAGCAGATTCTGAGCCTAGCATCTGAATGTGGAGCTGAAATGGAGACTCATCAGACCAGCAACGTTTCTCCATCTTCTATTGTCCAGTGTTTCCTGGAGCTGTTGTCCAGTTTCCTGTTCTTAGCTGGCAGGAGGCACCCGGTGTGGTCTTCTGCTGCTGTAGCCCATCTGTTTCAAAGTTGGACGTGTCGTGTGTTCAGAGATGCTGTTCTGCAGATCTTGGTTGGAACCAGTGCTGATTGGACTTCCTGTTGCCTTTCTATCATCTTCAACCAGTCTGCCCATTCTCCTCTGACCTCTGACATCAACAGACACTCTGGTCCAGAGCTGCTGCTTTGTGATTGGTTGATTTGCATCAAGAAGTTGTGGATGGTTAGTGTATGTTAACTGAAACTGACACAATTGGCTTCTTTTCCAAACAATTTATGAAATAAAACATGTAAGATGCATACAAACTGAATTAAACTAAACTCCAAGTAAATGAAGTCATATCAGTTTCACCAACATTTCTGTGTAACTCTGTAGATTATGTTTTATTTCTAACAAAATTCACAATATAAGCACAACCTCAGGGATGGTGTTCTTGCTTACAATAAACCTTCAGTAGTTTTCTAACAGCTGGAACTTAGTAACACAGTCATCCACCACAGTTCAGAACAGCTGCCATCCATCATCCTTTGCTGTCTGGAAAAACTCACATGTAAAGGATCTGGATTGTCAAAAAGGCCTGAGAGCGCTCATGGCAGCAGATGCTCATTGGATGTTACAAAAGGACAGAGTACAAAGAAAAGTAACTCGTAACAGCATGCCATGAACATCACAGACTGATGGTATCTAACAGCGAAAGCAGAGCTGAGGGGACGCTTTTCCTCTAAAATAGAGGTGTGATGAATGCTGTTGTCATTATAAAATTCCCTGTTTGGCCATTCTGATTTAATGGACTCCATTAAGATGTGTACTGACATGAGAAGGATCAGGTGAATCTCTCTCTCTCTCTGTATGTCCACCATGTTCATAAATGTTTAATGGCACAGACAGATGCCTTTATACCCCCACAGGCGACGACAAATATGTATTAATCTGCATGAATAGAACATGAAGTTGGCCAACATCCAGACACACAGTTTTAATTACTCGGAAATCAATTTCCTTTGGGGTGAGCCTGGGATGAGCGAGAGCACTGTGGAGAGCACTTGATTCAGTCAAAAGAGTCAGACATGCACACACAAACACACACACACTACAGCTGCGTGTCATCGTAAACATGTCAGCACAACAAGTCAAGCGCTAAGAAATGAAAGAGGCAGAGAGCACCGAAACAACGGAAATGGGAAAATAATGCCCAGCCTTCAAAGCAGCGAAATTTGACATCTACTTTAAATTTTCAATCCCAATTTCCAAATATAATTTGCATTTTGTTATTCATTGTGTGTTCATTTTTAATTACTACACCTCTGCAGACTGATCATAGACAAAAAAATAAAGTAATGAACCCATTTGCTTTAAACCTGGCTGAAATCAGAGACTCAGGCTTTCAGTCCCGACTTTACATTGATATAACATTAACTTGCGGTTTAATATTTCAGTAATACTCTCCAGACTGGGGTCCAGTTACAGGATAAATTGAGGTTTACAGTATCTTTGGATGACGAGGTACCTTACAGTGGGTAATTGGTTGGATCCCACATTACCCTCCATGTGCTTAATAGTGTTGAAAATGGAGAAAAACACTAACAGAACCATAAATACCATAAATGCTACAGTATAACACAAGTTTACCTTAAGAAAGAATGACCCCTGACTGGCTTCCAGTATAACCTCATATTAAGCCCAATCTTTAGGAAATCAGCCTCAGATGTGCAGAAGCTGCCATTTAAACATCATTGCTGGATGCAGCAGCTGCGGCTGCAGAATGAAGACGGGTTTGTCTCAAGGAAACATCAGATATCTGGCAGCTCACTGCTCCTAGGAACTAGGACGGGTTCAATGCAGAGAAAGAAATTTCCAGCTTGGGATTAATAAAGTATAAAGGAAAAAAAAACCAGTTAAGGTGAAAGCAGTGGCAGCAAGGGACTGAATCCATCATTTGGGTCTTATTGTTAAAATACAGTATTCATACTCATTCCTAGGATTACTTTGCTCATTCCTAGTGTTACTTCACTCATTCATAGTATTACTTTGCCCATTCCGAGTATTACTTTGCTCATTCTGAGGATTACTTTACTCATTCCTAGGAATACTTTACTCATTCCTAATATTACTTTGCTCATTCCTAGGATTACTTTACTCATTCCTAGTATTACTCTGCTCATTCCTAGGATTACTTTGCTCATTCCTAGTATTACTTTGCTCATTCCTAGGACTGCTTTACTCCTTCATGGGATTACTTTACTCATTCCTAGTATTACTTTGCTCATTCCTATGATTACTTTACTCATTCCTAGTATTACTTTGCTCATTCCTAGGATTACTTTACCCATTCCTAGGATTACTTTGCTCATTCCTACTATTACTTTGCTCATTCCTAGGACTGCTTTACTCCTTCATAGGATTACTTTACTCATTCCTAGGATTACTTTACTCATTCCTAGTATTACTTTGCTCATTCCTAGGACTGCTTTACTCCTTTCATGGGATTAATTTACTCATTCCTAGTATTACTTTGCTCATTCCTAGGATTACTTTACTCATACCTAGTATTACTTTTTTCATTCCTAGGACTGCTTTACTCCTTCCTATGATTACTTTACTCATTCCTAGTATTACTTTGTTCATTCCTAGGATTACTTTACCCATTCCTAGGATTACTTTGCTCATTCTTACTATTACTTTGCTCATTCCTAGGATTACTTTACTCATTCCTAGTATTACTTTGCTCATTCCTAGGACTACTTCATTTATTCCTAGGTCTGCTTTACTCATTCGTAGGATTACTTCATGCACTCCTATGATTACTTTACTTATTTCTAGATTAATTGGGCAGCTATTTTCTAGTTTTTACTGAAAATAAAATGGTTTTATTTTAGGAGGAGATAGCTATTTACGTTTTCTACTGTGTTTCATGTGTTATCTGTTGTACCCTGACACATCTCAACTTTCTTTTGAGACCAAAAATATACATACAGTCCTTCTATTTGTGGAGATATACTTAATTTAAGTTGGGTTTATTAATTTGGGCAGGAAGCAAAAAAAAGAAGAAGTGAAGAAGTAGTTGGGGTATCTAGACCTGAGATCACATCAAAACGGCAGACATACTTTTGTTCTTGAACAACTAGTTGTTTTGCTGTGCTTTACCACTGCTTCATTTGATACATGCGTCTTCAAAAGGCACTTCACCAAATAGTAAGTGAACCCAGAAATGAAAAGACAGTAAGTTCTGAGGTGTGCAGTACACCCTGCTGCCTGAAGGGGGTCCTACTTCAGAAGTCTTTCCCATGGCTAATATGCGAATAATAACCCGTTAATGTCTAATGTGTAATAATTAATGCAGACCTATTGCATCACCTTGTGGTAAAAACTTGTCTGGTAAGAAAAACCACTTGTCTTCTGCCCCCTGATGGACACCCTCAGCACTACAAAACTCTGACATCAAAAAGTAATAAACTGCATGTGCAAGGGATTTATGATTAGGTTGAAAAAATAACTTTCTGTCAATTGTTTTTTGGGGCATTAATGGTTAAAACATCTCAGGTGCTTTTTAATTTGATCCCTTAGGCTGTATTTGCTTCTGCATTATTTACAATCTACATTTCATTCATTCATTTTCTACCGCTTTGCCCATCACGGGTCATGGGTAAGCTGGAGCCTATAACAGCATTAACAGGTGAGAGGCAGGCACACCTGGACAGTTCACCAGTCCATCGCAGGGACAACACATATAAGGACGAACAACTGTTCACATACACTCACTCCTAGGAAGAATTTAGAGTGACCAATTAACCTAACATGCATTTTTTTGGACGTTGGGAGGAAGCTGGAGAACCCGGAGAGATCCCACGCATACACAAGGAGCATTAACATTTTCTTACCCCAAAATAATCATTTTCTTATTTTTAATCAAATATTTTAAATATATATTGATACTGTATTTTTTTTAAATATAATATTAACTTCCCCATTATTTTCTTTCTGACATTTTTTCCTCTATTTATTTCCCAAGGATATTTCTGAATTATTTCTATGTCCCTTTTTTTACATTTCTATATACATATCCAAGCCTTCCTTACTTATTTCATAATACAAGTTTTTCTCACTTGTACAAATATATAGGAAAGTAAACGTAAGTATTAATCCTAAGTTAGATTAAAACAGTTTACAATGAGAATAGAAATATTAATTTATGTCACACTTTTTAAATTTCTTAATGGAAAAATAAAATTCTAAATATGTTTGAATAATTTATTGGCATATTCATGTGTTTACTGAACCATTTCTATATCACTGCATTTATTTTTCATTTAGGTGTTTTCAGTCCTGCATCATGCGGACTGGAGAACTTGTTAAACTTCATGTAAACCTGGACGCAAAAGTCTGTCAGTGTAAGAAAAAACATCATTTTGTGTTTTCTATGAGCATTAAAGTAATCCTTTTCCACCAGAATAACCTTCAGCTTCTCCCTGAATCAAACCAGCTTCATTGTGAAAAATATGCTTTATGGATACAGAAAGAAATTAGCTGCTGTTTGGAGCAAAGGACAGAAGCTCCTTCTGTCAAATGAAGGCTTTGGCAAGCAGAAGAAAAGGAGGGGGTGGGTCCACTTAAAGATAAGACTCACTCTTCCCCAGCAAGAAAAGAGAGAAATAAGAATATGAATTTTCTTTGTCTTTCCTGCCCAATCAGTGTTAGGAAGGAGGGATAAAATGGGTGGTTGGGGGTGCTCTGCTGTCTTTCACACTCTGCAAGGACATTTTATTATGTTCTCAATTCAGAGGGGGTCTTTTGTGAGAACACCTCTGGTAGCAGGAGGGCTGCAGAGTCCAGTTCTCCTGAACAGTCTTTAAACCCGTCCTCCCTCCTTCACCTCCCACAATCCCTGCTTTCCTTTGACATTCACTTTTCTCCAAAACACACATTCCTTTTTGATTGCTCAGCGTGTACTGATGCATGCGTGGCTGCACGCTCCGCTGGCTGCATGCATGCGTTTCATGCTCTCTCTTTTTTTCTTTTTTTTTTTTTTTGGGGTTAAAATTAACTTCTTGAAAGTCACCTTCATCTTCTATTTGGAGTGAAGGGATGAGTGGATGGGCATCTCCTCTTACAGCTCCAGTTTCTGCACCTTTGATCAATAGCTGCCACTTACTGCACACACACACACACACACACACACACACACACACACACACACACACACACACACACACACACACACACAGAGGACTCATAGATAGTGTTACTGCAAATTTATTGATTGAGAAATGTGTGTGTGTGAGGAGCTGTGATGGGACCAAAGAGCTGGTGAAATATGATGTTGACACCTGCTGTGGAAACAAGCAGGAGGCCAGGAGGAGGGAGGAGATGAAGCTCGGGGAAATGTTAAGAAAGACAGAGACAAGAGAATGAGGGTGGTGGTGGGGGGTGGAATAATCATGGAAATACGAGGTGCAGGCAGAAATGAGGTGACTGGTTCACACAAAGCTGTGTGGCTGAATGAAGGATAAGGCGAGTGCTGACACCCAGAGGACAGAAGCAGTCAACTGCACGGTGGAGATAACAGCTGGTGAAAGAAGAGAGCGAGGAGGAAGGGGTGAAGGGAGACGGGAACAGAAAGAGGGAAAATGTGAAGGCAGATAAGAAGAGAGGGGAAAATGAAAAGGGGGGAATGGCAACCTTAAGTCAAGCTCACTACTTATTAGATTCCTGCATCAGTGACGGTGCTCAAGTCTTCATTTTATTCAGAAATACAGATTTTTATGATAAAGCAGCATCAGACCAAATAACCAAAGCGAGGACGAAGAACTTTGAAGAATATGTTGATTTATTATTTTGACATAAAGATGGCATCAAACTGTTTCAAATATAGTATTCAGTTTACAAAGTAAAGGCAATATTAAATAAAATTCTGCTTTATTTATACACTACCCACTCTTTAACAGACAGGCAGATTCATTGTAGTCCAGTTTTAATCCAATTAAAACAAATCCTTTAAGAAAAGAAATCTTTTTGAGGTCCTTTAGTGGGGAAATTTCCAGGCAAGCTGAAATCTGAATTTCTTCCAGATAAACAACAGGGAATATTGGAATTAGAGCCCAAGATGACTAGACAACAGCAACTAAACCAGAGCACCTGCACCGCTGTGTGACATGATAACAGACGTCCTTCATGCTCTACGCTGAATACACATGTGGACGGAGTCTTCTCTCCATCCTTATGTGCATATTTCATTTGGTTTTCAGAGCATTTGTGGATGCGTAGCCTATCGTAGCAAAAATAATAGCTTACGAGTGATAAGTAAAACGAACAAAGAAGAAGATTCCATGATGTGTTTAAGAGATGCACGAACCACCACCGTCTACTGCATTACGTCTGCCAAGCCTTTATCTGTGAACACACATCATTATCATCTCCTCCGTCACCATCCTGTTTGTTATTACCTGAAACCAACATCAGAAGGTAAAGGATATGACACTTCAGTCCAGTTTATAAGAACTGTGTTCATATAAACCAGCTCCTAAAATAATTACCCAGTAGAGATGAATGAGTATGAAAAATCTTATCACAATTTTATTCTTACAAATGTTGCGATTTAGTATTTTAAATTCCATCGTCTGTCAAATATTCATGCAGAAATACACTGAAACATGAGATGAAGGATTGCGAAAATCAGCCAGAAATCCTGGTTTTCTAAACTCTCCCAGAAAGGTCGAGATGCTGAGAACTTCATGTCCATCAGGGAGACACAGCCGAAGAAGAGGAAGGAAAGCCGCCATCAGAACCAGAACCAGGAAGGAAAACCTCCATCAGAACCAGAACCAGAACCAGGAAGCAAAGCCTCCTTCAGAACCAAAACCAGGAAGCAAAGCCTCCATCAGAATCAAAACCAGGAAGGAAAACTTCCATCAGAACCAGAATCAGGAAGCAAAACCTCCCTCAGAACCAGAACCAGGAAGGAAAGGCTCCATCAGAACCAAAACCAGGAAGGAAACCTTCATCAGAACCAGAACCAGCTAGAAAAAAACCTCCATCAGAACCAGAGCCAGCAATAAAAATCTCCATCAGAACCAGAACCAGGAAGATAAAACCTCGATCAAAACCAGAACCAGGAAGCAAAACCTCCATCAGAACCAGGAAACAAAATGTCCCTCAGAACCAGAACCAGGAAGGATAGGCGCCATCAGAACCAGAACCAGGAAGAAAAACCTCCACCAGAACCAGAACCAGGAAGGAAACCTTCATCAGAACCAGAACCAAGAGGGAAAACTTCCATCAGGACAAAAACCAGGAAGAAAAACCTCCATCAGAACCAGAACCAGGAAGAAAAACCTCCCTCAGAACCAGAACCAGGAAGCAAAGCCTCCATCAGAACCAAAACCAGGAAGGAAAGCTTCCATCAGAACCAGAACCAGGAAAGAAAACCTCCAGCAGAACCAGAACCAGGAAGGAAACCTTCATCAGAACCAGAACCAAGAGGGAAAACTTTCATCAGGACAAAAAACAGGAAGAAAAACCTCCATCAGAACCAGAACCAGGAAGCAAAACCTCCATCAAAACCAGAACCAGCAAGAAAAACCTCCATCAGAACCAGAACCAGGAATCAAAACCTCCATCAAAACCAGAACCAGGAAGCAAAACCTCCATTAGAACCAGAACCAGGAAGGAAAGCCTCCATTAGAACCAAAACCAGGAAGCAAAACGTCCCTCAGAACCAGAACCAGGAAGCAAAGCCTCCATCAGAACCAAAACCAGGAAGGAAAACTTCCATCAGAAGCAAAACCAGGAAGGAAAACCTCCATCAGAACCAGGAAGCAAAATGTCCCTCAGAACCAGAACCAGGAAGCAACGCCTCCATCAGAACCAAAACAAGGAAGGAAAACTTCCATCAGAACCAGAACCAGGAAGGAAAACTTCAATCAGAACCAGAACCAGCAAGAAAAACCTCCATTAGAACTAGAACCAGGAAGCAAAACCTCCATCAAAACCAGAACCAGGAAGCAAAACCTCCATCAGAACCAGAACCAGGAAGGAAAACCTCCATCAGAACCAGGAAGCAAAATGTCCCTCAGAACCAGAACCAAGAAGGAGAGCCTCCATCAGAACCAAAACCAGGACGGAAAACTTCCATCAGAACCAGAACCAGGAAGCAACACCTCCCTCAGAACCAGAACCTGAAAGGAAAACCTCCACGAGAACCAGAACCAGGAAGGAAAACTTCCATCAGAACCAGAACCAGGAAGCAAAACCTCCATCAGAACCAGGAAACAAAATGTCCCTCAGAACCAGAACCAGGAAGGATAGGCGCCATCAGAACCAGAACCAGGAAGGAAAACCTCCACCAGAACCAGAACCAGGAAGGAAACCTTCATCAGAACCAGAACCAAGAGGGAAAACTTCCATCAGGACAAAAACCAGGAAGAAAAACCTCCATCAGGACAAAAACCAGGAAGAAAAACCTCCATCAGAACCAGAACCAGGAAGAAAAACCTCCCTCAGAACCAGAACCAGGAAGCAAAGCCTCCATCAGAACCAATACCAGGAAGGAAAGCTTCCATCAGAACCAGAACCAGGAAAGAAAACCTCCAGCAGAACCAGAACCAGGAAGGAAACCTTCATCAGAACCAGAACCAAGAGGGAAAACTTTCATCAGGACAAAAAACAGGAAGAAAAACCTCCATCAGAACCAGAACCAGGAAGCAAAACCTCCATCAAAACCAGAACCAGCAAGAAAAACCTCCATCAGAACCAGAACCAGGAAGCAAAACCTCCATCAAAACCAGAACCAGGAAGGAAAACCTCCATCAGAACCAAAACCAGGAAGCAAAACGTCCCTCAGAACCAGAACCAGGAAGCAAAGCCTCCATCAGAACCAAAACCAGGAAGGAAAACTTCCATCAGAAGCAAAACCAGGAAGGAAAACCTCCATCAGAACCAGGAAGCAAAATGTCCCTCAGAACCAGAACCAGGAAGCAACGCCTCCATCAGAACCAAAACAAGGAAGGAAAACTTCCATCAGAACCAGAACCAGGAAGGAAAACTTCAATCAGAACCAGAACCAGCAAGAAAAACCTCCATTAGAACTAGAACCAGGAAGCAAAACCTCCATCACAACCAGAACCAGGAAGGAAAACCTCCATCAGAACCAGGAAGCAAAATGTCCCTCAGAACCAGAACCAAGAAGGAGAGCCTCCATCAGAACCAAAACCAGGACGGAAAACTTCCATCAGAACCAGAACCAGGAAGCAACACCTCCCTCAGAACCAGAACCTGAAAGGAAAACCTCCACGAGAACCAGAACCAGGAAGGAAAACTTCCATCAAAACCAGAACCAGGAAGCAAAACCTCCATCAGAATCAGGAAACAAAATGTCCCTCAGAACCAGAACCAGGAAGGATAGGCGCCATCAGAACCAGAACCAGGAAGGAAAACCTCCACCAGAACCAGAACCAGGAAGGAAAACCTCCATCAGGACAAAAACCATGAAGAAAAACCTCCATCAGGACAAAAACCAGGAAGAAAAACCTCCATCAGAACCAGAACCAGGAAGAAAAACCTCCCTCAGAACCAGAACCAGGAAGCAAAGCCTCCATCAGAACCAATACCAGGAAGGAAAGCTTCCATCAGAACCAGAACCAGGAAAGAAAACCTCCAGCAGAACCAGAACCAGGAAGGAAACCTTCATCAGAACCAGAACCAAGAGGGAAAACTTTCATCAGGACAAAAAACAGGAAGAAAAACCTCCATCAGAAGCAGAACCAGGAAGCAAAACCTCCATCAAAACCAGAACCAGCAAGAAAAACCTCCATCAGAACCAGAACCAGGAATCAAAACCTCCATCAAAACCAGAACCAGGAAGCAAAACCTCCATTAGAACCAGAACCAGGAAGGAAAGCCTCCATTAGAACCAAAACCAGGAAGCAAAACGTCCCTCAGAACCAGAACCAGGAAGCAAAGCCTCCATCAGAACCAAAACCAGGAAGGAAAACTTCCATCAGAAGCAAAACCAGGAAGGAAAACCTCCATCAGAACCAGGAAGCAAAATGTCCCTCAGAACCAGAACAAGGAAGCAACGCCTCCATCAGAACCAAAACAAGGAAGGAAAACTTCCATCAGAACCAGAACCAGGAAGGAAAACTTCAATCAGAACCAGAACCAGCAAGAAAAACCTCCATTAGAACTAGAACCAGGAAGCAAAACCTCCATCAGAACCAGAACCAGGAAGCAAAACCTCCATCAGAACCAGAACCAGGAAGGAAAACCTCCATCAGAACCAGGAAGCAAAATGTCCCTCAGAACCAGAACCAAGAAGGAGAGCCTCCATCAGAACCAAAACCAGGACGGAAAACTTCCATCAGAACCAGAACCAGGAAGCAACACCTCCCTCAGAACCAGAACCTGAAAGGAAAACCTCCACGAGAACCAGAACCAGGAAGGAAAACTTCCATCAGAACCAGAACCAGGAAGCAAAACCTCCATCAGAACCAGGAAACAAAATGTCCCTCAGAACCAGAACCAGGAAGGATAGGCGCCATCAGAACCAGAACCAGGAAGGAAAACCTCCACCAGAACCAGAACCAGGAAGGAAACCTTCATCAGAACCAGAACCAAGAGGGAAAACTTCCATCAGGACAAAAACCAGGAAGAAAAACCTCCATCAGAACCAGAACCAGGAAGAAAAACCTCCCTCAGAACCAGAACCAGGAAGCAAAGCCTCCATCAGAACCAAAACCAGGAAGGAAAGCTTCCATCTGAACCAGAACCAGGAAAGAAAACCTCCAGCAGAACCAGAACCAGGAAGGAAACCTTCATCAGAACCAGAACCAAGAGGGAAAACTTCCATCAGGACAAAAAACAGGAAGAAAAACCTCCATCGGAACCAGAACCAGGAAACAAAACCTCCATCAAAACCAGAACCAGCAAGAAAAACCTCCATCAGAACCAGAACCAGAAAGCAAAACCTCCATCAAAACCAGAACCAGGAAGCAAAACCTCCATCAGAACCAGAACCAGGAAGGAAAACCTCCATCAGAACCAAAACCAGGAAGCAAAACGTCCCTCAGAACCAGAACCAGGAAGCAAAGCCTCCATCAGAACCAAAACCAGGAAGGAAAACTTCCATCAGAAGCAAAACCAGGAAGGAAAACCTCCATCAGAACCAGGAAGCAAAATGTCCCTCAGAACCAGAACCAGGAAGCAACGCCTCCATCAGAACCAATACAAGGAAGGAAAACTTCCATCAGAACCAGAACCAGGAAGGAAAACTTCAATCAGAACCAGAACCAGCAAGAAAAACCTCCATTAGAACTAGAACCAGGAAGCAAAAGCTCCATCAAAACCAGAACCAGGAAGCAAAACCTCCATTAGAATCAGAACCAGGAAGGAAAACCTCCATCAGAACCAGGAAGCAAAATGTCCCTCAGAACCAGAACCAAGAAGGAGAGCCTCCATCAGAACCAAAACCAGGACGGAAAACTTCCATCAGAACCAGAACCAGGAAGCAACACCTCCCTCAGAACCAGAACCTGAAAGGAAAACCTCCACGAGAACCAGAACCAGGAAGGAAAACTTCCATCAGAACCAGAATCAGGAAGGAAACCTTTATCAGAACCAGAACCAAGAAGGAAAACTTCCATCAGAACAAAAACCAGGAAGAAAACCCTCCATCAGATCCAGAACCAGGAAGCAAAACCTCCATCAGAACCAGAACCAGGAAGGAAAACCTCCATCAGAACCAGGAAGCAAAATGTCCCTCAGAACCAGAACCAAGAAGGAGAGCCTCCATCAGAACCAAAGCCAGGACGGAAAACTTCCATCAGAACCAGAACCAGGAAGCAACACCTCCCTCAGAACCAGAACCTGAAAGGAAAACCTCCACGAGAACCAGAACCAGGAAGGAAAACTTCCATCAGAACCAGAACCAGGAAGCAAAACCTCCATCAGAACCAGGAAACAAAATGTCCCTCAGAACCAGAACCAGGAAGGATAGGCGCCATCAGAACCAGAACCAGGAAGGAAAACCTCCACCAGAACCAGAACCAGGAAGGAAACCTTCATCAGAACCAGAACCAAGAGGGAAAACTTCCATCAGGACAAAAACCAGGAAGAAAAACCTCCATCAGAACCAGAACCAGGAAGAAAAACCTCCCTCAGAACCAGAACCAGGAAGCAAAGCCTCCATCAGAACCAAAACCAGGAAGGAAAGCTTCCATCAGAACCAGAACCAGGAAAGAAAACCTCCAGCAGAACCAGAACCAGGAAGGAAACCTTCATCAGAACCAGAACCAAGAGGGAAAACTTTCATCAGGACAAAAAACAGGAAGAAAAACCTCCATCAGAACCAGAACCAGGAAGCAAAACCTCCATCAAAACCAGAACCAGCAAGAAAAACCTCCATCAGAACCAGAACCAGGAAGCAAAACCTCCATCAAAACCAGAACCAGGAAGCAAAACCTCCATCAGAACCAGAACCAGGAAGGAAAACCTCCATCAGAACCAAAACCAGGAAGCAAAACGTCCCTCAGAACCAGAACCAGGAAGCAAAGCCTCCATCAGAACCAAAACCAGGAAGGAAAACTTCCATCAGAACCAAAACCAGGAAGGAAAACCTCCATCAGAACCAGGAAGCAAAATGTCCCTCAGAACCAGAACCAGGAAGCAACGCCTCCATCAGAACCAATACAAGGAAGGAAAACTTCCATCAGAACCAGAACCAGGAAGGAAAACTTCAATCAGAACCAGAACCAGCAAGAAAAACCTCCATTAGAACTAGAACCAGGAAGCAAAACCTCCATCAAAACCAGAACCAGGAAGCAAAACCTCCATCAGAACCAGAACCAGGAAGGAAAACCTCCATCAGAACCAGGAAGCAAAATGTCCCTCAGAACCAGAACCAAGAAGGAGAGCCTCCATCAGAACCAAAACCAGGACGGAAAACTTCCATCAGAACCAGAACCAGGAAGCAACACCTCCCTCAGAACCAGAACCTGAAAGGAAAACCTCCACGAGAACCAGAACCAGGAAGGAAAACTTCCATCAGAACCAGAATCAGGAAGGAAACCTTCATCAGAACCAGAACCAAGAAGGAAAACTTCCATCAGAACAAAAACCAGGAAGAAAACCCTCCATCAGATCCAGAACCAGGAAGCAACACCTCCCTCAGAACCAGAACCTGAAAGGAAAACCTCCACGAGAACCAGAACCAGGAAGGAAAACTTCCATCAGAACCAGAATCAGGAAGGAACCCTTCATCAGAACCAGAACCAAGAAGGAAAACTTCATCAAAACCAGAACCAGGAAGGAAAATTTCCATCAAAAGCAGAACCAGGAAGAAAAACTTCCATCAGAACCAAAACCAGGAAGAAATCAGCCTCTGTCTCTGAGACAATGGCAGATTGAGTTTTTTTAAAACAGCACCCGTGATAAGTGTTTCAGTGTTTCTGGACACTGAAAACTATCAGCAACTTTATAAATAAGGAGGATAAAAAGCGTTGTGGTGTCACGGCCGTGACAAAGCACCTATACGGCCTAAATCAGCCAAATAATAACACATTTATTTTGACAGGCCTAATTAAAAAAACACATTTATTTCACAAATGTTGGCTATACTTTTTTTTTTTTAACAATGATTTGGGGATCCCCTCAAATTATCATGGGACCCTCGGTTTGGGAAAGGCTGCTTGAGACTAACAACTAACAACACTTTTTCTTGATGTACTTATATTTCAGTCCATCTTTCTCTCTCTCAATTACTGCTTGGACCAGGCCTATAAACTATACCCCCCCGCTGCTTTTCATTCATTCACATATTGGTATGATCCTTGTCTTTCCTTGCATGTGGCTGGCTGCTGGGTTGGCCCATCAAAATAAAGTTCCTGCCTTTGTGAAAATTCAGCTCTTCCCAACAGAAGTCGACTGATTGACTACAGTGAATCATCTCCTAAAGCTGGGTTGTTTCCAGCTACACATCACTGGTGTAAAGGGAGATGTACTTTGCTTATATGAGAAGGCATCGGGTGATGATGAGGAAGGAGCCCAATACCAGCGATGAAGCAAGAGGATGTTATAATAATCACAAACTAAAAGTATTGCAAAGGGCAGGATAATAAACTACAGGAACCAAAACTAAAGAACAAAACCTGACAATGACACAATGACAACCAGGACAGGAAGGTAGAGGAGTCCACGAAAGGAAACAGTGTTTAGAAAGCAGGTGGGACAGAGGAGCAGGAAGTAAACAGAAGATATAAACTACACAAGATGAATCAGGAAATTAACCTGGAAACAGAAATCTGAGCAGACCAGAACCAGAACCCTCCGATAATGACTGGTTTAATGAGGTTTAATGTTGTATTGCTGATAAATATCAACAACAATCCCCATTTCCAGCAGGTCAGACAACAACCTGAACATGAATAATAAATAAATTTAAACAACACAACTCCATTGCCTGGATCAATCTCTACCTCTCGAGCTCGACCTGCAGGTGAACCTGCCTCAGACCACCCAGTCAGCCCAGCTACCGATGCTGGTGACATTAAGCAAACACTCCTGCAGCTGTCAAATCTGAGCCGACTCGGTACTGACAAACCACAGCAAACATTTTCAGACTGAAGCTGGCAAATTTTCACGCAGGATAAACAGAGGAAGAAAGCAAATGGCCAGAAGGGGTGGTGGTCCAGCAGTGGTGTAAATCTGCTCTGATCCAGTTCAATGCATCAGTTGTCCTAAATACTCTGACTGGTCTGCTCCGCTCCAGGCCACCAGCTCCATTAGTTCCAGCTGTAAATCTGCTTTTAAAGAAGGTGGAAAAATACAGGAAAAAGCAGAAAATGTTTCTTAACCACAGAACGAAGGACCACGTTTCTGAGTCAAGGTCTTTCGGTTGTAATAATAATTTATTGTTTTGCAGCTTCTTCTTGTTTCACTGTTGAAGATAAAATATTTTCTAGGACCACCTTCTTTCACCTCTGTAATATCCCCAGAATGAGAAGCATCCTGTCTCAGAGTGATGCAGGAAAACTGGTCCATGGATGTGTTCCTTCCAGACTGGACGACTGTAATTCCTGATTAATGTTCTGAAAAGTCTCCATCTGATCCGAGATGCTGCAGCGAGGGCTCTGATGAGGATCATCAGAGATCATATTTCTCCAGTTTTATCTTCTCTTCATTGACTCCTGTTGAATCCAGAATAGAATCTGAAATTCTTCTCCTCACATTTAAAACCCTTAGTGACCAAGATCGTCTGGATCTCAAAGATCTCAGCGTTCCAGATTTTCCCTTCAGAGCTTCACTCTCAGACTGCAGCTTAACTGGTGGTTTCTAGAGGGTCTAAAACTAGAATGGGAAGCAGAACTTTCAGTTATCAGACTCTCTCTGTGGAAAAGCTCCCAGTATAGCAGGTCTGGCTTGGTGACCCTGATCCATCCTCTAGTCCTGCTGGTATAGGCCAAGGCTGCTGGGCGATGTTCCATGATGCACTGGGCTCCTCTCTGCTCTCTTTACTCTCCATCTAGAAACATCTGGCATCATTAATTTGTGCTGAATCAAACAGAAGATTTGATCCAGTGAGTTGGTTTCCTTAGCTCGGTCATTATTTTATGAACTGGATCATATAAACACAGTTATTATAAACAGAACTAATGTGGGTCATGTAATGAATTTGCTCTAACTGGATTATATTTTGGACTACAGTGACCTGGATTGAACTGGACTGTTTCTGTAAAAGTGATTTAAGATGAATGTTTTAATTGCTGGTATATAAAAAAAAGTAAATTTAATTGTTTCTTTTTTTCAGAAAATGTGAAAAAGTCCATCACAAAAAGGACAGGAGACTCATAGATTCAATCAGAACTAGTTTATGAATAAACATGAATGAATAAATGTTCATTCCGATTGGCTTAATCAGATTGACAGTCTAGAGCAGGGCTACTCAATTCGGTCCTACGAGGGCCGCAATCCAGCAGGTTTTCCATGTATCCCTGTACCAACACACCTGAGTCAAATTAATGAGTTATTGTGTAGAACCTGATTGGCTGTTAGAGCCACCTAATTTGACTCAGGTGTGTTGGTGCAGGGATACATAGAAAACCTGCTGGATTGCGGCCCTCGTAGGACCGAATTGAGTAGCCCTGGTCTAGAGTTATCTGTCTTTGTCTGCTATGAGTTATTCTTACTGCTTTTTGACAAACATTTTCAGATGCAATACTAGAGCGCACCACTAGAGGGTACAATTTCCCGCCTTGTGCAAACATAGCAATCCTGAATCGATTTCCACTTCTTTTGGTGACTCTCTGCATCAAACAGTCTATTTCCAGCTGTCCAGGTACGAATGTTTGTCACTGTGCAACGGGGAGGAAAAATCGTAACGATTCTGGCAGTTGTGGGCAAGGTCTGAGCGAAACTATAAGCCATTGTGTTTACCTCTGATCTTGTGTTCATGCTCTTCTTTGCATGAGGCTTCTGGTGTTCATGTTAATGTTGCAACTTGTGTACACATCACCTCGCATCAACATGAGCAACCTATGTCCCAAACGAATGCATGGAGCGTGTGGCAGCCATGATACATACGTGGAAGCGTTGCCAACAGCAAGTGTATCCCAGCTCTTATCCTTATTTCAACTTTCATACCTCAGCCAACCAATAACAAATCATTTTGATGTTTTGTGCCATTTGGGTTTATCTGCACAGGCAGATAATGTGCATGAAAACAGGAACAAAAATTTCCACACACTAGCGGCTGTTTCCTCCAAGTTTGTGTTGAGTCATAGGTCAACAACGTTTGAGCAGCACCCAGAGCCCAAAGAATGATCTATACAGTTCCACACATGAAGTCAGAAGAAATAAATCTCCAAACAGAGCATCTGTAAGGTTGCTGTCACCCTTCTGATCACTCACAAAAATAATCTGTTCCACTGGTTTTCTGCCTTCTCTGAATATTTTAGCAATATAGAAACCAGGCCAGATGTCCAGATGTGAATTCCTGCTCTAATCTTCTCGCCGACTCCACCGTCATGCTGCAAGTCTGCTAAAACCATCAGGACACATGCTTGAAAAGATTGATATGTGCTGAATTCCAGTCAGAGAGTATAATTCCATGCATCAGTTTTTATCCCATGCAGGCCAGATAAGCATGTACACACAACCGTGCATGCTCACGCTCTCAGCTGCAGGCAGTTTGGTGTAATCGGACATGGTCCTGTGGCTGGAAGAGGAAACCCAGAGAAAAGCCCATGCAGGCTCAGTGAGCGATAGAAACATTTTGTGCCATGAGTTATAGACCAAAAATGGAAAATGGCCAAGTGATTGGCAGGTTAGATATTCGTGTTGACAAGCAGGTGAATTAGTGGAGCTCATAAGGCAGATGGTGAACGTCCAGTGTTTATAAATGACACGACATAATCACCCTCTTATTCATGCAGTTACACTAACATTTTAATATCGTGAGGAAAAATCATCAAAAGCTTTCTGAGACTACATTTTCTTTGCAAAAAAATAATTTCCTCAGAATTCCAGTCAGACTGAATGAGATGTACAGATGTTAATGCAGATGTGTCGTCTCTGATAACAGGGGGATGTTTGAAGAGAGTGAATGTTGTTGACAGTGTTGTTCAGAAGTTGAGCTCATTCAGGCTGAGTCACACTGCTGTTCAAATCTGAGTGACATGTCAAACTGCAGCCAAGTGCTGTCATCAGTCAAACTGTGCTTTTTAAAGGACAATAAAAAGTATGTTTCTATTTATGTTTTTAATCCACTCGCAAAGTGCTGCAGGAGATCAGAACCTGAGGACATCTGTGGCATTCCTTTAACCCCATCAGTGGAGGAGCACAAACCATTACACCCCTCACCTTCCACAGCTGCCGCAGCATCTCAAAAGCTCTCCCTGAACCCATTGTCTGTGAATACCTAGCCCATCTTGCGGACGCTCTTTGGTTTCAGGTGCAGGTCAGCCAACCAGACATTTCAATTCCGAAGATGGATGTGGAGCTTCAGAGGGAACGATAAGAACAGACTCACATGGTCTTTCACCACAAGGATCAGATGCTTTTCTTATATTTTCCTTCTCTGACTGACAGCCCACTGGAATAAGGCTTTTTTTCCCTTTTCAACAAGCATCAATCTTTAGTGGAGGCTGTAGATGAAATCTGCTCCCTCAGATTAAACCAACATGTGTCTTGTTTAAGTCTGTGTTGGTTTTCTCCTCAAACAGTTGAGTGTGATTCATCTGGAAATCTCCGATTCAGCCGTGCTTTTTGTAGAACTTTGACTTCATCTGGGTGTTATTTATAGGTTGTCTTCCTCCCGGTACCCCGGCATCAGGCTGAAGTGTCTCCAGGGGATCCAGCCTAAGGCTCCAGATCTATCATTCTATGGACCTGAGTAGATTTTCCCAAAATGGCTTTTAGGACTGAAAATCACCCCTGTTGCGCTCTGCTGCTGCAGCTTCCTCATTCACTCCACAGCTGATAAATGCGTCACTGTTTTTAAAGTTTGTCCAAGTTACTTTGGGAGCATATTAACTGCTTCATTTAAAAACCACACAGCTTGATCTGGTGTGTGGAACATATTGAGAGGCGTCCAGGGATCACTAACCTGTAAAGTCCCGCAAACAATAATAGCCAAGCACACACACACACAGATCTCTGAGCAATGCAGTTTATTCTTCCCACGCTTTACACCACTCTCATACATCACAGGCCCTTGTCTCCCCACACAGTGTGGGATGGTGACTGCATTGTGACTCAGACTCAGAGACTCACTGAGAAAGAGAAAGATGAGGATGAGGAGGTGGCAGGGAACTGCAGGTCACTAAGGGTGATGCAGATCTGGATGTATGGAAATAGAAATTGTCAGCCCCACCTCCAGTCTTATGAGCATGTGTCAACTAAGTTCTGGACAAAACGAGTTCTGCACAATTCAAACTGAAGCTCCTCTGGTCTTCAGGGTTTTAGACCTTTAAAGAACAAGCTAGAAAAAATGAATAGAAAAGTATGAAAATATCCAAAACAGTGCGATCAGTTTAACTAGGCACCTGAGCTGCTATTTCAGTGACTGATATTATGGCAGAAAGACATAATGTCCAAAAGACCCTTGACTTGACCATCTCATGTAAACAGAAACTACAATTCTCCGAAGAGGTGGCGTCTTTTAAGCCTAAAAAACATGCTCTCTGCTCTCTGAAGCATTTGTTAAGGATTAATCTTGTATTTATGAATGTGACAAAAGCTATTTAGACATTTTAAATAGATCTGAAATTTAAAATCTGGTATAGACACTATGAGTGAATTCTTGGCCCAGGTCTAAATTAATCTAGGCAATACAATAAAGGCATTAAACAGACTGTAAGGATGAAACTGGAACCCATAAATGGCCCCAGTTTCATCCAGCCAAATAAAAACATGTCCAACCAAGAAAAGTTGGAATAATTGTATGATTTGAGTGAATCAGGCTTGATTATCTCACCTTCTTCTTAAACCCTACAGTTTTTGGAGGTGTAGTTCGCCTGAACAGACCTACCCAAATTAAATCAACAATAACTCTGTAATTTTCAGGTCAATATACATAACCTTGGTCTCAATGGCTAGATAAGACCCTATGGAATATAAATCCAGTGTCAAAAACATTGTGAATGTTAATATGCCTGTGCAAATTGTTATAAACCATAGGTAAAAATAAAAAAATTATCCTCGTCTAAATGTTTTATTTTTTTTACACAGATTAAAACATCATGATAGAAATCATTTTGTGTATAAAGATACCACTGCATGCATTCAGCAACTCATTAACTACAACTGTACAAAGTTTCATGAGAACAGAACAAAGTTCATAGCTTTTATGCAGGTTTTAGTGAGGATAGTACCAGGCGAACTCTCCATGTGGCCACTTGGATACCCAAACTGTGCCAAATTGTGCCAAATGGGGTTTTTTACTTATTGGAAGAAAATCTGCCTACAAAACACCACTATAGGAGGCTGTGTGCAAACAGTCCACCATTTGGCCCCTGCACAATATAAAATCAATAAAAAGATAATGAGCTGTAACCTTTTTTTCCAGTTGAAACATATTTATTTCAATAGTGCACTTTATAAACTGTCAAAAACAGAAAAAAGAAACACAAAAGCAATGTGCAAAATGTAGTAGCAAAACACAGTGAAGAAAACTATGTACATTCAGTATAAAAATGGATAAATATGTCAGACAAAATATCCAAATGCCCTTTGCATTATGTAATAAGTGTGTAATAAGCATAAAAATTGTTCAATTTTCATAAAGTAAATAACATATGTAAATGAAGAGCAGAAAAAAAAGAACTGTTCTATTCAAAATAAAACCTCTCAAATATAATTAATGTAATAAATAATGTAATGTAACAAAAAAACAAGCAGTGTGCAACATGTAAACACAAAATATGTCATATATATTATCACTGCTGTCTTCAGAACTGGATATGTCCACATCACTACGTCTCTGTATTTCCTCCAGAGCTTCTAACATGGTGTATTTGGTTTTTTGTAATTTCTTGGACATGTTTATGGCTTTTATCCTTCGTTCTAAATGGATAAAAAGTCAAAATGAAGCAAAGAAACGCTGTTCGATATTTGCTCTTTCCACGTGCGTAACTGCAGCAAAATGGCAATGATGCTCCTTTGTTTATGCGCAAGTATTTATACCTGACAGATAAATTCTCGTTCAAGTGTAAGATATCGTTGGAAAGCTCGTGAGATGTAGAATTTGACCAAACTTTATTTACACTGCCAAAACCCACAACAAGACAACAAGATGGCTGTGAATGGGAGCATATGACATGTTAGTGCATGACACAGTTTCACGATTATGGATTACTACGCTGTGAGTTTTGGTCGAAGAACAATGTGGATAGACTGAAAATGACCACAAAAAGGTAAGGACATAAAAAATATCGCTGTTTGTGAGAATCGCTTTCGGATTTGGTGCTGTATTTGGTGATAAACATGCTATCTGATAAGGCTAGCTGTGATAGCTTTGTGTTTGTTTTGAGACTGACGTGAGATGCTTGGCGAATATCTTTTTATGCTTGGTGTCATATGAAAGTGCAGCTTTTCTAGTTTCATTTGCTACCAAATATGTTGGGGTGGAGTGAATGGATGATGCGTTGGGTTGCATTTTGTTTCGGGTGTTACTCGTAATGGTGGCGCTGTTGTTTGTTGCATACGAATTAAACAAATACTTTGTTGACTAAATGCACCTGGAGAGTTGATTTCATGGCATTAGGTATTCTTCTTTGAGACACAGTATAAATAAAATATCCTTACATCACTAAAGTAACTTTTTTACACACATGAACTTGTGTTTACAGCTGTTGGACCCACCGGTGGGTCCGTCGGGCTTAAGAGGTTAATCAAATGGATCTTTTTTTGTAGTTGCTTGGTAACTACAAATAATACCAATACATTAGAGCCCATTGTCCCCAAAAGTCATCATTTAAAGTTTTCAAGATGAATTTATATTAGTAAAACATTATTGTTTGCCAAATTTGATATAATATTCATAATATTCCACTTTCCTTTGTGTACCTCATGTTCTATCCCGGGGTAGGCAAGTTGGGTCCCCAAGAGCTGCAGTCCTAGACGTTTCACGGTGACCCCCTAGGCCAACATCATGTCAAATGCTTCTGAGTTACACAACAACGCTAAATCACCTTTGGTCATATCTTGCCTGTGTTTATGTCCATCGGCTGGGGGTGGAGAAGACATGAAAGATGGGTCAACAATCATCATAACTAGTTATATCTCATAATATTGGTCAAGGTTAAAACTAAAATACATTCTTTTTACAAGGCTAATGCAGGACTTTGTGGCAGTTAACAGTCCCTGCAGTTACAGACAGTGTTATCTTCTAATTGATCATTTTACTGCACTGTAAAAAGTAACATCAGTTTTACTAGAGTATATCTAGTAAATATAACTTAATTTTAATCTAGTTGTGAGTAATGCTAATCTTCAATAAGCTTTATGAACCTTGGAGGGCAAAATGTTGAAAAACAAACATAGTTAAGTTGAATTAGTGTAACTAAGATGAGTACATGAGGGATGGTGACGGCGGGGGAGCAGGATTTCCCACAATGCAGTTCACCTCTATAAAAACAAGTTAGAGCTAAGTCACTCTATGAAACCTTGTACTTTTACTTTGGCATATTAGTAATTGTACTTTATAGTAATAGTGTTAGTAATACTTTTGGAAAATTCTTTTTTGTTTTTATTTTGTACTTATTTCATTGATCAATAATTCAAATGACACAAAGTTTTGTGTTGTTGTTGTTCTCTACTTCTTTATCTGCATCTTCTTCTTCGGGCGTCATCTTCTTGTTCCTCTACTTCTTCACTGGTTTGTTCCTTTCGCTGGTTGTGTGTTAGTTCAACACTGTCCCCATGATTTCTGGTGGTATTGCTCCGACTTCTGCGTCAAGCGACGGATAGCTAAGCTCCCAGAAAACAGACTAACTTACGCGCGTAACCAATGCAGAAGATGTACGAAACTGTCCATCAGTCTGCGTATCTGCGTCGAGAATGAATGGGTCTTTACTCTCACTGCATCCTCTGGTCTCCAGCCCCTCCCCGCTTTGCCTCCAAGAGCATGAGGTAAGAAAAAACACTGAAAGCAGTGACCATCAGGAAAGCTGCTGGACTGGACAGCATCCCAGGTGCGGTGGTCAAAGCTTGTGCTGACCAGCTGGCTGCCATTCTCACCAAGCTTTACAACCTCTACCTGACCCACGCTACAGTTCCTACATGTCTGAAGACGTCCATCATCCTCCCCATTCCCCAAAAAATAGCCAGAGGCAGTCTCAATGATTACAGACCTAACCCTCTCATGTCCTTGGACAAGAAGCTGCTGTTGGCCTTCTATGACTCCTCAGTGGAGAGTGTTATAACATACTCAATACATCATCAGCTTTATGTGTTTAGACATTTGTTTATTTATTTTGTGTATATATGTGAAAATGTATGTGTCCTCCATAATGCACACTGTGTATGCTTGTACATACAACACCAATTACTGTGGTATATAGTTTTAATTCTATTGCATTTGTATTTAATAATTGTATTTTATATTGTGCTAATCTGTTTTTCTTACTCTGTTTTTCTGTAGTTGAGCTGTAGTAACACATTAATTTCCCTGTTGTGGAATTAATGAAGTTTTATCTTATCTTATCTTATTTTATCTTATCTTATCTTATCTTATCTTATCTTATTTTATTTTATCTTATCTTATCTTATCTTATCTTATCTTATCTTATCTTATCTTATCTTATCTTATCTTATCTTATTTTATCTTATCTTATCTTATCTTATTTTATCTTATCTTATCTTTTCTTATCTTATCTTATTTTATCTTATCTTATTTTATCTTATTTTATCTTAACTTATCAGCAAAAATGTGAAACTGCATGTTGATTGTAAGCATCAGCCTGATGTGATGACTGTTAACAGGGATGTTGTGTCTTTGTTATAGATCTGCTACAGATTCAATTCAAGCTCTAAAACTGGAAATCTTAGTGTCCTATAATGGTGCATCCTCCAGAAATCTCCTCTAGACTGCACCACAGCAGAGTCAGTGATGCACAGCTCTTTATTATGTATGAAAGTAGATCACAGGAATCTTTCAGAAACACACTGAGCTCTTAATGCTGATTGACCTGTTTTAAATCAGAGGTTAGAGACTCATTATGGTTCAACACAGACGCCTTTGTGAGCTGCTGAACAATACCGATTGTGTTACAGAACAGCAGCAGGAGCAGCCCAGACAGCTGCTGGCTATTAAAGAGCATTTCAAGCAAATGAACTGCCGGTCTCTGGTAATTGAGATGCAAGATCCACAAATGAATCCACCAAAACAAACCCTGTGTCTGTTCAGATCTGATCAGGGCAAAATCTGACCAATGGCTCAAAGAATTCAAGTTTTATTAGTTTTAAAAAGTTTGGCATCATAGAATAATAGAAGTACGTGAACGAAAATAAATTATGTATATTCAGATAAGAACAGTAAAAATCACATTTGTCTCAAACTAAAAACAGACAGGTATAGATGGTAGAGAAGGGTAAAAAGTGAGAACATTAACAATTCGGAGCAATAAAAGGACAACCATAGGGGCCACCCCTAAAGCAGGCACACTCCTGGCTCGTGTTATGCCTTGGACGAATGTCCCGCCTCTGTATGGTTTTGTAATAACTGGACATAATGTCATCAAACTTGGTAGTGTGTTTTACATATCTTTGATTAAATATTTGTAAAACAACAGACATAAAGGATGACCAATAGTACTGATTTATGAAAGAAAACAAAAATCACAAATTTTGCACATAGGAGGTTTTTGCCCGACAGCAACGATATATTAATAATGACCAAAAACAATGGTGGTTTAAAAGTTTTTCCATAACACGATGTGAACGTCGCTCTATAGAAATCAGCAGAGCATGTTTATGCTGCCATATCACCATTTACATCTATCCACTGTGACACTAGGACATTTTTACCTGTCAAAACTGGTCAAAATGAGGAGAAAAAATTATCTAGAAATGTGGAAACACACGCCAGGTGGGGAAAAGTGTTAATTAATGCAGTATTCACCCTCACATGACTGACCTCTCCAGCTGAGATGAGCTGAACACAAGGAGATGGACGTTGGCTGATGTTAGTGAACACACCACTGCATTCAATTATGAAAGGTTTTATCCTTCAACAAACTATCAACACCTTAAAAACACATTAATCTTCTAACTTGAAAGCAGAAGGATGACACAACACCACAGACAAGCATAATTCATTGGTGATCATTCGTTCACACTTCAATAATATAAAAGCTAAAATCTGAAGGGGGAGAGAATTGGATTTAGCTGAGGTAAACTGAAAAGATTTACTTTCAGACGTGCCTTTGGGCATCTCAGCAGCAAAAGCAGAGGGATTTTTCTTCTATGTTCTTGAAGGGATGGGGCAAAAACTGTTTATTATATATATATATATATATATATATATATATAATATGCATGTATTCAATATTTGCTTGAGATTTTTGTGGATTTTTTTAGATTACATCAAGCAATAAAAAGTTTCGCAGATATAGATGCAATGAAAAGATAATGAAGCACATAAAATGAGAAACTGTGAAAAGAGCCACCTAGATCATGTTATGATACTTTGATGAAAAATAAATGAGTAAATAAATGAATATAAACTGAAACAGAAAGAGGAGCAGCTCCTACAGGTTGAATTTATACTGACTGCATTGCAGAAAGCTAACATGGCTATAATAGCTACGCTCATCACTATGTTGTTTGTGGTTAAGCCAACTCAGACACAGGTCAGGTGACCAGGGAATCTAGGCGAGTGCCAGAAACTGTTTTTAGTTAGAATCTGATAGTTTAATGTCAAAATTAGGTGAGCAAAACACTATTATGTCTCAGTGACTGAGAACTACAAATAAATGGCTTCACAAACCAACAACATGAGGACTGAAACAGCCACTGTCTCAGTCTCTGTCAAAATGATATGAATAATCTCACTCCAAACAGAAGCTGAGTGCACAGTAGGGCTGTCTGACTCCACATACATGTGTGTGAGTGGCTGTTTGCACAGTTTGCCAGTAGATTTGTAAGCCATCTGTGAGCTGTGCATGTGAGTAACTAGATTTTTACCCCCTGAACAAATCAGCTGTATAGGAATAAAAACCACACACATGAAAAGAACATTGAATGTGTCTGGCAAAGGCAGCCGCTCAGCATCACCAGCACAATCTCTGTTAGAAAGGAATGATGCAAACCATTTACAAGCTCTAGGATTTCCAGATAACCCTAACTTTTCTTTATATACTGTTACAATAAATATCCTTTTGTAACTATTTTTTTCATTACATACACTTATTTGGACCACCAAAACGGCAACGGTTACCCAGAATGCAATGTGTGGGGACCATTTAGTCCACTTAGTGACTCTAAGTGATGTCAGGAGCTGAGGCCCGTGCGGGTGAAATCCCAGCTACAGAATACACCTTTAATTCCAATACAGTTCAAACATAGCGTACAATGTAAAGAATAAAATAATACAATGATTTCCAAATCTCATCAACCATATTTTACTCCCAGTAGAAGATAAACAACATGTCAGATGATGAAACTGAGACATTTTATTATCTGATGGAAAATGTGAGCTGACAGTGAATCTGATGGAGCATCACGTCTGGAAAAAGTTGGAAGAGGAGCAACAAAAGACTGGAAAAGTAACTGGTACAAACCAGAAACACCTGGAGGAGCACTGGACAACTAATCAGGTTAACTGGTAACAGGTCAGTAACATGACTGGATATAAAAGGAGCATTTCAGAGAGGCAGAGTCTCCCATATCGAAAGATGGACAGAGGTTCACCAGTCTGAGACAAACTGGCTCCAAACCTGTGGAACAATTTCAGAAAAATGTTCCTCAGACTTTAAAGATCCTCCATCTCCCGTGTGTAATATCATCAGAAGATTCAGAGAAGAGCAAGGATGGTACATAATGGTAAACATCTCCCTACTTTTAGTTTAGAGATGGGTTATGTTCAATGATCAAGGTTAGAATTAATGCACATGGTTGGGTCTATATGTTGTTATCAGGTCCACCTTCAGGCACCTGGTTGGACCCCCTTTTAAATTCTTGTCATAGATTCAACAAGGATGTTGGAAACATTCCTCAGGAATTTTGAAAAAAAAAAAAAAAAAAAAAAGGCACTGATAAGGCTACGACTTGTGCGATCCATTTCTGTCCATGAACTTGAGTTTAGTGAGGTCAGTGAACCGGCGGTGCAACAGTGGAGTAGATCATGGCCATCCTCGTAATCTTGACTTTTCCTGCAACATTTAATTAGCAAAATGTGTCTCAGGAACACCACAGAGCAGAAGATTTGTCCAAATTTAAAAAGTAAAGGTAAGGCTTTATGTTGTTAATTTACCTTTGGCATCACTGAAGGACATGACTCAGACATTATTTGATAAATGGACTTGTACTTATATAGCAATTTCCAGCGCTATACACTACATATCGCATTCACCTATTCACACACACTCATACCCTGATAGGCACATTGGGAGGAAACGTGGGGTTAAGTGTCTTGCCCAAGGACACTTCGACATGTAGTCAGGGAAAGCCTGGAGTCGATCTACCGGCCTTCCGGTTGGAAGACAACTTCTCTTCCTCCTCAGCTTCTATTTATGCTGAGAATCTTGCTAATAAAGGTATAAAACCAAGCATGGCTTTAGCACGGGGAGGGGCGAACGGGGTCTAAGGTGTTTTAGGATTTGCATGAAGGGGTCCTGAAAGAAAATAGTTTGGAACCACTGCTCTATTGGATTGAGGTCTGGTGACTGTGGAGGACATTTTGGTCCAGACAACTGCTGCACACTGGATATTTTCTCTTTTTCAAACCATTTTCTGTAGATGACCATGTCCACATGACTAAATGCTGCAATGTGATTGGCTGATTAGATGTTTGTGTTAACAAGAAGGTGAACAGGTGGAGCTGACGAAGTGGACTGTAAATCTACAAGCTTACAGTTTCCTCATTTTACGGCTCAGGATTGAGACATCGTATCTCACACAAAGTCACAAAGAAATGATCACAGATTATAACTCAAATTAATCTATTTTCAGAAAGTTATCAAACAGCCCACACAGTCTTATGACAAAATAAGAAGAAATATCAATATAAATTGTGCAAAACCTCTAACACACACTCCATTCAGGTGTGTGCATGTTTTTTTAAGCAGGTCCTGAGAGGTGACTCCAAAGAAAAGCTTCATTTTACAGGGTCTAACGCCACACACTGAAGTCTGCTGATACTTAGGATACAGCATCAATGAATGCCCTCTGCACCCGTAGGAGATAACTCACAGAGATGTTTCACACTTTGCCCTGGTTCCATATAAATCCAAAACCAGCAACAAGGGCTACCAGTGTCAGCATGATTTACAGAGGAGCTCAGCTAATATTGAAGTCCACTATAAAGAAAGGTCTGGTAGGTGTGCACTGCATGTATACTTGCATGTGTGTGTGTGTGTGTTAGTGTGTATTAGTGTTCTTAGAGCATTTCATGGAAGATGTCAACACTAATGAGTTCTTTCCCACATCCTGGCAGACTACGGTTAAAGTCGTCTCAGCTTATTGTGTCCCTTGAGTGTGTCCTACAGTGTGTTGTGTGGGTGTGACACTGTGTCACCTCTGGGTGTCTTTCCAGGTGATATTGCCAAGAAGAGCAGCCTTTACAGCCATCCTGCAGAGCCATCGCCTGTTCTTAACAAGGACACAGAAGCAGGCAGATGAAACAACACAAACACACACTGCACCGGCAGTAAACACGGACTGCAGCCAGATCCACGGCAATTCATCTTCATTGTCCAAGTCATCAAATCTGAACTACGACAGCGACAGTCACACTGGCTTTAAATGTCTTCACAGCCAAGGAGACTGACAACACACACTTTATTTCTCTATTTTCTCACTCACACACACAATTTCACCCTTCAAAGATACAACGCAGTCTCTTAATAATACTCTACTCCTCTGAGGGTGACAAAGAGCTTCAAATCTCCTGGTTCTGGTGCATTTCTTTAAAACTGTGATGAAGTGTAAAATGGAGAAAGAGTAACAGTAGTTACAAGCCGCCTGTCACAAAACACAGGGAGGTCTATTACTTCCGAACATCTGCAGAGTTTTCTCCTGCAGTCACACATCCAAAAAAAGTTCAGCTCCTCTTTTTTTCCTCCATCCTAATCCTCACGCTTTCCCTGATGTCAGGAATTAATGGACTCTCTCTTAGGACACTTCTACACACACATTTATCAGCTCACCAAGCTCATCCTGCAGCACAGCTTTTATCATCAACCAGTAACTATCAGCGGTAAAATTGCTTAATTAAAGCATGAATTTTTAATAAACCCCGAGGCGGCATGAAGTGGAACCTTAGAAGGGCTGTCCACTGATGAACAGCCTCCAGGAAGGAAAGACTCAATTCCTTAAGCTTCACACCAACTTTTCCAGGCAGCCGAGTCTTTAAATGGAGAAAAGCTGGAGCTGATAAAATCCAGGAAGTGCAAGTGTATCAAGGTCACTTTAAAATGTTGATGATGTTCATTTCAGTAGCAGCTGCTAAGCTGCTAACACTAAAACATTACACACACTATTATGTCCTGATATGTCACTTCTGAACAAAAACTGGCCTGTGGGTGTATTTTAGTTTAAAAAGGACAAATAGAAAACAGACTAGGCTTGAACACCTTCAGACCTGCTCAAAACTTCCAAACAATTAATTATTGTCAGACTTTTAACCTAAATGATCTGAACTTTTAATTATTTGAATTATTAAATATTTAAATAAATGAATCCACAAAATATTAAATATGTTCTATAAAAATATATTTTACATGAATGGGGCTTTGGGGGTTATTAGACACTTGGATATTTCAAAGCTCAGCAACTAAACTGATTTGATGTAATTAGTATTTATTATGTAGTATCTACTAAACTACTTCCTTTAGTGACCTTTGTGGCCAAAAGTGTCTCATTGACTTTCATTGAAACTACATATTTTAATCTCACTGTCATTATAGTTTAAATCATTCCTTCATTAATGTCAGGATTTTATTTTGTTGAAAAGTAGTGACATTTAATATTTTTACTTCATTACACCAGATTCAACTGGTTTCCCATTGTAGGCAGACGCAGGACACCCTGGTACTTTTTACAGTTATATTATGGAGCTGTGCATTTAGAGCAGGGCTTAAGGAATATACTAGAAACTCAAAGCTTTGCACGGGTGTATAAACAACATCTCACAGCAGGAGGATGTCCTTCTGTTGTTCATGATTGATAGTCAAGGTTCACTGGGGCACAAAATGCAACTTAGTGATCATTAAAGGCATCCATTACAACAATGCTATTCATGCTTTGATAAGCTAAAATATAACTGAGTGGAAGCAAATTAAACCCATAAATGTATTATAGTATTATTTATTCTGATACACATAATTTAGGATGTCAGTCAGAAACTCTGGTGGTTCTGCTCTGTTCTCTCTCCTAATGAGATGTAAGTTTATCTCAACTTCTGTGTTGAGGAGCCCCTGGCTGTTCCTTTAAGATGTAAATTGGAAAAAGTGGACACCACATGTCTAAAATACACTCACTATCCACTTCATCAGGTCCACCTTCTAGTACCGGGTTGGACCCCCTTTCCCCTCCAGAACTGCATTAATTCTTGATGTGATAGATTCAACCAGGTAGTGGAAAACTTCCTCCAAAGTTTTGCTCCATATTGTTTTTTTTTTTTTTTTTTTTTTACCCTGTCCTGTCCAGCATCCTAACATACAGAACTGTGGTCTGTGTGCCATATTGTGCCATGTTTGGCTTGACAGCATCACACAGTTGCTGCAGGTTTGTCGGCTGCATCCATGATGAGAATCTCCTGTTCCACCACATCCCAAAGCTGCTCTACTGGACTGAGATCTGGTGGCTGTGGAGGCCGTTGGAGTCCAGTGAACTCATCGTCATGTTCTAGAAAGCAGGTGGAGATGATCTGAGCTTTGTGACATGGTGCATTATCCTGCTGGAAGTAGCATCAGAAGATGCTCCACTGTGGTCATAAAGGGATGGTAGGCTGTGCTGGTTAAACCAGGCCACGTTGGTACCAAGGGGCTTAAAGTGGGCGAAGAAAGCATCCCCCACCATTACACCAGCAGCAGCCGTTGAACAGGTGGGGCTGATAAATTGAACAGTGAGTGACGGTTATAATTATATTATGTCCATAAAATGTTAAAAATGAAGGAGAGGGATGCTGCAACAATGCTGTCTGTGACGATGTAATAGTGTATTCCAGCACTCTTTTTCTGAAATGTTCTTAAACAAGCTTTTAGGCTCTGTGTGTCATTTGGAAATACCCAAAGTCACATACGATGATATGAATATCTGTATGAATGTGGAAACGTGTGGAAAGTAAATCCACATTGGCTGAACTAAACTGAACTAGAAATGCACTCTGTTTCCTGTGAAATAATGTTTTTACAGTATATTACCTCATATTAAAGAGCCACACTGGTGTATTTCCTCGTCCTGTACCTGTAAATTTTCCCACTCATTTAACTTCGTGCTTCTGTGTCACATGATTTTCACATATACCTGAATATCTAGATCCTCAGCCTCAGATTCAGGGCAGTACTTTGAGAGAAACACCAAACCTATTTTACCAAAGTCACAGTTCTTCTAAACATGCTGCACTAAATTTGCATTCTTGAAAAAGCATCAAAGCTATTATAAGTTTTATGGATTGGCAATTACATGGTTCATTCCTTTCATTTCTTCAAACTGTCTCAAGTCGGTTACTATAAAGACAACAGAACTGCACTGCAGTGAAAAAAGAAAATGACATGTTTATTCTGTTTTTTCTGCCTTGACTGTCGTAAAATTCCCTTGGCTCCTCAGGTTGTTGCTTATTTGACAGCACTGATTTGTTATAGTCTGTTTTTTAACTTGTTTTAAGTTACTTATTTATTGCTGATGTGGCCTCTGTAGAAGTATTAATATTTCATCAAGCCTAGGAAGATATGTGTTTAGTTTCTGGTTGAAAATAAATAATAAAGGGATTAATGAAGGTTATAATTATCTTGTTACCATAAGATGTTAAAAACAAAGGAGAGGGATGATGCAACAATACTGTCTGTGAGGATGTAAAAGTGTATTCTGACACCTTGGTGAGATGCAGTGAAGCAGAAGCAGCTTAAGGTCCAAACATCTTGTGTCTATGTTGCACTGCAGCTCTTTGACCTTCTTTAAGGTGTTTGCTGATTTTCTTCTTCCCTGAAGGCAGCAGTCCTGCTTCAGGTGCAAGTAAGTGTTCAGTTCTTAAACCAACATCAGTTAAAGCTGTCAACCAGATAAATAAAAGATAAGATAAGCAATGATCATTTTTCCAGTCATTATTCCTTAAAGATGATGGCAATCAGAGAGAAGGTGAACAGGAATTTTTTTCCCTGCCTCCTCTGTTATAAAACAGAGAGAGAGAACTGACTGTGAGGCTCCCTGCTGGAGGTGTGACCTCTGCATCAACACAAAGTTTCTCCCTGCCGTCTCTCTTCAGTCTATTCCTGCTGTGAACACCACACACTCCTCTCTCAACACACACACACAAGCAGCTCCATCCTCTCCCTCTGTCAGCCACCCACTCTCGCACAGGAGGAACCGGTGTGTGGTTGCTTCAGTGTATGTGCCATTTCTGGTGCGACATTTAGCCAGTGAGTGTGTGTGTGTGTGTGTGTGTGTGTTATACACAGTGCATGCGAGCATCCATGCATTAAAGTGTGAAGAGGAGCTAATGCATTAGCCTTGCTTCAGGATTCCTGGATGCCCCTTTTGGAAGCAGGTTGGAAAACTCTTGGTTTAGCAACAATGTGCTGCAGCCACACAGAAGCTCACATTCATGTTCCTCAGCAACAGACGTCTGTGTCTGCCAGCAAATGGGAAAAGAACTGTGAGTCAGGAGGGTTAATCAGTATTTATTTAGTTATTTATTTTTGGACAATATGGTCTTTTATTATTTCTTAAGCTGTCAATGACAATTAATATGTCTGAAATTATGTGGTCTCACAATGACTCTGACTTTTCTAGTGGAGACGGCACAATTAAGCCCAAAAGTAGGAAAGAAAAAAATTCAAGTACGAATTCCCTTCCTGTCGGCTGGCTTTATGTACCAAACGCTCTTTCCTACCTCCCTCAAGACAATTAAGCCAAAGGTTGTCCAGCTAGAACCGAGTTAAAGTTAGAACCTGAGGCTGAGATCAGCTGGATCTGTGGATGTTACGGTAAACTGTGGTCACAGATGTGATGATTTCTAGAAGAGTTCCTGAGCAGTGATGCAGTGATTTCCAGACAGAATCATGTCTGCTTTTAATGCTGCCTGAGTGCCCCGTGATCACCTACATCCAGTACTGTTTTCAGCTGTGTCCTCTGTGTACAGATGTATGTTGCATTCACGGTGGTGGCAGGTAAGTGACGCTAATGCTGTAGGTGACGTAGTTCCGGGGGAGACGGCAGATTCAAACTAGGCGCGCCCAAACATTTCTACTTTCATTCGATTGTATTTTGTGCCAACTTAATCAAAATATTCTTTAAAGTAGGAAAACAGTGTCTTTAAAAGGTACACTCTGGAGCACAGCGGGGAGGATTTGGCCAGCCTGACAGATTTTATAGATCGTTGTTACGACAGAATCGTCATGGGGAAACCAAACAACACCTCCACCCCCTCCACCTCATCTAAGTCCAAGAGACAGCGAAATGAGGATTCACCTGGAGCTATTTCACCACCGGGGAACGACTCAACAGATGTTCTGATCTCCATAGATAAGAAACTCAGTAGTTTTGATGCGCGTTTGAGTCTGGTAGAAATTCTCCACAAGGAGTTCCAGGCGCTACGTGAATCACTAGAATTCAGCCAGAAGCAGGTGGAAAGTCTGGCTGCAGAAAATGCCGGTCTCAGAGAGTCGGTAAAATCCCTCACCGAGGGCTTGACCCGTCTCTCAGATGAAAATAAGAAGATGAAGGAAACGGTGATCGATCTGCAGGCGCGGAGCATGAGAGAGAACCTGGTGTTTGCAGGGATTCCAGAGCAGACGGAGGAGGACCCTGAGACCACGGTGAAAAACTTCATCAAAACCCACCTGAAGCTCCCGGAGGAAACGGTGAAAAACATCTCCTTTCACAGAGTCCATCGGCTCGGCGGGAGGAAACCCGGGTCCAGCAGACCAAGACCCATAGTAGCGAAGTTCGTCAGCTTCAAACAGAAGGAGCAGGTGAAGAACCAGGGCCGCGAACTGAAGGGGACCAACTTCGGAGTAAACGACCAATATCCGAGAGAGATTCTGGACCGACGGAGAGTCCTGTTTCCCATCAGAAGGAAATCTATGGCTAATGGCGCTCGCGCTGTCATCGCGGTGGATAAACTGTTTATTAATGGACAACTGTACCGCGACCCGGACATCACTCCGTGGCTCTTCTGATCCCAGGTGCTGTAAGTCGATCTCTCCAAATGATCACTCTTAACTTGCCATTATAGATCACTGACAGTAGAACACACTGCTCGTCTCACCACAGCCTCTACACCTAGATCGATGTATTTTTTTCTGTTTTACCACTCTTCTCACTTTTCACTTTTCACTATCTTTCTATTTCACGTCTTCACTGTTAATTGTAATCCAGCTCGTAATATCAGCAGCGCACGCAACACCGTCAGGACGCACAGCCGCACCATACATGATACATATAAACACTCGCGTTTTATGTATGAGAGAACACGCATTAAGGTAGACTACATATACGGACATTTAACATACGGACAAACGCGCGCAATCAGGCTGCATGCAAACACGCGCGAACACGCAAGAGGGGCGCACAAAGACACACGCGTCAGTAACACGCATAAAGCATTAAACCGTTCACAATAACCATGTTAAAAATCGTCTGTTGGAATGTACATGGAGCCGGTTCCAGGGAGAAGAGGTTGAAGATCTTTAATAAATTACAGGAGCTGCAGGCTGACATTGTCTTACTACAAGAGACTCATTTAACAAACTCAACCATAGATCTTCTTAAAACAGCTCAGTTTCCTCATGTTTACTCAGCCTGTTATAATTCTAGGCAGAGAGGAGTAGCTACTCTTATTAATAAGAGACTAAATTTTAACATAGATAGCACAGTAGTGGATCCGGAAGGCAGATTTCTGATAACTTTATTATCTATTTGTAATATCAAATTATGTATTACCAATGTGTACGGCCCCAATGCAGATGATCCCTCCTTTTTCCACTCCCTGTTTGCTACACTCCAGAATTATTCAGATAACAGAATAGTGCTAGCTGGTGATTTTAATGTAGTCTTGACTGAACAAGATCGCTGCAGCACATCAGGTAGTCATCGAGTCTGGCAGTCGTCAGAAACTATCAAACAGTACATGAAGGATTTTGGTCTTTGCGATGCTTGGCGCTCTCACCATCCTAAACTAAGAGAATACACCTTCTTCTCTTCAGTTCACCACTCCTTCTCTAGAATAGATTATATTTTAAATAGTAACTCACTAATGGGCGACATTTCAGAGACTCAGATACATCCAATCAGCATCAGCGATCACGCACCAGTTTCATTCAGTCTGAGAAACAAAAATAATAAACCGATTGGTAAAAGCTGGAGATTTAACACCTCTTTATTGAAAGATCCTGAGTTTATTGATTATTTTAAAAAAGAATGGTCAATTTATATAGAAAAAAATGACATGCCTGAAACTTCAGCGTGTCTCCTTTGGGAAGCAGGAAAAGCAGTAATGCGAGGGAAAATAATTTCCTTCTCCTCACATAAGAAGAAGAAGGAAACAGCAAGAGTTTTAGAATTAGAACTCAGGATTAAATCATTGGAGGAGGCTTACCGCATTTCCCCCGAAGAGCACACAATGAATAATATAAGGAAAACTAAATTGCAGCTTAAAGAAATTATAGATAAAAAAACACAGTTTTTAGTGCAAAGACTTCGCTTGGAGAACTTTGAACATAGTAACAAATCTGGAAAGTTTTTAGCAAATCAACTAAAAACAAACAAGGAGAAAACAACAATCTCCTCTGTTAAAGATCAAGACGGAAACATCAGCCATGACCCAGACAAGATAAATGACACGTTTAGAAGCTTCTATAAAACATTATATGAATCACAGATTAATCCAACAGATGAACATATTGAACAATTTTTAAACAACATTAATCTACCAAAACTAAAAAATGAAAATAAAATAACTTTAGATGCACCTATTACTGTAGATGAACTCCACGAAGCTCTCCAACATATGCCCAACAATAAAGCCCCGGGTCCAGATGGTTACTCAGCAGAATTTTACAAGGAATTCTGGACGTTAGCTCCTACATTTTATAATATGTTGTTAGAAATACAGGAAAAACAAAAAACACCGCAAAATATGAACTTAGCTAATATAACACTATTGCTAAAACCAGGCAAAGACCCCACACTTCCATCCAGTTACCGTCCCATATCTTTAATAAATGTAGACCTGAAAATAATTAGTAAAGCTCTTGCCAGAAGGATAGAAAAAATAACCCCTCTTATAATACATCCGGACCAGACAGGTTTTATAAAAGGTCGACATTCATCTACTAACACGCGTAGACTAATTAACCTCATAGATTACTCTACTTTACATAATCTAGAATCCACAATCATTTCTCTAGATGCAGAAAAAGCCTTCGACAGGGTAAACTGGAAGTTTCTATTTGCAACACTAGACAAATTTGGGTTTGGACCTGCTTTCATAGAGTGGATTAAAATATTATATAATAACCCAAATGCATGTGTGAAAACCAACGATCAAACTTCTCCAAGCTTCCGCTTACAGAGAGGCACCAGACAGGGCTGTCCACTCTCCCCCTCACTTTTTGCCATTTTCATAGAGCCGTTAGCAGCTGCTATTAGACAAAATATAGAAATTAAAGGAATCCAGGGCAAAAACATAGAACATAAAATAAGTCTTTATGCAGATGATATATTACTTTTCCTTCAGAACTCACAAACATCACTCTCTGAGACAATCACAGTTATTAATAAGTTCTCATCAATATCTGATTATTCTATTAACTGGTCTAAGACTACAGCCATGTCCATCAACTGTGACCTACAAAACATCCCTAATATCAAAATACAGACAGGAAACATTAGATATTTAGGTATAAATATTTCCCCCAGATTATCAGATTTAACAAAATTAAACTATGTTCAGCTACTAAAAACAATAGAAGATGATCTCTTACGGTGGAGGCGCTTACCCATCTCACTAATGGGGAGAGTTGCCACCATTAAGATGATGATTCTACCTAAAGTTAATTATTTATTTTCAATGATACCCACTAAACCCTCCACCAGTTGGTTTAAATCTCTGGACTCTTTCATATCCAAGTTTCTTTGGAAAAACAAGCCGTCACGTATCAGTCTTAAAACCTTACAGCAGACTAAAGATAGAGGAGGACTGGATCTACCAAACTTTAATCACTACTTTATAGCTAACAGGCTGCAGTACATCTCAATGTGGCTCAAACCCAGTTATCTGGATGAGCCGTGGCTAGATGGGGAGCAGGCTTTGTGTGAGGACTTAGTCATCTCTGACCTGCCGTTCATCAGCTCAACCATTAAACCATATAAGTGCTTTAAAAGCCTTAACATCCGTTTTTCCTTAATGGCTTGGTGGGAATTCTGTAAGATAACCAGATCTTCCCTCTTTCCATGTAGACTTACACCCATCTGGAACAACCCTGACATCCTGCAGAACAAAAAGATGATAAACTTCACTCAATGGAAGACTAAAGGAATACAACAGTTAGGACAGATAATAGAAAATGGAAACTTTGTATCTTTCAACACAATTGTCTCACAGTATGGAATCAACAGCAATAAATTCTTAGAGTACCACCAACTAAAATCAATTATATGTAAGAAGTATACCCCTGTACAGTTAGACTTGCAGCTTCCTGTCAGAATAGCAGAATTCTTGAATCTTAATACTCCAAAATTATTATCAAAAATATATAGATTACTTGCAAAGCTAGAAGACAGGATATCTCTCCCAACTTCAAAATGGGAAGATGATTTATCTAATAACTTTGATCAGAAAAGATGGTCACAAATATGTTTAAACACGTTTAAAATGACTCAGAATTCAAATATACAACTAATACAATTCAAAATTCTCCATAGAACTCATTATACAGGACACAGGATGTTCAGGATGGGCCTTTCACCATCAGATATCTGCCCACACTGCTCTGAGAACACTTCTGATAGCTACATCCATGCGCTGTGGTCCTGCACACCTGTCCAAAGGTTCTGGATTAAGGTGTGTGAAGATCTCTCAAAATGGTTTAAAACCAGTTTTTCTGCAAACCCCACACTTTGCCTACTGGGCGACCTGGGTGACACTAACATAGGAATACACTCCATAAACTTGGTCCTCGCAGTCTTATGCATCGCAAAGAAAACTATCCTTGTGAACTGGAAAGATAAGAATAATTTGTCTATCCAGCAGTTTAGAAATCTCCTGTTAGATCACATCAGCATTGAGACAATGTCTGCCTCCTCCAGGAACCAATCAGATGACTTTCATTCCCTCTGGTCCCCTGTGACTGGCTACATCACCTAATGTAGGTGGAGGATTGCGGCTTCGCTGGGATGGGGGTGGATATGGGTGGGGGGTCCCTGGTGGCTTCGGGTCTCCGGTTGTCTCCTGGGTGGGGATCTCGGCTGCTCCGCTGCTGGGTCGGCTGGGGGTTCCGGTCTGGGCGGGCGGCATTGGGTGGGCCCCGGGGTGGGACTGCCTCGTGGCGGTGGGGGGTGGCTGCCGGGGTGCCTGGGTCGGTGTCCGTCGGCCCCTGGCCGGGTGGCCGGTCGGGCCCGGGGTGGGCCGGGTGGGGGCCCCGGGCTCTGGGGTGTCGGGTCTCCCCCCTCTCCTGGGGGTGGGGGGTCTGCCGCTGCTGGGGGGGGCTGGGCCCGTCCGGATGTGCCGTGCCGGGGGTTGGTCCGTGCCCTGGTGCTTGGTCGCAGCCCCGGAACCTGGGTGGGGGTGTGTTTGTATTTAGGTGGGTGTGTGTGTGTGTGTGTGTCTGTAGGTATGCGGGTGTGTGGGTGGGTGTAGAGGGATGTGTGTGCTGTATGTGTGTGTGGGTGTGTATGAAGGTCTAGGTGTGTGCGTGTGTGTGTGAGTGGTGTGCGGGTGTGTGTGTGGAGGTCTATGTGGGATGTGTGTGTGGGTGTGTGTGAAGGTGTGTATATATGAGTGTGTGCACGTGGAGGTCGAGGTGTGTGTGGAGGAGTGAAGGAGTGGGTGGAGGCGTGAGTATGTATGGAGGTGCTTGTGTGTATATGCAGGTATGTATGTGAGTGCGTGTGTAGTGGTGTATGTGTATGGAGGGGTATGAGAGTGTGTGTGTATGTGGGCACCGGTGTGTGTGTTCATAGGTATGTGCGTGAAGTGTGTGTGTGGAGGTATGTGCACGTATTGAGGTGTTGGTGTATAGAGGTGTGTGAGAGGGTGTGTGAGTGGCTGGGGTTAAAAAAAAAAAAAAAAAAAAAAAAAAAAGTGTGTGCGTTTGCAGGGGGTTAGGACGTGTCCTCTGGGGGGCGCCCTGGCCGGGTGTTGGGGGCGTGGGCCTGGGGTTCCCTTCCTTTGCCTCGCCCCCTTCCCACTCAGAAAGAGGAAAGTGGCCCCTTGGGCTGGTGGCTGGCCCCTGGGGGGGTTCGTGTCGTGCCTGGGTTGGGGTGCCTGCTCTGGGCCTGTGACGCCCTTCGGGGCCGGCGGGGGCGCCCTAAGCCACTGGCGGGTCGTCTTCCAGGGGGGAGGCTTACTCCCCTCTGGACCTACATCTCCTGACCCCTCCCCTCCCCCACTCTTCACTACATACACAGGTAGGGCTGTGGGAGGTGTGCTTGTTGCGCTGGGCGGGGCAGGGGGGTCATCATAGTGGCCCTGTTGCTTCGCCGAGCGGCAGCATGCCTCCCAGCTTTTAATTCCACTTAGTCACTGAGCACAAATAACATTTGCAACATACAAACACGTTTTGGGGGGTGGAACATGTGAGGTCAGGTGGGTGGGACTGCTCAGGTGGCCCCACCCCCTCCTCAATGCAGTTACTGCCCCCCAATTTTAACCCTCTTTTTTTAATTGCAAACAGCACATAATATATTCCATCACTAGTGGGGGAGGGAGGGGGGATGGGGTCTTCAAGCGCCCCTGTCTCCATGGATGGCCCGGGCCCGGGGGCGGGGCGGGCCGGGTGGCCTGTCGCGTTGGCCCGGGGCGTAGGCGGGCTGTCCCGGGGGGTTTTGGCTGCTGGCCCTGGGGGGAAGGTGCTGTTTTGGGGTGGGGGTGGGGGGCGGGGGCGGGGTGGGGGGTTAGGGGCCTGGCTCGTGTCTCCTCGCCTCCTGGCTGGGGCTGTCCCCCCGTGGCGTGGGGTGGCGGGAGGATGGTGGTGGGGGGATGGTGTTTGTGTGTGTGTGTGTTGGGGGGGGGGGGGGGGGTGGGTGGGAGAATGGTGTGGGTGTGGGGGGATGGGTGGTGGAGGGATGGTGTGTGGGAGGGTGGGGTGTGTGGAGGTGGATGCGTGGTGTGTGGGAGGGGGGGGTGGTGTGGGTGTGGGAGGATGAATGGTGGAGGGATGATGTATGTGTGGGAGGATGGGGTATGTGTGGGAGAATGTATGGTGCAGGGATGGGGGAGTGTGTGGGAGGATGGATGGTGGAAGGATGGTGTGTGTGCGGGAGGATGGATGGTGTATGGGAGGGAGGATGGTGTGTGTGTGGGGGAGTGGTGTATGTTTGGGAGAGTGGGTGATGGAGGGGTGGTGTGTGTGTGTGGGAGGATGGGGTACGTGAAGGTGGATGTTTGGTGTAGGAGAATGATGTATGTGTGGGAGGATGGGTAGTGGAAGGAAGGTGTGTGTGTGTGTGTGTATGGGAGGTGTGAAGGTGGATGAATGGTGTGTGAGAGGGAGGATGGTGTATGTGTGGGAGGATGAGTGGTGGAGGGATGATGTGTGTGTGGGAGGATGGGATAGGTGTGGGAGAGTGTATGGTGGAAGGATGGTGAGTGTGTGGGAGGAAGGATGGTGTGTGTGTGGAAGAATGGATGGTGGAAGGATGGTGTGTGTGTGTGGGAGGACAGAGTATGTGGGGGTTGAATGGTGTATGCGTGGGAGGATAAATGGAGGAGTGGAAGGAGAGTGTGTGTGTTTGTGTGTGTGTGTGTTGGTCTGGGGGGGGGCAGGACTGGTTCTCGGGGTGTGAGGCTGGGCGCTGGGGTGTGGGGCTGGCCTCTGGTGGTGGCCGTCTGGGCGGGCCGGGTCCCCCCGGGTGGCGTGCTGGCCCTCGGCCTGTGGGGGGGGGGGGGAGGGGGTGTCCCTGCGCTCCTGGGCCCGGGCCCTCTGCCCCGTCTGTCCCGGGCGGCCGGTGCCCGGGGGGGTCGGGGACTGCTGGCCTCGGCCCGCCGGGGCCGGTGCCCTGGGTCCGCCGGGCGGCTCCTGCTGGGGTCTCCTGCTGCTGCCTTCCTGGGCGGGCAAGTGGTCGTCTCTGTGGACCGGTCGGGATCTGTTGCCTGCGGGGGGGCTGGTGGCCTGGGTCTCGGGACCACTGGCCTGACTCTGGCCTCTGTTCAAGTGAGGTGGCATCTGCATGATCACTCTGCATGGTCACTCCTTCCTGAACGTCTCCACACAGTCTTTGCGTCGCCGTGTGGCCGAGTTCTCCAACACATCCACACAGGTTTCTCTGCGCGTGTTCTTGAATACAGCAGTTTCACTTATATCTATTATCATATTTTGTTTCTTTTTTTAATTATTTCTGTTCTTATTATTATTATTACTCTTACTCTTATTATTATTATTGTTACTATTATCAACTAGTTGTGTAATGACCTACTGGCTAGGATGATCGTAGCTATATATGTTGTAAGTAGTATGGATTACATGGTCTTCTGTATGATGTTTCAAGTCCCCACCCGCACTCCCCACACCCTTTCTGTCCCTCTCTCTCCCCTCCCTCTTCTCTCTACTTTCTTTTCTCTCTCTCTCTCTCTGTCCCCTCCGGTCGAGTCCAGCATTAAGAGTCTGATTTAATAAAGTTTTTCATCAAGAGGGACTTTATACATGTAGTATAAATCCCTGCTTGATAGAGTAAAATTGCCCAGCACCAGACAGCAGCCAGACAATCATTCTGTTTGCAACGATGCTGGACAAGACAGGTTAAAAAAAATAAAAATAAAAAAATAAATAAATAAATAAATAAATAAATAAAAAGAAGGTCTGTTTACCCAAATTAACAAGATAATTATAAACAAGGGCGTCCACCATTATGAGTAGGAGGTATCTGCAGTACTTGAGGCTGCTGATTCAGAACCTTCATTTATTACAACAACACCAATTATCAAGTGGTAACAAGTTCAGAATATGTAAGCAAGTAAGTACAACTTTATTTATGCAGCAATTCTCAAGATATAAAATCACAAAATGCTTACAAGAGCCAACAATGTAAAAAACCAAAGAATTTAATAAAAACCGATTTTAAAAGATGTGTTTTTAACTGACTTTTAAAAGCAACCATAGAGCCCACCAACCTCAAGTCCAGAGGAAGAGAGTTCCAGACTCTGGGGGCCACTGAAAAGAAAACTCTTTCTCCTCTAGTTTTTACTTATGGGGCCCCATCAGCCGGCCCTGGTCACAGGACCTCAGGGACCTGCCAGGCATGGAGACATGGCTTCAGAAGCCCTCTGATAGAGGCTGGTGCCTGTCTGTGAAGAGATCTCCAGCTCAGTAACAGAATCTGGAATTGCACTGAAATAAACTGGAAGCCAATGCAGCTGCATCACGAATGGAGTCTTGTGAGAAAACTTTTAGGATTTTGTCAGAATCCTAAGAGCAACTAGTAAGCATTCTCAGAGGTTTAGCTAAGGTGGGTGTTTAGTCCATTGCAATAATCCAATCGTGATGAAATAAAATCATGAACAATGATTTCCAGTTCAGGACACAATGGAGCTCAGCTTGGCAGTATTTCTCAGATAAAAACAGGAATGAACCCGAGAGTTGACCTGTGCATCCACAGCACAACATGAATCAAAGGTTATGCCAAGGTTCCAGGCTGCATGGAAACTAGCGGTGAGCAGATTAATGTCTCTGCATTAACACTTTAAATTTGACACCCCTATAAAAAGTATCGGTATTGGAGTCCACGGTAATAGCCCTTTATTTATTTGGTATCAGACTGAAACCAAACCTTGCAGTATAGCACACCCCTGAAGAAAACAGAGAAATGATCCTTAAGGCCTATCGATGCTTGAAGCAGAAGACGAATACGCAAACGGATGGAGAGTTTCATCCGTCTCCTGCGTAATTTGGTCTGTTTTCATTGAGCTTAGCTATCCGTTCTCTTGATGCAGAAGACAGAGCAACACCACTGGGCTCTTACTGCCGTTTGGTATTTATGTCATGTGACTTGTTTATAGAATGTATACATGTGATTTTCAAGGTTGTTATCGTTAACGAAAACTAATGAAAAAACTAAAACTAAAATGAAAAAAACATTCTCGTTAACTGAAATAAAAATAAAAACTAAAACTAACTGAAACTGTATTGTGTGTCTACAAAACGAACTAAAATGAACTAAAATAAAAGCAAAAATGTCCTTCTGTTTCGTTTTCTGTAAATTTATTTCATAAGCCCTTGGGGTTGATTTGAAAACTATTTACTTCGCTCTGCCGGATTTACGGCAGGTGTCTGCGTCGTACGGCACCCAAAGGTCCGTGACGTCACGTGTCAACACCATGTCCACCCGCGCCGACTAGCATGATGCTACGGAGAAAGTTAGGAGAAATGAGGAGTTCTATTTCGGATTTCTTTCGTTATGACCATGCCAAAGATAAAAGTCCCTATATCAGGTGTGCATAATTATTAGGCAACTTCCATTCCTTTGGCAAAATGGGTCAGAAGAGAGATTTGACGGACTCTGAAATGTCAAAAATAGTGAGATGTCTTGCAGAGGGATGCAGCACTCTTTAAATTGCCAAGCTTTTGAGGCGTGATCATCAAACAATCAAGCGTTTCATTCAAAATAGTCAACAGGGTCGCAAGAAAACAAGGTGCAAAATAACTGCCCATGAACTGAGGAAAATTAAGCGTGAAGCTGCCAAGATGCCATTGGCCACCAGTTTTGCCATATTTCAGAGCTGCAACATCACTGGAGTGCCAAGAAGCACAAGGTGTGCAATACTCAGGGACATGGCCAAGGTAAGGAAGGCTGAAAAACGACCACCACTGAACAAGACACACAAGATAAAACATCAAGACTGGGCCAAGAAATATCATAAGACTGATTTTTCTAAGGTTTTATGGACTGATGAAATGAGAGTGAGTCTTGATGGGCCAGATGGATGGGCCCGTGGCTTGATCAGTACAGGGCAGAGAGCTCCACTCCGACTCAGACGCCAGCAAGGTGGAGGTGGGATACTGGTATGGGCTGGTATCATCAAAGATGAGCTTGTGGGACCTTTTCGGGTTGAGGATGGAGTCAAGCTCAACTCCCAGTCCTACTGCCAGTTTCTGGAAGACACCTTCTTCAAGCAGTGGTACAGGAAGAAGTCAGCATCGTTCAAGAAAAACATGACTTTCATGCAGGACAATGCTCCATCACACGCATCCAAGTACTCCACTGCGTGGCTGGCCAGAAAAGGTCTAAAAGAAGAGAAAATAATGACATGGCCTCCTTGTTCACCTGATCTTAACCCCATAGAGAACCTGTGGTCCCTCATCAAATGTGAGATCTACAGGGAGGGAAAACAGTACACCTCTCTGAACAGGGTCTGGGAGGCTGTGGTTGCTGCTGCACGCAATGTTGATCGTGAACAGATCAAGACACTGACAGAATCTATGGATGGCAGGCTTTTGAGTGTCCTCGCAAAGAAAGGTGGTTATATTGGTCACTGATTTGTTTTTGTTTTGTTTTTGAATGCCAGAAATGTATATTTGTAAATTTTGAGTTGTTATATTGGTTTCCCTGGTGAAAATAAATAAGTGAAATGGGTATATATTTGGTTTTTGTTAAGTTGCCTAATACTTATGCACAGTAATAGTCACCTGCACACACAGAAATATCCTCCTAAGATACTAAAACTAAAAAAGCCCCACTCCAACTTCCAAAAATATTCAGCTTTGATATTTATGAGTCTTTTGTGTTCATTACGAACATAGTTGTTGTTCTATAATAACATTAATCCTCAAAAATACAACTTGCCTAATAATTCTGCACACCTTGTAAATGCTGCTTCTCCATGTTTAGTCTGGACTCTGGTCTGGACTCTGGTCTGAACTAGTTGACCAGAGTCTTTGGATCTAAGAGATCTGCTAGGTTTATATTCTCTGAACATATAACAGATGTGATCTGGGCCTAAACCATTCTGGGATGTAAACAATCAGAAGGATTTAAAATCTATTCTGTGACTGACTGGAAACCAGTATAAACTAGAAACCAGTATAAACTAGAAACCAGTATAAACTGGAAACCAGTATAAAGATTTTAAAACTGGTGTGATGTGTTCAGGTCTCTTAGTCCTGGTTAAAACTCCAGCAGCAGCGTTCTGGATGAGCAGCAGATGTTTAATGCTCTTTTTAGGAAGTCCTGTTAAAGACCAGTTTAGTAATCCAGTCTACTGGAGATGGATTCATGGAGGAGTTTCTCCTGGTCTTACTGGGAGACTAAACTCTTAATTCTGAAAAGAAAAGAAAAGCACATCAGCATTCAGCTGAGATACATCAGTATCTTAACCAGCTGCTGGTTCTGTGTTCTACCAAACACGCTCACTTTCTAAAATATTCACTTCATCATGTCCAGTATAACATGAGGTTCTGTTCTGTTAATCAGCTGCAGTGATTTGTACTAAAGCTGCTGAACCTCTCGTTCATTTCTTTATGTAGTTAATTATGAACTGTTTCATCTAATGAATGAAACCTCTGGTCTAGAGTTTGTTGGGTAGTTGAGGTTGTTCATGATTAGTTAGATTGAGCTCCTTTAGACTCCTGGCTGCCAAGGACGGTAAATTGTTTCTTGAATGGATTCATGTTGTTATGTTGATTTTTACCTAGTACGCTATCTCAGAAGCAGCATTACACTCATTTTTTACTTAAGGCTGCTATCTTGTGTTTGATTTGTCGATGGCTGTTCATGTTTCCTCCTGATACAGTTTTTAAAAATTGTATGTTGTTAAATTTTTATTATACAGTGCTTCTTCTGATTATTTAGAATTTTGCACCTGACAAATATCCTTATTTAGAAACAAAAAACTAAAACTAACACTAAAACTAATAAAAACTAACGACTAAACGAAAACTGATTAAAACTAGAAAATTTGCTCTAAAAACTAATCAAAACTAACTGAATTTGAAAATAAAAAGTCAAAACAAAATAACTAAAACTAGATGCGAAGCAGATGTGGCCAGTGAAAGAAACAAACCAGAGAAGAAGAGGATCAGAGCAACTGTAGAAATTGTGCGAGCTTTTGAAGAAAGGATACGCAAGCGTTTAGAGCATGTTGGACGTTTTTAAAAAACATTACCGATGCCAAACGATGTCTGAAACTGACCTCGGCTCACGGGAAAGAACTCTGAGCTCAGCACTGCCCACTAGTGGAGGATTAAACTTAACAACCATGGCAACGCAAAAGACGCATTGAAGTATGAGGACGGCGACGTATGACAACGTTTGACATCGACGTCACTATTTACTCATGTAAGGGAGCATAAATGGGCCTTTACGCTTCATGCATGTAGCAACAGCCGTGCAGTTTGTGTTGTGCTGTTCGCTTTACTCAGTAAAGTTTTTTTAGAGAAAAAATAAGGTAGGTCTAGTGGAAGACATGGTGGGACCACAACAGACCAGAGGCCAAGAGGGACCATTGTTCCCAGGGGGATGGGCTGTATAAGGATGTGTCCTGAGACTGGACTTCAGTTCTAACATTGTCGGCTGGCCTGTGTGTTAACTTGTCTTCTGGTTGTGTTTGAACTCCTGTGATGGCAGTAAACAGCTGTGTCTTTTGCAGCCTTCAAATTATAAGCACTTTTTTATTATAAAATGGTAGAATAACTTAATATTGTTCTGCTAGAAATAAAATATTGGCTATTGAGGTTTGTATATTCTTTCTACAGATGTCTGCAGATGCAGAAGTTTCCCAACCTAAACACACCTCTTTACAATAGCTCTAGAACTCAGGTTTTCCATGTTTTTTCACATTTGTGAGGCATCAGGAGCTCTCACTTAAATGTTCTGTTGACAGAACATTTTACATTGGAAATATAAGGAAAGCTGGAAGTGAGTGAGTCTATGAGGGTATTTCAGTTCACTTCACCTCTGATGCTTCCTCGTTTGTGTCTTTTGTTGAAATGAAGCCGTGTGCTTCCCCGTCTCCTCACATCTCTTTGTTCAGTTCTTTCATCACTCACTGCCTCACCTGGTGTCCACGGACGTCTAGCAAGTCAATCTCTTCTGGCTCTGAACATAAATCACAGCATGTCCCAACACACACGCAAACACACACACACACACACTCACACACACTGCGATGGAGGTGGACCAAAAATGGTTTTCACGAACTGCATTTCTGCATTTAAGTTGGCATCAAATACATTTTGTCCCAAAACCTTTTTCTTTGAACATTTGAATGTCACAAGATTCCAAAAATAGCCCTGAAAACACCAACCATCTTATCTTAAAGGTTAAAGATTTCTCTCTCCCTCTCTCTCTTTCTCTCTCTCTCTCTCTCTCTCTCTCTCTCTCTCTCTCTCTCTCTCTCACACACACACACACACACACACACACACACACACACACGTAAAACACAAACCTATGCTGGTGAACAATTTATTTTTGTATTATTTCCCATTAGGACCTGATGCAACACAGACTCTGTGATGGGATTCAGCAGATTATGTCACCAGATTTTTAAATCTGACCAGAGTGGCATTTACAGAAACATGGAGAACATGTTAGTCATGCTTTCATCTGGAACATTTCATCAAAGGTCACATTAGAAGCAACACAGTTTGGAAGCATCCTATTGATGGTCCAACTGTTGAAACTGGCTCTTAAATGCATATCGGGAGGTGATAATATCCTCATCTGTCTGTGAGTCGGTGCATTAACAAGGCATTTGGACCCTTTAACAGAGGAGTTCCCCTGACTTTATCTGAAGCAACAACTGTGATGACTGAATAATAAACTTGTGAGTCTCAGCATCTCTGTGGGTCCAAAGCTAACTGGACATCATATGATTTGAAGAAACTGGAGTCAGATTTTTGTTGTGATACAAAAAGTATTCCTGAATATAATCTGCACTGAAAACTCATCTGCCAAAGGCTTTTGCTACGGTTGACAAATGAAATCTCCTCCATGTGCATTGATTCAACTCTGTCATGTTGCTCTTCTTCTTATGCACATTACAATCGTGTCTCCATCTGGTCTATGTCTATCTGGCTCCGGACCCAGCAGGGTCCTGCAGCTCTGCAACTTTTTCATCCTGGTCACTGCATGACGTTGCAGCTGAGTTTCGCTCTGTGCACACGTCACACGCTAGCAAGCAGATGTAAACAAACTAGTCGTTATGAACGTGCACCGTGGCTGATTCAGCAAAGAAACGTTGGAAGACATTATCAGAGGAAGAGAAGAAACAAAAGAGAGACAGAGCAAGAGATAAGACAATAGTCAACATAAGACTTGAGAGAGCTCACAATACAGGTAGCATGCAAGATGGATGCTGAATGCACCTCACTCAGAAAATGGCAAAAGTTAACAGTGCATCTTCTTTTTTTTTTTTTTTTTAACTTGTCCTGTCCAGCATCATAGCAGCAAAATGATAATCTGGTTGCTGTATCGTGCTGAACAAATTTGCTCTGCCAAGGGGAGGCCTATGGGTAAGGCTCCTCTTGATAATCTGATTTATTTATTTATTTATTTACTTTGAATCATGGAATCTATGTAATCTTGCTGGACCTGACCGGAGGGGACAGAAAAAGATGAAAATAGCAAAAAGAGCAAAAGGGAAAGAAGAAAGGAGACAAAAAGATCACAGACAGAAGGAAACGACCCTTCAATCCACACCATCACCAGACAACAAACTGTTACACCTGTACATGAACACACCAGAACATTTCCTACAACTTTTACAAAAACAAAAACAAAACACACACACACAAAAAAACAGAGCTGTTATTAAGAGTGCATCTTCAATAATTCATTCATGAAAGGGTTAATTAACATCTCTTCTCCTTGGGGCCAGATTGGACACTCCTAAAAGTACACCGGCTCTTCCTGTGTCTCAGTGTGAGTCACACCTCCATCTGATGCTGTTGGGACCTTCCTCAGGCAGATGAAAGACAGACTTTAATCTATGAACTCATTGGTTACTGATGGTCTAGAGACCAAATGGGCCCAGCTTTGTCTTGTTTGACCCAAATGACAACCATCCATCCAAATCAAGCCTCTTCCACCTCAGATAACTGCTCTCCCCAGTCCCCTCTCATCTCTGTTTCTATTGTCTTTCCTTTATTCATCACTCATGCCCATCAACCTTCCATTCCCTTGTTCCCGGCACCGCAGGCCTTTAACCGCCTGGCTCCCTGACCTATTTCCACACAGAATCCATTACGTCTCCACAGTCTCTCTTTATCTCCATCCAGCAGTTTAATCCAGCCAAACATTCAGGAACGCTGTGCCGGTGTGTTTCTGCTCATCACAGCGTTTCAGTCACCCTCTTACTCTGAACCTGGGAATTTCATCCCGGTGACGCTTCAACTGTGTGGGTTGACACGGTAACAGAAGATGGCGTATTTCTCGATTTTTCACACCTTAAGGCACAAACAACCCACACCCTGCCGTTGAGCACGATAAGTGGGATTACATAAGTGTGATAACTAGTGAAGAGGAGGCTGGGGCAGCAGGGGGACATGAGCTGCATGGGAGACCGGAGGAGGATAAGGCAGGAGATACCCACCGCAACATCTTCTGCTGCTTGGTTGGCTTCCCACGACTGGCTCAGTATCAGCCCACTATCAGCCTGGGGAGGGAAAGATGGTGAGGCAGTGATGGTGGCTCAGATGAGAAGGAGGACAAAGAGGAGAACCAAGCGAATAAGACCACAGGCTGATCAGGGGAAGCAAGTATAAAATCAGAGGAAGGAGGGGGGAAATAGATGGTGGAAAGGTTGGGGGGCAGGGGCAAGAAATGTTCTATTGCTCTGGTAATAGTCCTGACCAAGCAAGGATAGAGATGTCAGGCCACATCCTGTCCACTGAAGGAAAGGGAGGGGAGCTGGGATCAAGCAGCAGACAATTAGACTTCAAGCCACAAACTCTTAGTCCACTGTGTCTCTGCCTTTCTTTCCATCTATCTTCTTCTTTTGTCTCCATTTACATCACTAACATCCCTCCATAGCTATCCAATATCAGCACTTGATTCTCCTCTGTTCCCAAACGTTTCCCTGAGGCCGATCAAGTGTCACTTCCCAGACCACAAAAGGACTGAATACGCTGCAGACACTGCAAGGTCACAGAGCTGGTTTCCATCAGTGGAAACCCTAAACCTTCATTTGCCTCTTTCTGTCCATCTTTCTCTCCTCTGCAGCTAATTCTCTTCTTGTACTTTTGAGCCAATGCGACAAAATTGTCCTCACTTTTCCCAAATTATACCATTTTCCCTCATTTCTCTGCTAGTGACCATAACATTACTGCTGCCCTTTGGAGATGTGACCAAACAAAACTCTATCTGAGGCGTGGTTTCTTGAAGGCACTTTCATCCTTTCCTATCGTTTTACAGAGAAGCAGATAGTCGATCATTTCAACATTTAAGTGCACCTGGAAGCCTAAGCAGTGGATGAACAAACAATTTAAATCTTTCCAGCATTTTCAACCCGTAAAACTCCACAAGACCTTTTTACTATGTTATTATTTATTTTATGTAAACCTGCATGTAGTAGCTGGAGCTTTTAATCCAGCCAGCATCAGACATGATGTTTCCAGCCTTAGCTGCCAGATTGTGAAGCTAAAATGATGTAAGATGAATGTATGAGTAGATATAGCAGCATAAAGGTCGACCAGAAGAAGAAAGCAGAATTTATTACTAACAGAACTTTGTAGAAATAACACACAGACCAACAGTGACCAAGCCTTTTCTCATCTCATCGTTCTCTCAAGTCTTGGCTTTCAGGAGGAAAAATATTGAGGTCTCTTATAGAGGTGTCTTAGCAACATAGTAGTGATAGCGATCTTTTTATGATGGAATGTGATAAATAATGATGTTATCATGGATCATTGTGGTTTTACCAGATAGAGTCTCTGAATAAAACTACATTTAGTGTCTGGATTGTAAACCCCTTGGATAGGATATAAATGCCTAGAAAACCTCAGTAGATCATCTAAAGGGTAGCTATCCATCACAGTTAACCCCACAGAGCTACACACTACTGCTCCTGAGACACTGTTGACAACATAAGTGATGGTGCTCGGGTTGCAGGACCTCTAGAGTTTTAAGGGTTAATTTGAGCCACCAAGAGAACATTTCTACTCACCACTTATCTCAGAATCTTTTCCACTGTCTTTAATGCTGGGTAAACAGTTTTCCAGATAAACTCCATTGTGGTAGCAGCTGTCACCCTCACTGATCTGTGAAGGAGGGTCCCAGCACAAACATGGGGTCTGCATGATGCCACAGGGTCTGTTAGATGTGCTGGAGGCCAAGCAGTCTTCCAGCCACTGGCACAGCATCTGACAGGCTGCCATGCTGGGGTTGCGCTTCCCCACCACTAGGTACTCCGTTTTGAAGTCCCCACTAGCACTTGTGATTGGTGTGCCCGCCCATGGAAGTCCCTTCCTCATTTGTAAGAACTGCTTCCCAGCCTCCAGGAAGGCCACGGAGACAGAGGTATCACACAGCCTCACCACCTCATCGAAACTCTCCATGCCCAGGTAGGTGCGTGTGGTCTCCAGGAAGGAATCGTACTGGAATGTGCGGAGCTGTGATGGCACACAGTCCTCTGTAGGTTTGGTGACCTTGATAAAGATGGTATATCGTCGTGGGTCTGGGTTCTGTAGGGTCCAGGAACAAGGCACGGTGGGGAACACTGACGAAGACAGAAAGAAGCCAAAGAAGCGGCTCTGGATTAAGGTGGAACAGGAATCTGACTCTGGGCCAGAGGGGGCTGCATGACACCGACCCTTCATAAGGAGAACTGACACAAAATACAAGAGCAGCACTGGAAGAGGCCACCTTGTTTGGCCAGGAAAACACAAAATGTTTGTCATGATTTATCGTTAAAAGAAAGCAGACAGTATTGCAGGTCTCTGGCTTTGTTTGAGTCAACTTCCAGCTCTGCAGATTAAAAAAAGAAAGGAATAAAAAGGTGGAGGAGGTAGACAGTGAGGAGGAGGAGAAGGGTGGAGAAGTCTGGTTCCCCTCAAAGATCCAGCGATAGGCCCATGGCTGAGTCGACCCAGAGATTCACAAGAACCTGTGAAATGGAAAAGACAAGATATGGATTAGAATTAGTATCTGATCAGACAATGCAAGAGGATTACACTGATTCTATTTATCGCCACAATGAGAAATCACTATCAGCGATCACTGTTTGCACAGTAAACTATGATGATCAGCCGTGACTTACACTCCAGAGAACATGTTGAATAGATGCAGATGGAGAGAGGGAGATAGCGTTTCAGTTAAGTTTGACTTCATTATGCAACTTTAAATTGGTCTCCTCCTGAGAGAAACGTGCTTCCCTCACATGTCTGCTCCCATATTTCATCCGCCAGTACAATAATTTGTTCAATTATAAGACTATTAATTACCAAAAAGGTAACACCTGCAGTCATTCATTACTCTACATCATCAGGGATGAGCCATGGACAGCCATGATCAGTACTCATATTTGTTTTTGCTTATTAAAGCCAAAGCAAAAAGCTGATGCCTTTACAAGCAAATAAACAATGAGTGCAGTATATTTCACTTTTGGCCCATTAGTTCCTTTAGGCATTATTAAATCATATGCCACACTGCTTTCCACCGAGTGGATCAAGCATTATGACTTTTAATCAATGTTTCTACACAGAAATGCGATGACACAGAATGGTTTAGAATTGTTATTTGGAAATGCACCAGGTGGCAAGAAAAATGGGGATGCATTTGAGGTATTCCAAGCTTTTCTAATCAGTGTCTTGTATTGTATCTGTAGAAATTAAATCTGGTGACCAGCCTTAGGGCTAAGTGTGGGAAAATAACATAGACCATCTCATATCTTCTCTTTGATAAAAGCTCATACAGATTTATGATGAAGTCAAAATATCATATATGCAACTGAGTCAAGAATCCCAGACAAACATCAATCAAAATGACCAAAGATCGATGTGACTATGGGAGGGAGGGGACTTAAGCTCTAACATGAGGAAGTTCAGTTTCTAAGAAATGTTAAAATGTTTCTTCAAATCCAGCTGTACACAGTCTGACATGTCTACTGCCCCCTGGTGGACGTATTGAGGCTCTGCAGGTAAACACTTTCCTTAAACCTTTCAATGTGACCAAGCTGTAGGCAACAGGAAGTGCTACAGATATTAATGCCTATTAATAAAGAATGTGGAGGAAAACAAAGTTAAAGGTTCTGTAACATGTTGTAGACTCGTCATCAGGGAACAGCTGGAACCTTCGTTAAAGGACCTTAAAATGACACTTTAACTTTAGGTCTGTTCATTTTGGGCCAGGGATATTTTATATTTCTCTTTCTATTGTTTTGAATTTAAATGCAATTAAACGCTTTTTTCCAGATATTACTAGAGCTTGAGTTTACAATATTAATATCTTTGTCTATTATTTGATTCAGTCATCCACTAAAACCCATTTAAATTTTAAAAAAGTTGCTTTTTGGGGAAAATATTGTTATGTGATAAAAATGTGATTAATCGAGATGAATTAATTACAAAGCCTGTAATTTGATTAATCTTTTGTAATCAAGTCCCATCTATAAAATAAAATAATGTGCTATGTTTGCATCTGTCATGTTGATCCAACAGAGGTGAGGATCTCCAACGTTCATCCAGGCTGTAAACCTGAATTTCCGCGCGGTGCGCTACAGATCTGGAAGTTGCAGTCTTACTTACCACAGACAAGACAGGTTTTAAATTCACCAAAAGGGTACCAGGTTTTGGATAGTCACAGAAATGATCAATGCCTTCCCATTTCTTCCTTTGCAGGGTGGTTCCTATGTTTTCTAGCCATCTGAAAACCAATTCGGGCGCTCTCCACAACATCAGAACATCAGAACATCAGTTGCATGAGACCAGATTACCTTCAGAGGTGTTAACCCTTAAAACCTAAACAACAGAAAAGGCACAGTATCTAATTTCACTGCCAACTAAATGTTTTTTCTTCTGGTTCAGTGAATCATCTTGTCTTATTTCATCTTGCCCCCCTCACGTCTTATCCTATATCAGCCCATTTCATCTAGCCTCGTGTTGGCAGCTCTCTAACTTCACCTCACACCAAACAGCGACCAGGGAATACTACCGGTGCCTCTATCGTCTGACATCTGACAGTAATGGAATGAAGAGAGCTTTAATAGAGGATAAAAAGCTGCTCTTTATTGACATCTTCACCTCCTCTGTCTCCAGATCCACGCTTACTCGGTCCACCCCATATCCCCACCGCTCCAAACCCGTCCCTGAACATTCAGAGCTCTATGCGACAGCCCTCTTCCTGTTCAACAAACACACACAGAGCTGCCCCACCGTCCTCTATTGATCTCTGTGTTTGAGAAGCTAACAGATACAGAGCAGACATTAACACACTTTCGTCTGCTTGACAGCTGAGTAGAATTAGACATAAGAGATCTGAGCCACTGAAGAAAAGCAGTCTGCTGAAATCAATCTGACCTTGAGTTCAAACCTCCCCGTCCCCGTCAATTCATCAGCACAACTCCGACGCTCCAGTTCTACATGTCATATTGCAGCTTCTGAAGGATAATCAGCGTTGGTGGGCTGTGGGATGGGTTCAGGTTTCATATTTAATAATACTATGTTTAGTTTCTTATTTAACTTCTACATCCCTGTCCATATTTTTAGGAAAAGAAATACCCAAAAGTACATACAGAATATTAATCAGGTTGATATTCATGTTCCTGGGGTCTATGGACATCTAGGAACCTCAGAAAGTGGATTCCCGGAGTGAAAAATGTTGTGTATGTTACAGAGGAGAAATGTTTTTTTTTGTTTCCTCCTATCTGGCAGTGGATAACACCATGCTAGCAATAACTCCATGAACACAGATGCCATTGATCACCTTCACCAACTAAAAGATCTTTAAACCTTAATGTTTGACCTAAATTACACTTTAAGTCTTGTTTTGTGAACATTAGGGTCTAAATGAGCTACAGGTCTGACAAGGTCTGTAGGTTTTCACTGTTATGCTGTTCTAACCCACCAGTTTATTTTAAATTATTCTTATGAGGCCTTATTGGCTTTAAAGGTTAAACACGAAAATTCATAAATATTATATATATATATATAAATTTGAAAACAAATAAACAACAGGGCTAAAACAGGGCTGACCAACACACTCTACGGCTACGGTTGTACCTGCTTAAATTACGTGTGTTCATCATGGCTGCTTTGCAAGTTTTGCGATTGTTTTACAGGGCAACTGTGTGGGAACCTACTTGTCCAGATGTAAGAGGGTTGACAGCAGTAAAAGTTAGACAACAAGGCACAGCGTGCTTGGTTTAGTGTCCTCATGTACCATCTACAATCCCACTACTGTTGTGTTTGTCACATAGTTTATCATTTAAAATTTTTAACCCTACAAATTTAGCAACTGAAATCTGGCTTCCCTGATGTGCCCTGAATCTTCTGGTAACAGGTGCACTATACAAGCATGTATATAAACAAATATGCTCATGACGGAGCCTATAGATGAATACCAGAGGTAGATCCTCCACCATCACTGTGGTGGCATTTCTGTGCATGTCAGAGCCGAACAGAAGAGAATAGTACTACTAATGTTCAAACAGAAGTGGAAAACTTCAGTTGTGGGAAAAAAGGAAATGCGAAAAAGACAGAGCAGGGGAAAAATGACATGCTGTTGTGTAAAGAAGAGCTCAAAGATCCTTCCTTCCTGCAGCAGTTAGACTGGAGACCAGCACTGTTCCCAGAAGACAAAAACACACAATATACAATAAAAAAGACCACACAAAAAGACAAAAATATTTAGTTTTTATGTGTTTATAAACACAGAAACTGAGAATAAAGTAAACAGAAATAGAAAGAGTAAGAGGTATCAAGTTTCTTGGGGTAATAATTGATGATAAATTAAATTGGAAACCACATTTATGCTACATTAAGACAAAGATTTCTAAATCAAAAGCAATATTTCTCAAAACCAAAAATCGTATCAATTTAACTTCATTGCATACTTCGTACAACTCTTCCCTCTCCCATTCCTGACTTATTGTGTGGAAGTTTGGGGGCGCACATACAAAACAAATCAGAACCCTTATATATTATCCAGAAAACAGCAATAAGAATTGTTTACTCAGTACAGACAACCCACAAACCAACTCTGTCAACCTGAAAGCGCTCACACTCAGAGATCTAGTCGATTTTAAAATAATTCAATTCATGTACTCAGTAATTCAGCAAAAATTACCACAAAATATCCAGTGGTTGTTTCAGATGAGGGAAAGTACATATGCACTACGAGGTACAAGCATCCTAAAACATCTACGTTAAGAACGAAAACATAAACATCGTATCACAACTACAGGAGTTCAGTTATGGAACAACTGAAGGGATTAAATGAAACGTTTTGAAAAGTCATATACTAAATAAATATAGGACAAAAGCACTTTAATATATATATATATATATATATATATATATACATATATATATGTAAAATCACATATATACTATATATAGAGCAGGATAGGAAGGGCCACATATATATATATATATATATATATATATATATATATGTATGTGTGTGTGTGTGTGTGTGTGTGTGTGTGTGTGTGTGTGTGTGTGTGTGTGTGTGTGTAAATGTATTTGCGTATGTGTGTATTTATGTGTATGTGGAGTTTAATTGTGGAATTCATTGTAGATCGAGTTAAAGATGTGGGTAAATAGTTCTGAGTTAAAAAGATAAAAATAGAATATAAAGAGCGTCTGAGCTGTTATGTAGACCCTACATGAGTATTTTCGTGTTGTCAAGAAATTGACAGACCATCTAGTGTTGTGCGTTTTTAAAAAAGGTATTATTAGTTGTTTTTTTTTCTTCTTGCTCCTTTGCAAGCATGGTGGTGCATTAACATGTGCTTTTGATTTGTTTTGTCCAGTTTCATGTTGCTTGTAGCCATGTGAGGAATAAACTGTTAGAACATCGATTTTTTTCTTTAATGTATATCACCAAATTTTTATTTTATTTAATAATTTTTTGTGGCTTTACTTCTGGTCCTTTCTGTCTTCCTGCTGTTTGCACCAGAATTTCCCCACTAGGGACGAATAAAGATCACTTCATCTCACCTCATATCATCTCATATCATCTCATCCCATTTTATCTCATCTCATCTCAGTGGTTCCCATTTCCTTCAGAGGAAAGGAAACACCTGTTAAGATCTGCTTAGAAATATTTATGTTGTTTAGAGTTATTCATTCCTTTCAGCATGAGAGCAATTACCAGAACAAAAGGTGATGCAGAAGCCAGAAATGTAGGAGCATGAATCCATGTAAACACTCCAGACAAGCCGGCTCTCTGAGTGAATCACAACAATGGCTCAATCACAGGGAGGCAGCAGTCCCCCAGACCGAGACATAGAGGGAGACAGCGATGGAGACAGAGACAAAGAGAGCATTGATGAGAAAATGATAGAGTCACATGGTACATCACTTCTCACCTCAGCAGCACAGGGATTAGCAACTGATTAGCAGCGTAAGTCAGGGACCCGCTGCCATGCTGCGCCCTGTAAACTACCAGGAAAACAATACAGGCTGCAACACATGGATGGATTTTCCTTGTTACTGAAGCCCCAGTTGTAGAAAATTACTCATGGGTCATTAATTCTTTCTACGACAATATGGCAGCGACATGACCTGTAGCAGTTTTTAGTGGAGGCTATCGACCACAGAGGCTAATCAGTCATTGGCTATGACGCCCCAGTGAGCAATCATAAGAACGATGCTGAGCTGACACCTTTATATTTAATCACCATACAGTTCATCATCACAGCAGCCACATGATCAGCATCATGAAATGAAGTATAGAGATTTCTCTTCACTTCTGATCATTCACACAGGAAAATGAAACCAAGCTATGCAATCAGAGAATGAACCGGAATGCCTCGTCTCCAGTTGGTGGTTTGTTTCCCGGAGCAACGGACACGGAAGAACATGGCTGTTTCAAGCTGAATTTGTCTTTCTGACAACACAGATGCTTGTTTGTTTTTTTAAGCAAGTGTTTATTTTATAGAACTGTTGTTGTTTAAACTGAAAAAGGTGTTACCAAAAAGATATATATTTTTAAGATTAAGAATAAGAAACTTGTGATTAATAACATAGAAATAGGAAGTGTCTGAAAAAATCTTTGTAGTAATAAAAGATGAAAAAATGAGCTGAAAGAAGAAACTATTATAATTTAAAAATATTTTCTTTATAAAATCAAAGTTGTCCTCGTTTATTTAACCTATTGTGTCGAGGTGTGAGGAACACATAGAAGAAAACAGCAAAATCAGCAAAAAAAAAAACAAAAAAAAAAAAAACAAGAAAAGAAAAAAGCCACTAGAATAATAAAGCCAACAAACTCTGTTCATCAAAATGAAAATAGTCCAATTAAAGGACCTGGTCAATTTTAAAATAGTTCAAATCATATACAGACTAAAAATAACCAATAACCAAAGAAAAATTTTTTTTTTATTCTTTTCTACTAAGGGAGAATAAATCCAGTCTCAGAGGAATATTTGTTTTTTAAAATTAAATAAATAACTGTATTTCTACAAAAAGGGGTTCAGTCATGTAACGCTTACACTGAACACATGAAAATATGTCCAACATTAGATTTAAACAAATAATTAAACATGGTATAATTATTAGAAATAAAACAATCAATGAGGATTATTGGAAACAATTATTAAAAATAACAATTAGGACCCGGTACTAGAAGGCGGTCCTGATGAAGTGGAGGGTTAATAAGATCTTCTGGAGAAAATTTAGAAAAAATGATTAATTTGGAATTTAACAGCCTAAGCTGAACGAGGAAATAGACGGGAGATGTTTTCGAGCAAAATACAGATCACTGGCAGGTGTAGCTGCATGGTGGAGTCTATGTAAGTGTGTGCGGTTCTCCGACTTCTTCCCACAGCCCAAACATATGAATGTTGGTTCTAAGAATGAATGCAGTCCTTATTGAAGTAAAGTAGGGATAGAAATGTGTTAAGATATCCTGGTTAACAGGAAAGTGCTGGACGGACGGACTGATGATGTTTTCCTCCCTGAGCTGCTACTGCAGCAGAAATATGGTGGTGCTGTCAGTCTGCATCAGTCAGAACACAGTGCAGGGTGCAGACAGCAAACAGACGTCAGCGCCGTTTACAACTCGAACACTTGAGCCACTAAAGCCCCACGAGTGTAACTGAACATGTCTGTAATCAGGTTTATGGTACAGACTGAGCATTGCATCAGCCAAACATGAGGAATACCAGAAGAACCGGAAACACTGAGAGCAACAAGCCGATGCAGGTTTGAATATGACCATGAATGGATAGATGAGAACATAAGTAACCCTAGATTAGAGTCTTGCCGTGAACAGAGCAAACAACGGCAGAGGGTTGACAAACACATTTAAACAGGCTGGAAATGACAACCAGATCTCTGGCTTTGTTAGATGTAACACTCTGCAGCCGTGATCAGCCCGCAGCCAGAAGAAAAGGCAAAGTGAGATTAGAGTCAAGATGCACGTGACTGTGTGCATGTTATCTCCCCCTCCTAATACCCATATCTCTCAGTGGGGATGTTACTGATGGCTATGTGATGGTCCTTTTCCCAGTATCGCCATAAGTCTTTGTATAATGGCCGCTTTGTTCTACAACGTAATCGCATTAATACGAGAGGCAATTGCTTTGGATAGCAAATCAAATCAAGCGAGATCGCATTCAGATGAAAATGAGTTCATCAGAGAAGCTGCGTGTTGGCACAAAGAAGAGGGGATTAAAACTGAAGGAGAACATCACACAATCCTGACTGCTTTCAAGCCTTATTTCAGATACATTCAGTCCAGCTGTTAAACACAAACCACTGAAACTACCCCCCTGTCCCCTCTAAGAGGGTATGTGAAGAATGTGTAAGGATTTATTTACATCTCATCTTTGCATGGATGGTTTTTCTAAGCAGTGTGCTTAGTCATTTAGTGACAGCACTCATCATGTTTCAGCAAAGGACACATCAATTTTCATCTCACATCTCTATGAATTATGTTCCAATTACTGGTACATCTGCATTTACCACAGCTCTGATGACCTACTGCACAACTTCATTTATTTCCGTTTTTACCATCATACAGAGGTTGAATATTTATCAGCCTGAGCCATTTAAATTTAAACTAATGGCTTCCTTTAAGATGGAAGTGGCCTTTCTAATGGACAGAATATGTACTCCAACAGACATGTTATGTGTTGTTGTTCTTGAGCCTGAAGCATCCTTTGCACATCACTCCTGGATGCAAAGACAAGAAAAAGAACAAGAACATGAAAAAGGTGGTCGGTGGGTGACATTGACTTAGATTTGCTTTTAATCTAAACACAAATAAAAAGAAACAAAACTTGACAAAACAAAACACGGGCAAACACACCACTAACTGACATACCAGTAACAATGAACTGGAAACCAGGCAGAGCTACGGCCTACCAGCTGAGCAGGAAGGAAACACAACCTGAAACTAAAACAGCCAAATATGAAAACCAAAGAACAAACTGAGGAAGTAATAATTCCATGAGCAGAAATCCAACAAGGACTAAAGTTTAAAGAATTAAAACCCACAGATCACGATGGAGATGTCAGCATAGCACAGAGTGGTGTACTGGTGCATACACAAAACTGGCTTTTATCTTTGTTATGATATGAATCTGTGGGTTCAAAACCCCAAACAACGTTGGGAACGTGGTGCAGCAGAGCAGCCGTTTGAGGGGGGACCTTTTTCACTGCTGCACCACTAAACCTGCAGTAGAGCACAGATATCTACAATGAAGGCTAGATGCTTTATGGCAGAGTTTCGAACGTCCTCACCGGCAGCCATCTTGCCACAGGCTTGCTCTCGGGGGATCTGTGGTATCTGAGGGAAAGTGAGTGATCTGCACAAACATAAATACTCTTATTTTGCTGGAACCGATTTACAAACGGTTTGGTTTCTTACAACTTTATTAACATGACTGTAATTCTGGAAACTTGAACATGTTGAAATTGCAGTTTTTGTTTTTGAAAAATGACTTAAACGCGCAGCATAGGTGTGTTCTCCATCAGAAGCCACAGTAAGGCTCATCAGAGCCGCAGAGCGGCTCATTCGCCAGGCATCAGCAAGTTCCAGCCAATCGCAGCCCATCAGGTCCTGCACATTGTACGGAAGAGGATGTGTTTTTGCTCGAGAGCACATCAGCTGCACACAGTATGGCGTAGACACCATATGCTGCTGACATTAGCTGTGTCTCTGTTTTTAAGAAAAGGCTGCACCACATTGTCAAGATGACAACACTTAACTTCCAGAGAAAAAACATGCACCAAAAACTCAACAAAACAGTCCTGTTCAAAGGGTTTTAGCCAAGCCATGTTTTTTGGGCTGTTTTATTATCATTATTTATTTTTTTCCTTTTAAATTTTGTTTTACAAGAGTTTGCTCTGTGTATCTGTCTAGTGAACTCTTAAGTTGGGTAATGTAATTGTATATCAGTGTAACTTGGAGCCTTTTCAGTGTTAAATTCAATTCCAAGACTTTCACTCTACAGCAGTTTTAAATGATCTCTCAGATTTTGTGTCTCCAGCAAAGTTCCTCCTCGATCAGCTGAGAGCAGATTCCTGATCAGGAACCAATCAGCTTCCAGCAATAAGACAAATAACAAAGGTAGTGAGAAAAAGGACATAATGAGCCTTAATCACTTCTCAGTGTAAAACATAGATTAACCTCACACAGACATACACACATGGAAAAGGGCAATGATGACTCAGCAGAAAAGCCATTTGGGAAAAGGATGACTCAGTGACACATCATCCACCCAAGACCTCACAGTCTGACGTTGTCATGTAAAGTCTCAGCACCGTTCAGCTCTGCATGCTGCTGTGTGCAACTAAAACCTTATTCTGGATTCAGGATCCAGAGATCCTTAAGAGATGACATCGCCGCTGATTCAGCACAATCGCTTCAACTCATCAAATCACAAAAAGCAGCTGTTGTCTAAACCTGCTAACGCAGCCGCAGGCAGTGTAACTAATATTCTAACACATTACTATTTAAAGAAAGTAACTCAGTAACCGTTACCCTATGGTGCATTACTCCATTACTAGCTAAATGAATACATCTCGGCCAGCGGCTGTGAGCTTCTTGTGGTGGACGCAGCACCACATGGGCAGTGTTGTAAAGGCCACGTAAAAAAAGGTCACATGTGGGTTGAGACTTCCTCTGTGCCCTTCTTGATTCCATCTTGATTCCCTCACAGCTGTCCACAAATCAGTAACCCCTGGATGCAGAATGGAAACGTGAACGCAACAGTCCTTAACTAGTGTCCACAACCCCGTTTCTATGGTTACTGCGGGCGTCCGAAACAGCATGCTCTCACCTACACACACATGAACAACTTTCTGTGACAGAGAGACAAAGAGAAAACGAGTGTCTGAGTTTGTTTTATATTTCCTACAACACTGTAATTATGTTATAAGGATAATAATGGAAGAATTTCTAAGAATGTTCTTTTTCAAAAGTAATTAAAAAGTTACTTTTAACAGTAATGTTAAAAGTAAGTAATCAACGAAGTAACTGAGTTACTTTTTGAATGAGGTAGCTAGTAACTGTAACTAGTTACTCTTGTTCAGTAACTAGCACAACACTAGTGGCAGGGGAGTGAGAATTTAGAGTCAGCAGCTAAGTTCAAGGTTATGAATAAATAGTGCTGACCACCGCACCGGCGTGCAGCCCACAAAAAAAAATCTTTTCTTGAACCCAATTAGATATTTAAATGAAAAACAATCTGTTCTTTGAACAAAAACCCCACTGACGGAACCACATGCTGGATGCTGAGCTTTAAATCTTCACATGATTGAAAGGAAAATGGAAAGAAAAGATTTCTATTTACTAAGCCCTGTTGCTCTCCCCATCTCCACCTGCTTTCTAGAACATGACCATGAGTTCACTGGACTCCAACGGCCTCCACAGCCACCAGATCTCAGTCCAGTAGAGCAGCTTTGGGATGTGGTGGAACGGGAGATTCTCATCATGGATGCAGCCGACAAACCTGCAGCAACTGTGTGATGCTGTCATGTTAATATGGAGAAAACCTCTGAGGAAGGTTTCCACCACCTGCTTCTATCTATCACACCAAGGATTAAGAAGAGGGTCTGACCCGGTACAAGAAGCTGGACCTGATGAAGAGGATGACCCTGTACTGGAAGGTGGACTGGATTAGGAGGACACTGAGTGTAGATGGATGTATTGTTACACTCTTACTTTGAGTTAATGTTTCTAATTGATTTTATACTTTAAAAACATATTTTTTATAGTCAGTAAGAAGGTAAGAGAATTTCTTAATGAGTTTTTCTGTCAAAGAGCAGAACTATGAATATGAAAGAAAGGAAGCGTGGAATCAGAAGACTGAAAGAAAAAGAGAAAGAGAGAAAGCAAGAAATGGAGAAAGACAGAGGGAGATAAAAAGAGAAAGATAGAGAGATAGAAAGAGAAAACGGAGAGAAAGAGAGAGAAAAAAAAAGATTTCAGGACATCTTCACACTGTTATGCGTCAGAAGGTTCAAGGCAGAATGTGAGAACAAAACTGTTGAATGAGCAGATTTTCTGGCTTTATTCCTCCACAAACATTTCTGTCTATTTTAGGTTGAGGATGAATAATAGGAATACACTGATGGAGATGGAGGAGGCCTCACACACACACACACACACACAGCTATAAACAGGCTTTATGCCCACTTTTCACATACACAGACTAACACAAAAACCCAGGCTTCAAATTAAACAGGGGCTTTAAGGTGAGCCTTATGTTGCACCACGTGCAGATGCGTGTATATTAATGCACAGTAGCGCGGACAAAAACACCCTGAGACTGCTGTACGTTGCTGATACAGTCAGATGCTAACATCATTAAAGTCAAGCAAGCATCATGCAAGCAGATACACATAGTCTAACATTTTTTTCCCTTATCACACACAGGCCTTAACTAACTAACTAACTAACTAACTAACTAATTGTCAATAAACCAGACAGCCTTCTTTGTTAATCACTATTTGCTGAATGAACATTATCCTTTCATTTTCCGGACTTTTCACTTTCACAAGAATCTCAGAAAGTTTCACAACAACCACAAAAAGCTTCTTTCTTTATTTTTTATTATTTATGTATTTATTTTGTCTCCACATGGCCAGTCTGCACCACAGGACAAGCATTTGTGCTGTCCATGGTGCTGAAACAGCTTGGGAAGCACACCCAGCCATCGTCACAGCCTGTTCATGTTAGTAAAGTATGTTTTACCACTGACTATCATCAGTGGTCCAATCAAAACAGCATTTCCTGAAGAAAAAAGCGAGTTTACCACATGTTAAAAATCACTGTTTGGCTCATAATAGGTCAGAATTTTACTGAACCTGACCTCAACTCTGAGGCTACACCAGTAAAAATCTACTTACACTTAATGAAACTAACCTGTTTCCATCCTTTCTCCCACACATCATCCATTATTCCACCCCTCATCATTCATTCATCCTCCTCATTCTTCATCCAATCACCCTTCTTCCCTCCATTTCACTCATCCTTCTTCCCCCTCATCCATCCTCCTCTCTCCCTTATTCATCCTTCCATCAACCTCAACTACCTAAATAAATCCTACTTGTTAATTGTGGATTTCTCTCAGAGAAAGCAGATGAAAGGCTACAGGATCTCTACCTGGACTTGAGAGGCTTCTTTCTGGAAACTACATTATAAAAATGCTTTTGAACATTTGTTAGAAACCCATGAAAAACATCTAGCTAGCTTTGACTTCCCGCTGTCTTCATGGCTGATTGTTTATTGCAAAAATCCTCATTACAATTAATTTTGCTCAATATTTATATCACAGTTATTTAATCTAATTATTGGCATGGCAAACGCACACATCGTCTGCATAGTTTCAGGAAGTGATGCAAAATTAAAGCTGAGATTCTAAAACAGAAATGATATTTTTTACATGGACAGTTTAGATTTCAAAGTCTGCAAGTTGCTTCTCTGGACAAGACTGAGGTCATTTTTATCTACTGTGGATGTGAACTGAGTTACCACTGTAGTTCGCTGTGTCTCACATATTACCTGCTGATTCAGAGAGCCCTCCTCCTACTTCAAAGACAGGCCGTGATGGAGCTTCCAGCAGAGACGTCCTGATAGTTCTACTAGCAGCAACCTTTCAGCAGCTGATCTGAATTTACTAAAGAAGATGGAAGTGGTGCTCGAGCCCGGCTGGATGTTTACTCCTATAGTATGTTTGTTTCTAAATGAAGGTGAGGCTGTCAGAAGTGATATGAGTGTGTGCATGTGGTTAAGGGTTATCTGTGTGTGTGCACATGGCTGAACATGTGTGTAAAGTCATTCAACCTCAGGTGAGTAACTAAAGTACTAAAGTGCCTTATTGTATAACTGCAGGTAGATAACTTCCAACAGGAGGAATTAAAACATTTAGAACATGTAAAAAAGTCTGTGATTAATCACAAGTAATCACGAATAACCGCGATTAATCGTAATTAAAGATTTAAAATGACTGACAGCACTAGCAGTTGTGAAAGAAATCCTGAGAAGTTTAATTAGTAAATTTGCACTTCCTGTATAAATTTCTGTGATTGAGGAGGAGAAGAGCTGAGCATCATTTCAGAAGCTTGACCTGAGCTGCAGCAGAGCCTGACTCTGGGAATGAGGGCAAACCAGTCCAGCCAGTACAGACCGTCCCTGTCCTGTGGTCTTCACTTATCTGCTGTGTGTGTGTGTGTGTGTGTGTGTGGCGAATTCCCACGGTTGAAGGGCTCCTTTGAAACAAGCTCTCCTCCTTCCTTCTCATTGCCATGCAAAAAGGGACCAGCTGCCTTCACTCGGCCGTGACGGCTGAAATATTTACCACTCTGTTTCCCAGGAACGTCCTGACTGACAGACACATCCCTTCACTGTTCCCTCTTCTTTTTTCCACAAACATCACCCCTCTTTCTTCCTCCTTCCGTGGCTCCTGAGCTTCCCACCAGCGCCGAGCCGTCGGCATCTTTCCTGCTTCTGTCGAGCGAGATTTTAATCCTGCCCCATTCTAATGATTGCTCTCCCAGCAGTGCGTCACCCACTATCAAAATGTCACAGGCAGATTTACAAGTGCATAAGCTACCAAACACAGCTTATTTTAGTCTGGGGCTTTAGGGTGAGGGGGGTGGGGTATACTACAAATCAATGGGGGTGAATTTATGTCTAGCACCTGTGGACTCGCTTATGCAAAGAAGAATAAATGACTTGAATGGATTTAGAGAAGTGTGTGTGTGTGTGTGTGTGTGTGTGTGTTTATGTCATCTTTGTACGTTGTGATATGTGTAGAAAAGCACCACATTGCTGAGATTAACTGTATGAAAAGCAAACTAATAAAGCCCCCTTCCTTTCTGCTGATGAAGGATTTTAGTTGTGATTTAGAAAATCATTCATTTTAATGAGCGTGTCGGTCTTTCATAGGATTTGTTGCATCCAATCAATCAAACAACCAATCTTTATTTATAAAGCACTTTTTTCAGACAAAACAAATTGCAACAGAAGAGTACTTTACATTAAAACTTAATGAGTAAATAAATAAACAAAATTAATCCATAAAGTCACATGAAAACAGCTGTTATATGTCACATACATACAACACACACACACACATACACACACACACACACATACATGCACATACAATGACACTGTTTACATGCACTGTCCTAAACCTCACCAATCACATGAGGGAAACCAAAAACACTGGGAATTTAAAATTTAAAATATGTTAAGATGAAAAATAGAATAAAAACAGTAAAATAAATAAGATAAAAATAATATATTGTATATATATATATATATATATATATATATATAGTTCAATAAAATAAAATAAAAGGGGACAAAATGTAAAATTTGTATAAAAGACAAGGATGATTCATTAAAACAAGTTCTTTAATAATGTGAAAATTAGAAATGTGTTAGAAAGTAATTAACTAAATAAACTGGTGAAATGAATGAATGAATGAATGAATGAAGAGGTAAAAATCTTGTACTCTGTTGAACCTGTTTTCCTGCCAGCAGTATAATAAGACGTTAAAAACATGGAGCTTTATGGATTTTTTTCTCACAGATTATTTTATGAAGATTTTCCACGGCATACATAATTCTGTACTATTATTTGCTTTTCTTAAATTTAAGACATTTAACAAGAAATATGAAGATGACGATGCCACGTGTGTTCTGTGGGACTACAGTCAACAAATGCCATCATGACTGTTTCTCTTGAAGAAAAAAAAGCAATAAAGAAAAATGATGGATTTGAATGAAGAGAGATCCCTGCATCTTAAAATCTCACCACCAAGGTCCATTCTGAAGGGTTTAGTGGCTCACAGCACAAACATACTTTCAACTGACTCCAAATGCATGAATTAACATTAAAAATTACAGTTTTTTATCAGATAAATAAAAGAAATGTTAATCTCTGAAGGGAAATTATAAAACAAATCGTGTTACACAAAGGAGGTTTTTTTCCCCCCAAAATAAAAAGTATGAAGGAATGTCTCTCACTGTAAACCTGTCATGAAACGGGAACATCAGCATCGTTTTTCTTTCTATCTCTATCATCTCTCTTGCCTCCTCTGTCTCCATGCAGTCGCAGAGCTGCACTCATTTTAAACGCCTGTGGGGTGTTGCTGTGATTCCTCAACACACAAAAAAAGATGCGCCTGTGTGGCACAATTACCCAATGCCAACCACTATTACTGCAGTTCCTCTACAAGCATTTCCTGAGGGTAGTCTAGGAAGCACACACGGCACCTCCAGTAATGGTTTTATGATATCCCGCCTCAACATATGGAGCTATGACCATGTACAGATAAACATCCCACACATGCCCTGTGTGATCATCTCACATCCCTGCACCCTTTTATCATGACTCCCTCTGACTGATCTAACTAAACTCATCCAAAAACATATATGCATTTTTCTTTGAGGGGGTCATGGACATGGCAAAGATTAAAACTCGTACATGGACCTATAACATATGAATGAAAGGCCCCATGGCATCTTATCCGGCTTATCTGCTCTATCTACCTATATCTACCTATCTACCTCTATATGCAGATGGAACTTTACGTATGTTGATAGATATAAAGCCGATTTTTGTGACACAAGGAAGGAGAGATCCATGCTTTGTCAAGAGCTGCTTCATGTCCTTTGTTTATTTTATTTATTTATTTATAATTGTTTATTACTGAATTGGCATAATATTGCTGGATCTGAGAGACATAAAAGTATAAAGAGTCAATAGAAAATAAATGGAGAGTGTAGAGCAGAAAGAGGAGATAAAGATACACCAGAGAGAAAGAAACAGCTCTTCAATCCAAACAGACAGAAAGCTGGTACACCTGAAAGGAAACACAACAAAGAATTTTCTTCAGGTTTTACAGGAAAAAAAACAGACAAACATCAGGAACACCTATAAGAGACGAGCAAGCGGAAAGAAACAGATCACAACAACAACCAAAGCACCAGGAACACACAGGGCTGGGCACCCCCAGCCGGCCACCCAGCATGGGCCAGCACCAACCCCAATGTTCCAGCCATGCACTCCAGGACCCAGGGCACCACCAACCACCTTCCCTCCACCCACCCACATACATCTACACCCTCCGTCCCCACCCATCCACCTCATAACCCCTCACACAAAGCCTCCCCTACATTGTCCCACCCCACAGTATTCCCTCCACCCTCCTTTCCAGACCACGTACTCCCAGCAGCTCCCCAGAAATGCAGCCTCCACATGAAGAACACAACGAGCCTCGGTCCTCACACAGCGCCCAGCTGCAAGCTGCAGTCAGAGCTCCAGGACCAGACTGGAAACTGCTGCTGGCTGATAATAATGCCTGTTAATGAAGAGTGTGGAGGAAAAGTAATGTAACATGTTGTAGTAGGGATGTTTGTTGCTCCAAATCCAAGGTCGCAAAACCAAACCAGTTCCAAATAATTGAGGAGATGGTGCCTTTACTGGGGACGAGCTCTTCTTTGCTAGCTGCCATGTCGATGTGTTTATGCATTTCTGTGCACTGATGTTACTCTGAAATACAGAAGCCCAGGAGGTGCATTAGAGGGGGCAAAAATATCCTGATTTTCACAAAAATAAATAGTCACAAACAGCCAATTCGAATTAATAGATTAAATCATTAAATACATCACCCAGCCCTGTGTTGTAGACTCTTAATCACTGAACAGCTATATATATATATATATATATATATATATATATATATATATATATATAGGTTTATCTCCCTTCACTTTACCCAGCAGTGGTGAAGCAGACATGGGGCTCTGCTAGAACTAGTGCTGTGTGGTGTTTATGGTAAAACTGGTAGAGTTCTGATAATCTAAAATTCTATAATGTTCACACATTGTCCTGTGATTGGATAGTTTGGAGAGTTGTTGAACTCTTTTCCTTTGTTCTATGTGCCATCTTCATTTATTCTTCACCATAACACATAGTGATATTTACACATCTCAATAAATCTCACGTGTTCCATTTACTGTGACACCTAAAGTATTTATACTCATTTTAATATGGCGATGCAATTTTTGACCAGAAGTCTAAAATATAAGCACGGAGTTTAAAAGCTCAATGTAGAAGCATCACACAGACCTTTAGATTATTACACGGTTTATTCATTTTTTTGAGATTAGCTTTGGAGTGAAGGGTTGTAACTCATTTTGAATTGCATCATTAACTTGTCATGTTTCCCTCTTATCAATGCCCGTGTGAAGCATTTTGTTCTTGAACTCGTGGCTCCTTCTACTCATATTGCAAGCACAGTAGTCCTCATTTTCATTAAAAAAAAGCTTGCGTTAAAAAGAAATATGATGTCTTTGTCTCTTGCCTTCAAATCTTTCAGAAATAAATTGACTTTACTGTAAAACGTGGTCCTCTCTGTAATTACTACTGCCTTCAGGGAGTATCACAAAAATATAGCCGCAGTAATCAAAACAATAAAAAATTAAATTTTGCTACAAAATCTTATTACATAATCAAGTCAGCTTAAAGAGACTTTTTGTCCTTGAACACAGCTTGTAACCAACCAGCAGAGAAACTAATAGAGAGCATTTTACTAGACTCTGTATGTACTTGCTACCACCCAGGTCACCTCCTCCAGCAGGATGTTCACCTGCCTATCCGAAGAAGAAACAACATTAAAGACCATTTTTGGGCTAATGGTTGAAGATGAAAACAGCAACACCTAAATAAAAAATCTTTATCTTTGCATGCTTACCTTTTTTTACTATGAGAAACATTCTCTATGTAATTCACATAATTACGTTTTTATTATTATTATTATTTTGTCCTTATTGAAGATAAAAACAAAAATAATAAGTAGTGTGTGTGTTTGCTTCATTGAAGTACCCCGAACTCGTGAAGTTTTCTCTCTATTCTTTGAGCGTCGCATAAAACTCTCTGTTTTATGTTCAAGAACTTATTTTTGTCAGAATTTCAGTCCCACAACACAAGCCCACATTAAAGTAATGGACTGTAGCATCTCCGTCGAAATTAACCTGTTTTTTTTCTGCTCCCATGCTGATGGAAAGTTTAGCTGCTGCAAAAAACTCCTCAGACTGGCTGTCCTGGTAGGGCTTTTTATTAGGAAAATTTACAAATTCACAGGAAGTGAAGCATGTTGTGTTTCCCATCTCACTGGCAGAAGTGAGAAAATTAGCCTGAACAGACAATGAAAACCGTTCCTGTTGCAGAAACTCATACTAGCTGTAATCTGCTCCTGCAGCACATGCTGACATGAAGCATTTACATTCCAGGGCAGATGGTGGAGAAAATGCATTAAACTAAAATTACTTCCAACATATTTAACTTCTTCATTAGATGGAAGAGATCGAGTCCAGATACCTGATGTGGTTTTTGACTGACCCTGAACCTGAACCGAGTCCTCTCAGCCTGACCTGAATCTTTCCTCCTGCATCCCTGCAGCTGCCAGACCTGACGTCAGGCCAGCTGACCTTTTATATACAAAACAAAAACACACACACTAATAAGAGGAAGGAAGCGTTCAACAATGAGATGCAAAATGAAGATTTAACCTGCCGCAGCAGCAGCCATGTCACCATTAAAACAAAGTGACTGCTTTATTAATGAGCTTGTCCAACGCTGACACGGGGCATTTTACAGCATGTGCTAATAGCAATCAGAAAAGCATTGAAAAGCACTCATGGAGAAAACCTCATGGATAAATATCTCTTCATTTTTTCTTTAGCTCTAAGCTGCTTTATTGTTTGTTTGTTTGTTTGTTTGTATGGAATTTCCAGTCTGACTTAATCAGATTTAACCCTTAAAGTTCTACCAGATCTCCAGCATCCCTGAGCTCTATCTCTTATCTCATCACCAGTGTCTCAGGAGTGGTGGTGTGTAGCTCTGTGGGGTAAATGTGATGGATATTTAACCCTTTAGGTGATCTATGGAAGTTTTCCAGGCATTTCTATCCCGTCCAGGAGGTTTACAATCCAGCCACTAAATGTAGTTTTATTCAGAGACTCTATCTGGTAAATCCACAATGATCCATGATAACAGCATTATTTACCACATTTCATCATAAAAACATCACCATCACTACTATGTTGCTAAGAGACCTCTATTTAGACCTGGACATGATGATGAAGTCACTTCCTGTCAGACTTTCCACCAATCAGAGAGCTTAGATTGACGGTAACGTCCAATCAGGAGCAGCCAAAGATCAACCAGTGAGCAGAAAGTTCTATGTGTGTGTGTGAAAAGAAGAAAAATAATGCTCCTCTATGGCTGGAATAAAGCCAAGAAGACGTTTCTGATGCACGGTGGCGCCACAAAGCAGCTGAGCTGGAGTTGGTTTAGTGAGGATAGCAGGTAAATAGTAGCAGGAATAACTGGAAATGAGGAAAAAGTGGAAACATGGAAATAGTTTCTGTTGTGTGTTTGTTTCAGTAACAATATTTTTTCTCCTGAAAACCAAGACTTGAGAGAATGATGAGATGAGAAAAGGTTTGGTCACTGTTGGTCTGTGTGTTATTTCTACAAAGTTCTGTTAGTAATAAATTCTGCTTTCTTCTTCTGGTCGACCTTTATGCTGCTACATCTATTCATACATTCATTTTACATCATTTTACCTCCCAATCTGACAACTGAGAAACATCATGACTGGGATTAAAAGCTTCAGATTCTACATAGATTTAAAAAAAATAAATAAATAAATAAAATAAATTAATGCCTGACGTAAACAACATGCAGATATTTAAGACTTGATCCAACCTGCTATCATCTTCTATCTTCATCTCTAATCAATGACAGCTATTTCACTACGTTTCATTAATTCTTTACTTAAACATGCAGATTCTTCTGAAACGGTCTAGACTCTTTCAGGTTTTAATAGCTCTGGGGAAAAAAAGAAAAAACCTGAGGGGATGATGAGATGAGGGGACAGACCCTGGACCAAGAAGAAAAGATCTGAAAGGAAAATGTGAAGGGAAGTAAGACAAAAGAGAAGAGAGATTTAAGAAGACAGGAGGAGTGGAGAGAGAAAATGAGCTGTTTGTGAGGAGAGATTTTAAAAAAGGCTGGAGTTGATGGAGAAGAAATGAAGTAAGCAGAGAGAATGGGATGTGTAAGTAAACAGAAAAATTAAATATGAGTTCTAAGGGACGTCATAGTTCACAGAGGAAAAAAGATCTTTAATTTGCTTGTTTTCTTAATATGTTTTTCATCCATCATTAGCTCCACATGAAAGAGCAACACAGCAAATTAACAAGAGCTCATGTTGACAAAATACTCTGTGCTCAGTCCCAGCTGCAACGTTCTGGAAGTGGAGAAAAACGTTGTAGATGTGATGAAGTGGAACACAGAGAGATCACAAATAAATGCTTGGCTTCGGCAGAACTGTTGCACAGTACAGCCCACATCGGCACATCTCAACCCCTTTCCTTTGTTTTGAGGGAGACTAAACGTTGTGTCGCAGAAGACAAAACGCCTGCAGACATTCTCTGGATGTGCAGATCAATACCTGGAGGAATCCCAGGCTTTTAATGACAGCTGCATCGCACATCTGACTAACGTCTATTTTAGGAGTCAGACTGCAGGAAAGGTGAAGATGAACTACGACAGACTAAATCCATCTGCACAGCAACCAGCTGCAGTTTCTTTAGTCTAAATCAGAGACACAGATGTTCATCACACTGACCAACCAGAAGGATGAAAAAAACAGCAATGTTAGAAAAAAGTTTCTGTAATTTGTTTTCAGTAACATGTAAAACCTTCAGTACAGTCAGAGAAAAGGAAATATTTAACTCTGGAAGATTTATCAGGATGATCCGGTGAGTTCAACTCAGTTGTGGACGTGTGGTCAACACAGCACAGACAAGCATGAAAACTTGGTCTGTGTACGATCAGGGCTTTAGTTTTAAACTACTGGGATGATATGACTGACATGACCAGTTCCTCCACAGCAGCAGCGCCACTGCAGGGATGAGCGACACCAACGCTATTAGCTTATGGTACTTTCTCGTCTATTCAAAACTTTTAGTGCCTTACAGAAAAATGATGGCATTCTGTGCATTGATGTATATATTACAAGGGTAATATGAAATATAAATTAAACTAATGGGAAAAAATGCTTAAAAGAAAATCTTGATAAAGTTTATCAATGAGAAAATTGGGTAAAAATAGGATGAAAATCAATCTTTTCTACCATGATAATGAAATATTTAATTACAATTGATATAAATTAGTTTACTTCAATTAAAAGAACATGGTGTTCAAAAACCTACATAAAATCGGGAAAATATAAAAAGGACATCATCATCATGACATCTGATAGGCTACCCCAAGACCATGTGACACAGAAGACACTGAAGGACAGTGGCTGGTTTTCACATTTATTACCGCGACTTTGGCAAAACACAAGATAATATAGCTTTTGTGTTAAATGTGTAAAGTAGGGAAATATTGTATTCAGCATATAGTTTGATCACTGAATGAGTTCAACATAGCATACACGCAGCAGAAAGAACTTCTGGGTCATGCTCGTCTCCAATAAAAAAAATTCACGTCGGAGTTCATAATCTGTTTCTGACATGTCGCCTAAATTCAGGAACTGGAAAACACCTTGTTTTCCAGTTTTGTGTTTTGGTTTAGAAAATGAAAACAAGGACAATTAGAGGGTTTTCATTTATTGTTGCAAATGCAAAAGCAAACTGAATGTTCACGGTCCAAATGTCTGGGTCACGTAACTTCTATCAGATGAGACAAGCTAAATCGAACTGAGACGCTTGTTTTTTGATTCGTCCACTTTTTTGTTTGAAGGACAAATGAGAAAACCAATTTTGTAGGAAACAAAAACAACAAGATTTTTTGATGTTTAGTTTTTCATTTTAAGGAAAAAGCTAACCTGAAAGTACAATCGACAATCTTGGCAGGGTTTGTTGTTGCCATGGAAACAAATGAGTTAACAGCCCACAATCTGAAACTGCCTGCTAAGAAGAAATATAACAGATAAAAAAGGCTAGTTACCCTGCCCACACACAGAAAATTGTCGCCTTGGAAGGCCTTTTCCATACTTTCTGTGTGCTGAAACTGTTTGCTTATGAATGTAAAGAGCAAACACAGAAAAAGCTGTAGTGAAAACATACAAATATATAACACCTGAGACCAAGATAATTAACCTGTAGCCATGTCTTAGTCATGTGTGGGAAATTACGGCTATAGCCCCACGTAACATGGATAATTCTGATTTCATTTCATTTTAACCTTGGGATGAATTTTAATGATGTAACTGAGGTAACTGGGTTCTCTTAACTGTACATTCTGCTAAAAAAAAAAAAAAAAAAAAAAAAAAGAACAAGTGGCTCCACTGCTTTGTTCTTCCTCCAAAACTATAAATCCCATAAAAACAGGGAGCAGTCTACTCTATGGTAACCCTGAAGGGACATACCTCCTACTGCAAACCCTAAAATTATTAACAATAAGGTCTGTGGCAGTGATTTTCAGAGATCTGTTGGATTAATCAGAGTCAGAATTAGTAAAGACTCGTTTCCACCAACCGGTCTGGTTCAGTACAGTAAAAGGGTGGAGCTTGACACTTTCAATCTATTGATAGGTGAAATGATCACATCCTGTGTGACTCAGCAATAAGAACAAAGTAGGACTAGCTCCATGTTTAAATATACAGTGGATTTAGTGTTATGTAAAACCACATGACAAGAAGGAAGAAGACAACCTGGATGTCCACCATTCTCCAGTCTTTCTGTGTTGCATTCTTCTTCCTTATAATTCAAGGATGGTGTTTCTTTGCTGTTACGTAGCTGGTATCTGGATAATATTCTGTATCTGACAATATTCTTCACCCGGTAAATGTACAGTTGAAATTAGAATTTACTAAACCAAACAATTCTGAACTGACCAGAACCTGCTGGTGGAAAAAGACACTTAAAACAACCCCTTAATCCGGCATCGTCTTCATCCCGTATCTTCTCTGAGATCTCCCCTAACGACGGCTAGACCAGCATCGTCTTCATCCCTTATCTTCTCTGAGATCTCCCCTAACAATGGCTAACCCAGCATTGTCTTCATCCCGTCTCTCCTCTGAGATCTCCCGTAACGATGGCTAATCCAGCATCATCTTTATCCCGTATCTTCTCTGAGATCTCCCCTAACAACGGCTAATCCAGCATCGTCTTCATCCCGTATCTTCTCTGAGATCTCCCATAACAACGGCTAATCCAGCATCATCTTTATCCCGTATCTTCTCTGAGATCTCCCCTAACAACGGCTAATCCAGCATCGTCTTCATCCCGTATCTCCTCTGAGATCTGCCATAACAATGGCTAATCCAGCATCATCTTCATCCCATCTCTCCTCTAAGATCTCCCGTAAGGACGGCTAGACCAGCATCGTCTTCATCCCGTATCTTCTCTGAGATCTCCCCTAACGACGGCTAGACCAGCATTGTCTTCATCCCGTCTCTCCTCTGAGATCTCCCGTAACGATAGCTAATCCGGCATCATCTTTATCCTGTATCTTCTCTGAGATCTCCCCTAACAATGGCTAATCCAGCATCGTCTTCATCTCGTATCTCCTCTGAGATCTCCCATAACAATGGCTAATCCAGCATCATCTTTATCCCGTATCTTCTCTGAGATCTCCCATAACAACGGCTAATCCAGCATCATCTTCATCCCATCTCTCCTCTAAGATCTCCCGTAACGACGGCTAGACCAGCATTGTCTTCATCCCGTCTCTCCTCTGAGATCTCCCGTAACGATAGCTAATCCGGCATCATCTTTATCCTGTATCTTCTCTGAGATCTCCCCTAACAATGGCTAATCCAGCATCGTCTTCATCTCGTATCTCCTCTGAGATCTCCCATAACAATGGCTAATCCAGCATCATCTTTATCCCGTATCTTCTCTGAGATCTCCCATAACAACGGCTAATCCAGCATCATCTTCATCCCATCTCTCCTCTAAGATCTCCCGTAACGACGGCTAGACCAGCATCGTCTTCATCCCGTCTCTCCTCTGAGATCTCCCGTAACGATGGCTAATCCGGCATCATCTTTATCCCGTATCTTCTCTGAGATCTCCCCTAACAATGGCTAATCCAGCATCGTCTTCATCCCGTATCTTCTCTGAGATCTCCCCTAACAATGGCTAATCCAGCATCGTCTTCATCCCGTATCTGCTCTGAGATCTCCCATAACAACGGCTAATCCAGCATCATCTTTATCCCGTATCTTCTCTGAGATCTCCCCTAACAATGGCTAATCCAGCATCGTCTTCATCCCGTATCTTCTCTGAGATCTCCCCTAACAATGGCTAATCCAGCATCGTCTTCATCCCGTATCTTCTCTGAGATCTCCCGTAACGATGGCTAATCCAGCATCGTCTTCATCCCGTATCTGCTCTGAGATCTCCCATAACAACGGCTAATCCAGCATCATCTTTATCCCTTATCTTCTCTGAGATCTCCCCTAACAACAGCTAATCCAGCATCGTCTTCATCCCGTATCTTCTCTGAGATCTCCCCTAACAATGGCTAATCCAGCATCGTCTTCATCCCGTATCTGCTCTGAGATCTCCCATAACAACGGCTAATCCAGCATCATCTTTATCCCTTATCTTCTCTGAGATCTCCCCTAACAATGGCTAATCCAGCATCGTCTTTATCCCGTATCTTCTCTGAGATCTCCCCTAACAATGGCTAATCCAGCATCGTCTTCATCCCGTATCTGCTCTGAGATCTCCCATAACAACGGCTAATCCAGCATCATCTTTATCCCTTATCTTCTCTGAGATCTCCCCTAACAACAGCTAATCCAGCATCGTCTTCATCCCGCATCTCCTCTGAGATCTCCCCTAATGACGGCTAACCCAGCATCGTCTTCATCCCATCTCTCCTCTAAGATCTCCCGTAACAACGGCTAATCCAGCATCATCTTCATCCCATCTCACCTCTGAGATCTCCCGTAATGACAGCTAATCCAGCATCATCTTCATCCCGTCTCTTCTCTGAGATCTACCCTAACAACGGCTAATTCAGCATCATCTTCATCCCGTCTCTTCTCTGAGATCTCCCCTAACATTGGCTAATCCAGCATTGTCTTCATCCCATCTCACCTCTGAGATCTCCTGTAACGACAGCTAATCCAGCATCATCTTCATCCCATCTCACCTCTGAGATCTCCCCTAACGATGGCTAATTCAGCATCATCTTCATCCCGTCTCTTCTCTGAGATCTCCCCTAACGACGGCTAATCCAGCATCATCTTCATCCTGTCTCTTCTCTGAGATCTCCCCAGTCAATAAAAGGCAGTGAAGTGTGGTTTCTTGTCCGTGGAACGCTGCTGAGCAATGATGGCTCCAACATCATGGGGAGGGGTGGGGCTTGCTGCTATTGGGTTAGGGTTCTGGGAGATTTTACTATCTGTAAAGCACCTTGAGTTGCTATTTTTATGTATGAAAGGTGCTATATAAATAAAGTTTGATTTGATTTGATTTGATAAAAGAAGCCAGAAACCGCATTTAAAGGTCAGAGAGTGTAGTTTCGGTTTAATACAGGTGTTTATGGGGAATGGTTTGAAACTGAAACATTGTGTGGACATTAGGCTGACTGTTGACGTGCTAGAAATCTGTGACCATCTGTGATGAAATGAAACACAAACGTTAAACTTTAAAACTTGAACTTTAGGTGCCTGACATAAATGAATTTAACATTTCAGACTTTAATTCATTTTCATGCACCCACAGAAGTCAGGTGATGTCAGCTCGGCCATTTATATACCATCTCCAATGTAAGGTTTGAAGCAGGACAGAGCTTCCCTGCAGATGAAGTGACATCATGAGGACTCTGATCAACCACAACTGTGGTGAGAAAACATGAGAAGTGCTTCACTCTTCTGTCCAACACAATTTCAGCATCAGCAAACAGAAGAAACAACATCAACATGCAGAACAATCAGCACTAAAAGGGATCCCACATCTGGAGAAGAGTGCTGCTCGATGGGGAGAGTGGTAATAACTCTGATTAGTTCCAGTGTTGATGGCTTCTTATGGAGCTTCCAGGGGAGAGCTGAATAGAGATGGAAATCAGGGCTCAGCTACGGATGATTATCTAGCTACTCCAGATCAAAGATTTCTCTTGGTCTCATCACGGAGGATAAAGAAAAGATCATTTCACCCTGCACCGTGAAACTACCTGTTCCTCTGTTATTGAAGTACGCTGAGAGGAGCAGCTGATCTGTCCCCATTTAAACAAGCAGACATCAAACAGACGCAGCAGCCATGTGCAAACGTTCAAACTGCACATATGATCATCAGTTTCAATGTAGATTAAAAAAAACAAAACTAAATGTTTCTGCAAATTCTGTGACTGCAGAGGCCCGCAGTGCCAGGAGTTTAAAAAATGCAGAAATTACACCATAATGTGTTGATGACAACTCCTACTTTCAGCCAAACAGAGGGTCACGCCACTGCTGAGAAAGCTGTGGAGGAAGCAGAACGAACCATCTGTGAATTCATGAGCAAGGTGTCAGTGTACAGTATGTGCGTGCGGGGGAGACGCCGTGAGCGCGCCCACGTGCATGTGCTTAATTTCTGTGGCATTTCTTCAGCTCACAGCATGCAAGACAGAAAAAGCTGACGTGGTTATGAAGAGAAGTCTGGATGAGCTATATGAAGCCTGCAGTGTGGTATGACTGGCTCAGAATATGATCCAACGTCAATCTAAATGTTCAGCTAACATGGCTGAAAGCACGCGCTGCTTTTGTCATCAGACCAAGCTGAGGCGTGAAGGTGTTTCCTCTGCTTCTCGCTCAAAAGTGCTAACATGATGATAAAAATAGCAGAGAATCCTGCTATTGAAGAGCTCCACTCACAGCTGTGCAGCTCAGATCCAAACATACAGTAACTGCTACTACATACGGCTTCCACCAACATCATCCCAGAGCCACATCGTGTTCATGCTTAAAACCACCACACAGAGAGCTGAAGGGCAGCTCTGCCGACTCTACCACACCAGCCGAAGCTAACTCTTCATACTCACTGAGAAAAAAAGGAAAAGCTCTTTTCCTCCAGAGCATTTCTTGTATTTATGAGCCGTGTGTCTTTCTGGGCAGAGGTGCTAAAAGCCACCTGAATGTTGCACCTTTGCCTGAGAGTGATTATATTTTAAAAACAAGCTAAAAGTTTAAAGACTGTGCAGCAAAAAAATCAAAATATACCTCTGAGATTCCAAATCTGACTAGTTTCTGACAAGACCGAGCACAAATTTGTCCTGCACAGTATGTCTGACATTTATAAGACCATTTCAGAGGTGGTCTTCTTCATTTCCTCATATCTCTTACACTCATCAGTTCAGTTACTTTTTAACAGTAATATCTAACCAGCCAATCACATGGCAGCATGTAGACGTGGTGAAGACGACTTGCTGAAGTTCAAACTGAGCATCAGAATGAGGAAGAAAGGCAATTTAAGTGATTTTGGACGTGGCATGGTTGTTGGTCTGAGCATTTTCTGAGATTTTCACCCACAACCATCTCTAAGGTTTCCAGAGAATGTTCTGAAAAAGAGAAAATATCCAGCGAGCAGCAGTTGTCTGGACCAGGATGCAGCAGAAGACCACACCTGGTGCCTCCTGCCAGCTAACAACAGGAAACTACAATTCACACAGGATAATGCACCATGTCACAAAGCTCAAATCTTCTCCAATTTCTTTCTAGAACAATGATTTCGTGTAAATGAGGAGCAAAATCTCTGAGGAATGTTTCTAATACCTTGTTTATTTATGCCAACAAGAATTAGGGCAGGAAAAATGGGGTCCAACCCAATGCTAGATAAAGTCAGTTAAAACCCATCAGAAACTTCTTCCTGCTTCCTGACAGCAGAGTTTAGTTGTCTTGGTGAATGTAAACTCCATCAGATCAATGTGCAGCTGCTAAGTGCCTCTAGAAGCTGAGTCATGCATAAAGGTGTCATCTGTGTCACAGTCAACAGAAACATTAAACTGAGGAGGAGCGACAAGAGATCTTTGTGGCACGCCTCTGCATTGTAAGTCAGTGCTGTACCATCATGTGTCCCTGTGCATGAAAATTATCACCACTGTCTGAGCAGGAAGAAAGGAGGAAACTGAGGTCTGTGTTCCTTTTCAGACCTGAAATTAACATCTGACTTTTCCAGTAACTGCATCATTAAGTGTTTCACCTTTCTCATATTTTCAGCCATGTTTGCCAACAGCTGCGGTGTACTGTTTGGAAAAACCCATCATTTGCTGAATTATTCCATTTTCATGTAACGTTTCACCTCAGGGGATCTTAATCGTTTTTAACAGCTGTACGATAATCGATAAAGCAGTGATCAAGCCATGTTGTCTCCTCCGATAACTCAATACTCTTAAGCCATCTTAGCTGAGTCTTAGCCAGCGCTTTGGATAAATCAATAGCCTGTGCAGCACAACATGCTTCCCTAAACAGAGACTTACTTAGAGGACCTGCTAATGTCTTCTAAGAGCCTGTTGACTACGTAGCATCTCAGATGGGTAATAAACCAGTTATCTGAAGTTTCGGGGTGTGGTTTAGATCCTAAAAGACTTGAACTTTCATAGGTTTGTGCAACGTTGAAGCTTGGGATGTTACTCTAGCAGCCTGCCCTGCAGCTGAGCTATGAGAGCAAAGACTAATGTAATCACTACAGAGACGCCGGGCAGCCACGGTACAAACGCTCAGGTTTTACAGTACTCATTCAACAAGGCTTTTGTATTCTGATGCTTAGAAATGCTTCTGTCAAGTAGCCGGCGTTAAACTCAGTTTCTGCTCAGCTGCTCTCTCTGTGGTTGCATGCAGACAAAAGACAAAAGACAAAAGACACCTTGCACTCCCTTCACACAGCAGCAGGAATGATTAAATGATGACTTTTCTCTACGCTGCTGTCTGCTTTTACTGCTTTCATGCATGAACGAGCTGAGAAACAAACACGGGTAAAATGTAAAGATTCAAACATTCCAGACTTCATGTTTATCTGGCTTCTTGGCAAGTTTTAACCTGACGACCAACTATCCAATCACACTGCATGACGTTACCCGTGGCGTTACAATATTCTGGGCAACAGCAACAATCTGTCTGAAACAGTCAGACAAAATGTGCTTATTAAAGATCGTTCTTATGGTGCAGCCGTACCGGTTAAGGCCTGGTTAAATGTCGGCACACAGTATTTGGTGAGGGTTCGGAAACTGTGGATGTTTCCACTGAGGCTCTTCATGGTGAAATTCTGTGGCTGTTATATGGTCATCAAGCCTCCGTGCTTCTCCCTTTGCAATGGCTCATTAAATGCCCTCACAAGCCCCTCGTTTTGTACCTAATTAGGATAACCAATGGTTCTGCAGGATCTGGTCAACATCCAAGTCACTCCAAGCAAAGATATTGTCTCCACATTGGTGCTGAGAAGCTACTGGGACCTTTCAGGACATGGAATTATTCCAAAGCATGATGGGTATCACCACAAAGCTGTGCAGAGTTCAGAGGCCACAGAAAACTGCTGCTGGCACCACATCCACACGCCTAATCCATCCTTTATTATCTCTCTGACTGCCTCCTTGTTGCCTATCTATTCATCTCCCCTCTTTCAATGGCACCCTCTGTTTTTCCCCTCGCTGTCTCCTCTTTATCCCTCTGATGTCACAAACTAAGATATGAGCTCCTCTGACGGCGCATCGCCTCGGACACTGCAGCCTTGTTTGAAAAGGGAGTGATCAGAGGATGAGAAGATGGAGGAGAGAGAAAGTGAGTCGACAGCGTGGGGATTTTCTGAAGCTGTGGGAGGATGTGGACGCAGAAACAAAGGAGGACATCTAGGTTAAAAAAACATGCATGAATGCCTCTGAAAAGGCCAGTGTTGTGTCTCTGGCTTGTCTCATTGCTGCGACTCCGAGCCGGCCGAGCCCATCAAGTCAATGCTGTTGAGTTTGCTTCTGTTATCTGCTCTTTTTCTGGCAGATAAAACAGTTGACTGCTAATCTGCGTACCTGAAAGGAGACTGGGGTGGTCCCACTCAGACCCTGAACATGGCCCAGAAATGTACTGTCACAGCATCAGACAAGCCCTGGACACTCACCTCCTTTATAAAAGTGTAAAAACAAAAACACCTCAGGAATAAATGAATTGGGGAGGCTCAGAAAGCTCAGTTATTTGAAGATTTATGAAATGAATCTGGGGTCAGAAACAAGTTCAAACCACTGGACCACAATTATGACAAGAGACGACTATCTCAGAGAAAAAGGAGCAGCCGTGACGTGGGTCAGAAGTAGTCCAGCGTGGATTTAAAACACGAGTACAAGACAAAATACTGGACATGGACAGAGGACAGATACAGCTTGGATTTAACAGAACAATATGCAGACGGACACTCGGGATCAATGCGACTCTGTTGCTTTTAACATTGGTATACTTTGACCTTTAAATTCCCCGATGCACAGTCTTTGCCTCTGAATAAATATGTGGTGTCGAGATCTTAAAAAAGCTTAGAAAATAAGATTTTTATGGGATTTCTGTCTCACAGCTAGTATCGATCTGAGTAAATAAATGTTTATTATAAGTCTTAGAGAATAATTAATCATCTTTGAAATCTTATTTTGACCAGAAAACAAATATATTTCTAATATTAAAGCAAATTTTTCAAAATCATCGTAAATAAAAAAGCTGATTCTAAAAAACTGTTGCAGGTGGTCATTTCTCAGAAATCTTCACCTGTTGAGATTTCACACAGTTCAGCCTTTGAGCTAATGGAGGATGAGAAAGGATGTGCTGAGGAGGGATGGGTGTTTTATAGCGCCTCCAACAGTGTAATCTGGGCATTTAAAAAAAAAAAAAAAAAAAAACACAAAAATCAGATTTGGGATTTCGTTTTAAGATTTTGTTTTTTTTTTTCTTAAAGGTCAGTGATGAGATATGCAGTGGTTTCAGACAGCACTTTGGACTGTTTGCAAAGTTTCATAAAATAAACTCCTGGACATCATGAAGTCCTCGAGCAGCTGAAGGAGAAATGTGGGAGGCTGGTTGGAGCGCGAGCAAAGGCAACTGACGAATGATGAGTGTACTGAGAGGCCGACCATCAGGCTGATGGGAAGTACGCCACAGCCACAGCGATGTGTCTACTCCACTAGAAAGGCTCCGGTTCCTCCCAGAAGCATCACCGGGCCTCATCATCACATGACCTCAGCACATTTCTTATTTATCTGTTTCTGCAGGTGATTTCTGTGTTTTCAGGATACAAAGTTGACTGATCCTGCAGCATAGGGAGGTTATGTAAGAAAAAAAGATGGACTCGGATCAATCTGAGAATACAGATATTTATTATGTTATATTGTGTTTTTGTTCTAACATAAAACCAACAGACCAACATGTTGTGTGACTTCTTTCAAATAAGTCCTGCACCAGGTTTTTGTTTTTTCCTCTAAGACAAATCCTGACGCCCCTCCACTCAAACATCAAACCTCCCTTCTTCAATATGTCTATCTTTTCTTTGTTTCTGATTAAAAATAAAATTAAAAAAATAAAAAATAAAAATAAAAAATCACAATCTCTAGAGGACCGAAAGAAAAACATTTTTATGAAGTGGAGAATTCACTTCTACGTGTGTGAAGTAATAACAGTGAATGAATGGCATCATTCTAAGGGGATTCTCGGCGACCTTCTTCCCCACATTTAACCTCAGCTAAATAAAAGCCCTGGATCGCTAAACTGTGTTGGTCTGAGCTCGGCTGTGCCACCGCATCCCCAGAGGAACGCGCCCTGCTCGGTCCTCGCGGACTGAAGGGATGCCCAGACGCAGACACCAGCGCTGCCAAACCGACTGGGTGTGTGTGACTTAAAAATACAATATCCCAGACCTCGCGAGTGGAACATCACAAAAACAATTTGGACTATTTTAAGATTAGCCTCGTTTTGCGCATTTTCCACGAAGCCAACATGATTTTACGCAAAATGTGCGAACAACTTTGGGGTGAACATCTCAGATAGTTAGAGGTCAGATGCATCCAACGTGGCATGCGTCTTTAAAAATAGATTTATCATTTTTTTTTACCTTGCGTAAGTTAGCAGTCCATTTGATGCGTCTGGTCAGCGCGCTGTGCGTTCACGGTGCCGTTACCAATTCCTAAAGGCATCAAGTCCCGGCTTTAGTCCACTACACGCATTATTTGCTCACTGAGCAAAATACACATCAGGCTTCTGGAGTAAACAGAAGAGGAAAACTCCGAGAGGAGTTCCAGAAATCCCGACTATTCTCCCGGTGTTCCAAATGGAAACTTCCCTCCGCTCCTCTCACAGAAATATCCGTTTTCTTTCAGATGTTTTTCTTCTTTCACTTATTTGTTTGTTTTAATTCCACCAATTCTCAGATTTGCCTTCAAGTAAAAATAAAAAAAAAGTTGGGCAATTTTCCAAATGTGAAATCCTCCCGGTGTGCGCGTGGCTCGCTCTTCCAGGTGAATGTGAAGCGTTAAAGAAGATGCGAGTCAAAGGGAGGCTCGCGCCCGTCTCGGGAACCGCCGTCTCCAGCTCGCGGCTCTGGAGCGTCCTTGTCTGTCCGTGTGTCCGCGCGCAACGACAGCCGGATTCCTTATTTGGAAGCCCGGGGCTCGCGCTGCCGTCAAGAGAGCAAAAATCACAGCAAAATGACTTCCAGGCAAATTTTTCACAATAATCCAGAACTGGTGAAAGCGCGCGCCTGAAAAGGGGCACGTGATTCCACACATAATAATAATAATAATAATAATAATAATAATAATAATAATAATTGCTAAATATTTCAACTTAACGCTGCATCCATATATATATATATATATATATATATATATATATATATATATATATATATATATATATATATATATATATATATATATATTTTCAACATTTCTAACATTTACCATCTGACTAAAATAATGATCCCGATTTGTAGGAGAAAAATAATGTGATTGAAAATGAATTCACAACTGAAGCTTTGTTATTTGTCTGTTATTAGCTCATTTCTCCAAAATGGGTCTAAAAATGTGCTTCCACTGAACAAAACCATGTCAGAGCCCTTCTCTTGGGAATGGTTTTATTCTGAAGATAAATCACTCACTTCCTGTTAGTGTGTACTGAAGGAGCTCCTCAGCAGAAAATCCACCCATCAGCCCCCTCTTCTGGAGTCAAACTGTTTCAGTTGGGCTGTGACACCTCCTACATCTGTTATACAAATGTTCACAACAAACCACCCAAATCCTTTTTAATAAGATTAAAATAATTCAAACTCTAATTTAGTGTTTCTGTTTCAGACAGCATCCTGAATATTTAGCCACATGTGGTGGGTTGTGTACACACACACACACACACACACACACACACACACACACACACACACACACACACACACACACACACCCACACACACACACACACCTGAGGGCATCTTCCCTCTGCTGTGTCTAAACATATGAAGACTGATCTTACATTTTTTGCATCTGATAACTGAACATAACAGAAAGAATTCATGGATCTTATTTAAAATTAAATATAAAAAAATGGGAAAAAAAAACAAAGAATAAAACTAATAATGACAATGGAAAGTTTTCAAGATACTAGTCAAAATACATAAAAAATAAAGAAATAAAAAACTCCAAAACTGCAATATTTTGCAGTCCCTTGTGATTCTGAATCACAGTTTCATTGTAAATTTGTGAATAATGGTGGGAAATTCAAACTTTCTCCAGCACAAATGAAATATTCTCCATGTGATTACGGTCTGAACCAGGGATGGGCTGCAGTCCTGCTGGTTTTAGATGTCTCCCTGCACCAACACACCTGATCCAAGTGTAATGGCTCTCCTCAACAGCTTGTTGTCAAGTTCTGCCCAAACATGTTGAGCCATTAACCTGATTCAGGTGCTGCAGCAGGAAACATCCAAAACCTGTAGAACTGCAGCTCTTGAGGACTGACTTTGCCTGACCTGAATTCTGTGGTGGCTGATCAATCTCCATCCAAAATGATAACCTCTCCTCCATAATTCCATCTTTTAAATTAAACCTTGATGAATTCTAACATTGTCAACTCATAAATAATAATTTGGATTTGTATAGCACATCTCAGGACACTCCAAGTACTTTACACTAAATCCATTTTTCATTTACTATCTTATGTGAGGAATCGTTCAGTGCTTTCAGCAGCTTGTGCAGCATTCTTTTCTGCACAATCAGCTCCACAGATGCTCCCAGTCCAGAACCAGAACCAGAGTCATCCCCAGCACAGAACCGAAGATATTCCCATATCAGAGTTTTCTGGATCAGTTTGTTCAGTCTCTTTAAGTCTCTGCTTCTGGTTCTGCTGCCCAGCAGATGCTGCAAAGCAGATTAAACTCAGACCACAGACTGATAGAAGTTATGAAACATCTTGGTTCAGGCATTGAAGGATCAGATCTTCTTCCAGAAGTAGAGTCTGCTCTGTCTTTTCTTCTAGATGCTTCTGTGTTGCATTTCCACTCCGGTCTGCTGTCCAGGTGGTATTCCTCCACCACCTTCACCTCTTCTCCCGGAATGTAAACAGTGTTTTGTTTACTCCTGTTCCTTCTGAAGTCAACACTCATCTCTTTTGCTATGTTTGTGTTTAAAATGAGATGATTGTTTCTGACCAGTTCTCTGTACTCAGCTTCTTTACTGATACTCCCCACAGCTGCAGAGTAATCAGAGTATTTCTGCAGATGACAGGACTCAGAGATGGACAGAAGGAAGAGAAAGGGTGAGAGTTCAGTCTCTTGTGGTGCTCCAGTGCTGCTGACCACCATCTCAGACACACAACCTAGCTAGCTAGACAGACAGACAGACAGACAGACAGATAGACAGATAGACAGACAGATAGATAGATAGATAGATAGATAGATAGATAGATAGATAGATAGATAGATAGATAGATAGATGTCACTGTGGCTTAATGACTGAGGGGCCCAAGCATCTCCTGAACCTCTCAGTCCTGCAGCTTCTCACTGCAGCTGCTTCTCTGTCCTGTCAGGGTGTGATGGAGGGGGAGTTTATTATTGTCCATAATACCCTGCAGTTTCCTCCTCATTTGCTTGCTCCACCATTGTTCTCATAGCTCATAGGATACAGCTTCCTACCCTGCAGAGAACTGGCCTTTGTAACCAGTTTGTCTAGACCAATGGTTCTTAAACTGGGGATTGTAAGATCATTTTCGAGGGTCCCAGACAGGGTCTGAAATTAACTTTTTGGCTCACCAGCCAAGTTGGCTGGTAGATGACAGCTATTCGTCGTCTCGTGGATTTTTTTTTTTTTTTTTTTTTTTGTCGTCTCGTGGATTAATGTCGCACCCGTTATGCAGCTGTCATCAGTCTTCAGGTTGGAGCTAAGCTAAGCTAACAGGCTAACATCACGTCCAACAGAGTGTTGCTGTGCTGACAGCACAGGTGTGTTACCGCCTACAGTCGGCGGGTGAGAAGCAAGAGGAACCGGGCCGTGAAGCAGACAGAAGGCGCCGCTACATCCAGACCATCACTTTTCACTGAACTTTCTGGTTGGGGCTGTAAGCTGCTGATTTATCCTCCAGTTCATCGTGCTTTCTTTTGGAAAGCTGACCTGCTCCTGCTAAAAATTTCTACATATTTACCTACTTCATTAGCCTGAGCTAAATGGTAAACAGAACTGAAATAGTGTGTGTGTGTGTGTGTTGTCGTGTCACGTCCGAGTGTTTATGTCAGTGTATGTTTGTGTATGTGCACGTCGTTCATACATGCAGACAGCAGAGGAACATGAAGAGATCCACAAAAAGGAAGACTGAAAAACATGACTAATTTGGTACAAACATTTACTTGCCATTTGGTGGATAGCCCTCTGAGATTTATTTGCCAAATGAAAAATTTACTCGCATTTGGCACCTGGCGAGTGTTAATTTCGGACCCTGGTCCCAGATAATTGTAAAAAAATACATATATCCTACATTAATCAAATAAATTTCAGATTTTTATCAGGGCTTTCAAAATTAAACCATTGATGAAGAGATAAGTCTTTTAAATTTTTGCCTTATCCTCCTCATTTATGAAGATCCTGACAGGTTTCCAGCCTCACATTGGCTGCAAGAAGACCCATTTGATACATCACACATTTAATCAATAATTCGTCCGGTGGGGGTCGCGAAAGAAACATTTGTCATCTCGGGGGTTGTGGCTTAAAAAGTTTGAGAGCCACTGGTCTACAGTCTTTGTCCGTAGTGCTGCTCCCCCGCAGACAACAGCATAGAACAGTATACTTGCAACAACACTGTGATAAAACATCTGCAGCATGTCGCTGCAGACATCGAAGGACCTGAGTTGTCTGAGGAAGAAAAGACGACCCTGTCCCTTCCTGTATGTTGTCAGTGTTGGAAAACCACTCCAGCTTTTGATCTAGAACTACCCCCAGGTATCTGTAGTTCTGCACAGTCTATTTCCTCCACATCAATGCAGACTGGCTGGCTAGGTGTTTTAGATCTCCTGAAATCCACCAGCTCTTTAGTCGTGGTGGTGTTCAGGAGAAGACAGTTGTTTTTAGTCTGGTCTGAGAAGGCTTCCACGAGGTACCTGTACTCCCCCATCTGAAGCAGGTAGGTGATGGCGTCTTTAACCCCAAAAACATTAGGACAAGCAAACTGTAATGGGTCCTGAAAGGTGATGATTTGCTTAGAGAGGTGAGCCAATAAGAGTCTCTGCAGGACTTTCATGATGTGAGATGTTAGGACAACTGGTCTGTAGTCATCTGGTTCAGATGGTTGGGATTTATTACACCCTGAAAAATGCTGGGTTATTTCATCAACCCATCTGCTGGGTTATGAAATGTGTAAACCATTTTGGGTTATTATCTGGGTTATTTTTGTGAACCCATGCATTGGGTTAAACACAGTTGAGATTCTATGGGTAAAATCCATCAACCCAACAACCATCAGTTAACCCAGCACCTGTGTTGTTTATGCTTTGAAAGTCAACACGTCAGACGTCATCAAGTCGACTTCTCCCCTCAACCACCACGAAGCTCTGGGCGGTAATTCACACTGTCCCTCTTGCGTTACCTATTAAAGTAGCATTTTTATAATGTCGTCATCATGAAAAGCACACACAGATGCAGTTGCCATGCATGCCATGCCACATAAATTAATGAAACATCCACAAAGACCGTGGGCCTGATCATTTTTTACTGAGTTAGCCAGCTAGCTCGCTGGCGGGTACTTTGCTGGTTCGATGGTGCATGCGAGCTACCTAACAGGCTAGTTCACTGGCAGCTGCTTTGCTAGACGGCGATTAAAATGAAAAGGATGCTGGACAGGACAGGGTTAAAAAAAAAAAATCCAGCTTCTTAACATCCAGAATGGTGTTCTGTGTGCCATATTTTGCCAGACAGATTTGCTCTACCAAGGGAGACGATGGCTGCCCTTGATGTTTGGAATATTTTTATTATCTTTATTGTAATCTTATTTTCTTGTCTAGTCTTGACATGTCAGTGCCAAACCTGAAAGGGAAGCTAGAGGAAGAGAAAAAAAGAACAGAAAGGTAAAAAGGAAAGGGGTGGAGAAAAGGACAGAATTGAAATGTGGAAAAAAAAGTTGTCTAAGCTGCCTAAATCACATCAGTATTCACAAAAACAATATAAACTACCAGAGTACTACACGATACATAAAGAAATAGGACAATGAGGAAATGAAAAAGTCAAACGTACCTGCAGAGAAACGTACCAACACACAAACATCAGCAACATCTAGCCTGAAGTGGATGGAGAGACGAGCACGTTTGTGAGCATGCACGTGTGAACGTGAAAGTGCATGTGTGACCATGCAACTAGTGTTAATTTTATCAGCCTTTTTTAAATTTAGTCTCAGTTTTAGTCCAGTTTAAATCGCATTTATAAGTTTTTATCACATTTAGTCAGCCTCATCTCATTTTATACGTCAACTATGAGCCGAGCATTTTAGTCTTTATTTTAGACCAAAAAAATTATGATTTTTTTTTGTTCAGTTTTAGTCAAGAAAAACTGTCAACACAAATCAAATGTCACCAAATAAATACATTAGGATGCAAACTCCTAGAGTAGTGGTTCCCAAACTTTTTTAGCTTGGAGCCCCATTTTGATATCACAAAACTCTGATGACATCAGACATTTAAAACAGACAATTTTACTTACTTTCATACCACATTTAGGTAATTTCATGTATGAAAATGTAGGTTAAAGTTGTTGTAAAGTGTATTATTGGTGTGGTGTATTATTTTATTTTATCTAGATGATTTGTTTTAGTATGTTTTAGTTTTTAGTTTGCATCCATGTGTAGCTGCCCAGGTGTTTTGTGTTCACTATAATTCATTTGCAGCTCCTAGATTAGCTCATACTTCTGTTTTAATTAAACTTGCAATCCAACTGAAACCATAGCTGCCCGACCAGTATAACGTATTTAAGTTAGTATAAATTCAACTTCACACACAATCCTACCTACAAGTGGCCACTATCACTACAAGCTATGAAGCTAGTAAGTTAGCCAGCGGTTTGCGGTCGGTTTAACATTAATGTTGGAACATTACAGCCGGTGGTTTAATGTTTAACTAAAATCAAGCATAAGGTTTTTTTTGTTTTTCTTCAGTGTAGTGAAAATGGGTCCATATATCACGTCTTCTCTTTCTCTTGGGCTCTGTACAAAGCATGGCCATTAATGTTTTACTTTTAACCTTTTGCCGTGAATCCACCTCCTGTCTATCCCATGTGTTTGTACACCTGCCCGCTGCAGGGGGTGTGTGAGTGAGGAACAGCCAAGGAGGAGGAGACAGGATTTGACAAAATCATATGATATAATAATATAATATAATTTTTGTCTCATCTTTGTTAGTGAACTAAAATGTCCATAGATTTTAGCCCAGTTTTTATTTTGTGAACTACATTTTCGTCTTATCTTTATTAGTAGCTCCATTTAAAATGCATTCTGATTTAGTCCCGGTTATTGTTTATTAACGGGGGTTTTAGTCTCATCTAGTCTAGTTTTGAAAAAAGTGCGTTGATGAAAATATTTTCATTTAGTTTTCATTAACGAAATTAACACTACATGCAACCAAGATGAAATGTGTGCTTGCGAGGGGACTGTGACCGCGCCACATCCGAAGCATCCGGGGGAGACAGGAAGGCACTCAAGACCACAAAGGTCCGGCAGGTCCACGGTTCACAGAGCCCAGGACAGCCGAAGCAGTGAGAGAAGCGGCCACACCCAGACCAGAGCAGAGAGGCCCACCGACCAGAGCCCCCCGGCGCGACGGGGCAGGGACACCGAGCAGTACAGGGCGACAAGTGGGTAACGGGTGCCGAAGTGTGGGCCGCATGGAAAACAAGCACCCCACAGACCCAAAGACCACCCATTCCCCTCGGCAGAGCCCCGTCCAGGTACCCGACACAACCCAACCGCCACAGGCAAAACCACTGCTGCTCCTGAGCAGGTGTGTCAGTAGGACACAGTTTGCATTGTGGATTGCTTGCAGTGTGTTTTGTTAGAGTATCTTTTGTGCAGTTGTGTCAGTGGACACCAGATTCTCATTTGGGTATTAATGAGTGTGAGTATTTTTGCTCACCCTGAGTGGATTTTGTACTGGCTGTGCAACAGACGGATTATTATTTCAAAGAAATTGTAAATTGTGAGCTTTCTCATTAGGAGAAGCTCCCCTCCTTTATTTATTTGGGACCTTTCCTCCATAGACCAGAAGGAGTTCATAACACCGATGAATCACTGCAGACGTGAGACTACCCCTGATACGCTCACATATTACTTTCTTTCTGAGGATTTATTTCAGTTAGTGGGCAGATGGCATACACTTGCTTTAAATGTAAAAGGAAAATTCCAGGGGATGTCAAAAATCTCTTTACACATTTATGTGCAGTACACCATGTAAACCATTCATCTTACTTTCAATGTAGTGAAACTGGTAGCAGTAGAACATTTTCTTTCTTACGGTCTTATAGAAGACACCTAGTGAAGGAGCATTAAAACAAAAGAACATAGTCTTAATGATCCCCTTGAAGTCCCAGCCCCTCAAGTTGATGTGCAGTTTTGACAGGAAGTCTGGTTCATTCCAGGAAGGAGCAAACATTGTTACAGAGTTCCTCTAACAGAGGCTTCGAAGCAGCAGAAAGAGGCTGAGATGCATACCAGGTAATTGTTGGAACTGAATAATTTGTTGAAGCAATATTTGTTTAATTTAGTGATCGGCAATATGCATAAGTGTACTGTTTTATAGACTCTACCATATCAGAAGAAAAAGCCATACAGTTTAAAGAGTGGCTAGGACACAATTTGCAGCCCCTCAGCAAGGTGGAGCAATACATGCTGGATACCGAAGTCTACAGATCAGTATGAATACGCTGAGGACTATAGCTGCAGCACTCATTACCATTTTATCCTATGCACGCGACTCATAGTACTCTAGCGCCTCAAAGTACTCTAGTGCCTCAAAATCATTAAATTATAAACTCCAGACAAACTAATTGGACTACTCCTAGCTAGACCTGAAACATATGACCTAACACCTGCTCATTATGCTAGGGTGGGCTGGCCCAGGGTAGAGGACAGAGCACAATAACTAGCTATTGGCCTGCTTTTCAAGATACTCCAGGGACCAGTGTCCATGTAACTGTCAAACTACTTCGAGAGCGAGACAGGGGCATAACAGAGAGGGGGCTCCATTACACAAACAAAATAATTTAAAAATCAGCAGAAACTTGTACATGTTATTTACCAAAATGTGGACCACCTACCCCAAAACTAGCCAACAAAAATTCCATAAAAGAGCACCTGTCTGTAATTGCCTTCAGGGCTTTTTGTGTTATCCTTTCAACAAACTCTACTGCTGTACTTCCAGCAAATAAAGTATTCAATCAAACAGGGCCAAGATGATCAGGGGAAACAAGTGGGACATTAAGGAAATCTGCCAAGAGTTCCCTCATCTACTCACTCCAGGCATAGTAAGTTAGGAAGGAGTATATCTTGAGGATTCATTGTTAATTACATTTTTGCTTGTTAGCTGTCACATTCAATTTGTTTACCTCAATTCGTTTTAGATTGGACAAGACTTTGAAGACTTACGTGGAGAGGCTACACCAAAACCCATTAAAACCTGGCAGAATAGAGGTGTGACAGGAAAGCCATGGGTTCATGGAAGGGGTGTGGTCTGTTGGGCTGGAGGCAGGCGGTAAACTGAACTTATTGAAGAACAAGTTCAGCTCATTAGCTCTCTCCAGACTGCCATCAGATAACCCCCCCTTTAATTTTAAGCTGGTAATCATTTTCATTCCTGACCAAACTTCCCTCACATCACACCCTATATCTATTCCTGAAGACTTTTTTATGTTTAGCAGCTTTTTCAGGTCACTGGTGATCCAGGGCTTTTTATATATAAGGAATAAATATAAGGAAACAGTCTTGTCTCTCCATCGCCATCAGGCTGGCATTTCCACTTCCTAAGACCAGGAAAAGTTTCCTTCCACAGGTTATTTACCTGCTACATCAGCATCACAGCTGAATTATTTTCACCATGTGCACAACACCTGCACACTACATAGAACCACCCTTCCTTTGTTTTTTTGGGGGGGGGGATATTGTTACGACCCAGCTCGGCTAGGAAAGGAGGAAGTAACATAAAAGAATGATGCCCAGATCTAGAATGGAGTAACAGGGAATTTATTGTTCCATGTGGCAGGTGGAATGTAAAATGACAGAAACAAACAGGAGGGATGAGCAGGTTGTGTTGCTTAAATCAAAGAAACAAAAAAACAGAGGGACTACCGTATTTTCCGGACTATAAGTCGCAGTTTTTTTCATAGTTTGGCCGGGGGTGCGACTTATACTCTGGAGCGATTTATGTGTGAAATTATTAACACATTATTACCGGTATTTCATTTCACGTGTTATTTTTACACTAAACCGCAAGAGGGCGCTCTAGGCTTGTGTTGATAATTTCAACATTGGCAGTAAACAAGTAAGAAGGGCTTAATAAAAATGCCACCGAAAAGAAAATCATACTCTGCAGATTACAAGCTCCAGATAGTAAAATATGCAGCCGAAAACGGTAATCGAGCAGCAGAAAGAAAGTTTGGAGTTAGCGAGAAACTTGTAAGGGACTGGCGAAAAGCGGAGGTTACTCTTACTGAAATGAAGAAAACAAAAAAAGCCAATCGCGGGCTAAAAGCTAGGTGGCCACAGCTAGAGGAACGAGTTCGCATATGGGTGCTTGAACAACGCGCTGCCGGGAGAGGCTTGTCAACAGTCCAGTTGCGTCTCCAAGCCCGAGTATTTGCCGAGGAGATGAATATAAATGACTTTGCAGGAGGACCTTCTTGGTGTTATCGCTTCATGCAACGCAATCGCCTCTCTATCAGAGCAAGGACAACGATGTCCCAAAAACTGCCGGCAGATTTCCAAGTCAAGGTCGACAGTTTCAGTGAGTTCATTAGAAAGCATGTAAGTGAGCACAACGTGACACCGGATCATATTATCAACATGGACGAGGTCCCTCTCACGTTTGACATTCCCATAGGCCGAAGTGTTGCAGAGAAAGGGCAAAAGAGTGTGAATATAGTAACAACTGGTCATGAGAAATCACACTTCACAGTGGTACTGGCATGTTGTGGAGATGGATCAAAATTGCCACCAATGGTCATTTTCAAAAGAAAAACTATGCCAAAAATCCAATCCCCCTCAGTTGAAGTCGCCGTGAATGAGAAAGGGTGGATGGATCAAGAAATGATGAACTTATGGCTTACAAAGTGCTACAATAAGCGTCCGGATGGCTTCTTTCGAGCACGCAAAGCTCTGCTTGTGATGGATAGCATGCGAGCCCACATCACGCCACAGTTCAAAGATAAATTAAAAATGTTCAACTCCACACCTGCCATCATCCCTGGCGGCTTAACGAAAGTACTCCAGCCTCTTGATATCTCCGTGAATAGGAGCTTTAAGGCAGTCTTGCGTAACCTGTGGGAGCAGTGGATGATGAATGGAGAGCACAGCTTCACCGCAACCGGGAGAATGCGCCGTGCAACTTTCCAGGATGTCATTGGATGGATCGACAAAGCATGGGCTTCGGTGACAACCGAAACCATTCTGTCAGGATTCAGAAAGGCTGGAATAATTGGAACTGCAACCGAGGATGAGGCTGACGTAAGCGACGTAGAAGAAGAAGCGCCACATCTTCTACCTCCGGAGTTAGAGGAGTTGTTTAAAAGTGACACCGCGGATGAAGATTTCATCGGATTTTAGTTATTGAGAGTGACACGGATGGTTTGCAAAACTTCTTAGCATGTTATTTATGCTAAAGTTATCTGAATAACTCTTAATATGTTATGTTAACATGCCAGGCACGTTCTCAGTTGTTTCATGTAACGTAAGCATACCATACAATTATTCAGCCTGTTGTTGCCTCTATTCTATTTTTATTTTAAATTGCCTTTCAAGATGACATGTCTGTTCTTGTGTTGGAAATAAATTTCCCCCAAAATGCGACTTATACTCCAGTGCGACTTATATATGTTTTTTCCTTCTTTATTAAGCATTTTATGGCTGGTGCGACTTGTACTCCTGAGCGACTTATAGTCCGGAAAATACGGTACATAAGTGGAAAACACCCAGTCTAATTAACTAAGGTACAAATCAGAGAAATAAAACCTAACTGCAGTGACTACAAACAAAACACAACCGAAAGCAGCACCACAAACTAAGCAATATAACAATCCAGAACTTAAAGTGGACAGAACTAACTGGCCCAATCTCCAAACAATTAACAGTAACAATGACTACACAAAAACTAAAACAAATAGCCTTAAAGGCTCAACACACGAGACCTGGCAGTCAGACACAATGCAATATCTACAACATTGGGCAAGCTGTTAGACTAAGAACACAGCTACCACAGACTGAAGGGTTGCCGTGCCTGTTTATCCTTGGATGGAGGCCTCACCAGGACTGATTGGTAGCAAGCCACAAATCTGGTGAGAAAGGTGTGAATGCAGTCAATCCCAGCCATGTGGTGACACATAGTTATTTGCATAGAAGATGGATTAATTAGTTACTCAAGTGACAAATATCTTATTTTATATTTAATATTTTTATTATTTTTCTTACATGCATATTACATTTATTCTGTTCTCCACACTATAGATTGTACAATGTTTAGTTGTGCATGTGACAAATTAAGCTTATTTTATGTTAAATCTGTACAATCACTAAGACTTTTATTATGCCAAGTTCAAGGCCTCTTAATCTTTTTGTTCTAGATGAAATTGGTTTGTCTGACAGCACTAACTGATCAACACACATCAGTGAACGTCCAAAGAGCTCAGAGTACAGCTGACTATTCTGACATTATCAGGACACAATCCTGACAGGACACAATCAGGATTATCTCTGGGAGGCATTTCTAAATAACTGCAGATTTGAAGCTTAACATCTCATGTATTCAAATGTAAAATAAAATCTGAACACCTGGAAACCTTTCAGCATAAAGAAAATGTCTGGGATGATCAGGACCTTCTAGGAGTGTAAAACATTCAATACAGCTGCTGATCTTCTCAGGGAGGGACGTCCCAGCTGGTTGATGTAAAGACATAAAGTAAGAAGTATATATATATATATATATATATATATATATATATATATATATACACACATCTTGGCAGCTCCAAGATGGATCCCTCAAAGGTTTTGGGTGTCAGGGAGTGGCCCACGCCAGAAAACCGTAAGCAGTTACAACACCTTTTCGGATTTGCCAAATCTACAGTTCCATTACAGCTCCACGTTATCAGTTAACCTCCTCTAAGAAACCCTACACTGGACAACTAAAGCTGAGTTGGCATTCACCTCATTAAAACAGCGGTTCACCTCTGCACCAGTTCTTTTCATGTCAGATCCCCTGAAACAATTTATCGTTAAGTGGATGCTTTTGATCACGGCATTGGCACTGTCCTCTCACAAAGGCATCCTGATGGCTCCAAGGTTCACCCCAGTTAATCCTATTCTAAATGCTTGTCTCCTGCATAATGGAACTATGGCATTGGAGATTGTGAACTCCTAGTGGTGAAGTTGGTGCTGGTGGAGTGGCACCATTGGCTGGAGGGAGCAGCACATCCCTTCAAAGTCTGGACCGATCACAAGAATCTAGAGTATCTGAAGACCGCCAAGAGGCTGAACCCATGACAAGCCTGTTGAGCTTTATCTTTTAACAGATTCAAATTTTTTTCTGGCTTATCGCCCTGGTTCTAAAACATTAAACCCCATGCCCTCTCTTGACAGGATACTCCTCTGGAGGAGAATACAGTTGAGTCAGATGACCTCATTCTTCTATCCCATGTACGTCTCTGGTAACATGTGTCCAACTTGGGGAGGAAGTGAAACAGGCTCAACAGTCTGATGAGGTGCTCAGTGGATGTCCCATTGGTTGCTTGTATGTACCACCTAACTTGTGTTCCAGGGTCCTTGAACTCTGCCACTCCTCAAGTCTGGCCTGTCACCCTCGAGTTGCACACATCCTTCACCTTTTGTCTCAACGGTTATGGTAGCCTACTTACCGATGTTACATCAGGAGCTTTGTCTCAGTCTGTCTAGTGTGTTCACAGTCCAAGACATTGCACCAATGCCCTGCTGGTTTTCTACATCCATTGTCCATTCCCCGACGGCCTTGGTCTCATGTTTCTATGGATTTTGTAATGGGATAACCCCACTCATAAGGCAAAACCGTTATTATGAGCATTGTGGACAGGTTTTCCAAAATGGCTCACTTTATTGCTCTTTCCAAGTTACCCACAGCTGAAGAGATGGCGGATGTTCTGGATGTGGTTTCTCACCATGGGCCCCAGTTCACTTCCAGGTTTTGGTTTGAATTTTGCCGACTTTTTCTTTCCTCTGGTTTTCAACCTCAGTTCGATGGTCAGATGGAAAGAGTCAACCAAGTATTGGAGACTAGACTTCGTTGTTCGTCCTCTTGGGCATATGCACATAACTCCTTGCCCTCTTCAGCCACTGGACTTACCCCTTTCAATCTCCTGTATTTGAGCCTCAAGAGGAAGAGGTTCGGGTTCCTTCAGCTCACAGGGCTGTCCACTGCTGTCATTGTGCATGGCAGAGGGCTAGAGCCAAAGGTCAACAGCTCCCACCTACCAGGTAGGACAGCAAGTTTGGCTGATCACTAAGGACCTTCCTGTCCTGTGGAGAATAGAAGTTGGCCCCACGGTTTGTTGGTCCTTTTCATATCTCTAGGTGATAAATCCTGTGGCTGTACATCTTTTGCCTAAAGCTCTGTGGGTCCATCCCACGTTTCACAATCCCAAGGTTAAACCTGCTCTTACCTGTTGTGATGGACCGAGCAGTAAAGGACAATCAGGCACAGATTTAAAGTTCAAAAAAAGAGGGTTTTATTTTCACCCCAAAAAAAGTCATCCAAACAATTATTAAATCAATGAATAATCTAGCCCATAAAAGAGGTCAACATAATATAACTCTACTTAAAGAACTTGTGGCAAAAATAACTCAAACAAACCGACCAAACAAATGAAACAAACTGACCTGACAACTAAGACACAAGGGTAAACTTAAAGTGGCTGATCAGCCCAAACAAAAGACACAAAGGGGTAACACACAAAAACCTAACTAAGCTAACAAAGGAAAATTCCAATTTCCCCCCCCTCTTGATGCTGGTGTGTGATCTGGTCCAATTAGTTGGCTCTACCCCATGGCCACCTGCTGGTTCCCATGCCAAAGGACTGGAGCCACTGAAACAACTAAAGAATATAAATTGTAACACCACAATACAATCCAGAATGCGCGCCAGTTCTAGAATATACGTGCTGTCACTTATGAAATTAAACTAATGTCCAACCAAATCCTATAATGCTCTGTAAATTAAATCTAATATGAAATATATAAATGTGTGTGTAGTACTGTCTACTGCAGATTACCACTCCTGTGTGGCTGTAGATGCAGCCATCACACCTGTCCTCTGGTTCCCTCCTCCAGACCCCCTCCTCCCGCCCGTTTCTTTGAGGGCAGCCCAGTTTAGACGGTGTTCCGCATCCTGCTTTCTTGCCGCTGTGGTCACTTTCTCCAGTACCTAGTGGATTGGGAGGGGTACGATACTGAGGAGCGCTTTTGGGTTCCTGCTTGTCATGCTGTGGATTTTTTGCCCTTGGACTGTCTTATTCAATTGGAGTTAGATTCTGGACCAAGCTTAATTTTCCTTTTTGAATGGAAGGAAAGGAACACCAGACCTTAGAGAAATCCCTGTCTAAATCTAAGTATTGCATCTTTGTTAATGCTCCAGTTTTCATTCCAGTAATCACCTGTTGCTCACAGCTTTATAGAAAGGATACCTGTAAGGATCTCATCACATCTGTTGGCATGTTCTTTCACTGCCAAAGTCACTCAACTTATGGCTGTTCAGTTTCTCACCTCTGTTCTCTTATGTTCACAGAAGAGCCAGCTACCAGAACTAGATAACACTTCTAAGATACACCTGCCTAGGGCTGCACAATAAATCGTTAAAAAAATACATACATGTGATCTCATTTCTACACACAGCGATTCTAAAGCATTTTATATCACAAGCTGTGTCATAAACCAACGCTCCTAATTTTCTTTAAGCTTCCCCAAACACAGCACTGCCGTCCCTCAACCAATGGTAAAGTGCCATTACAACACATGATTCAGTAGAGGAAGCCCATCTGCAGGCCAGTGTTTGGAAAGAGTGAGCGAGAGTGAAAGCGGAGGAAAGTCCACAGGAAGGAGGTTTAAATACATAACGATGAAAACCCAAGCGGTAGTGGCGACAGTCCCCCCCTCACCCGAACCGAACTTGTACCCAAAACAGGTTCGCATTCGGCAACGGTGTAGAAGTTTTTTGGATTTAAGCCAGATGATCACAAACACTGTTAGTAGCGTAGTAACGTGTGTTTTGCCCTGGTTGCAGGACCGCAAGGCAACACCGCAAATCTCTAATCACATTGTTTCTTGCTTAGTATGTGATCAAAGACAGATGCCAATAACTGGACTGAACCTTATACAATGCATATATATATATATATATACCTGTAAAAAAGTGACGTTAAGTGCAGTTTAAGTTTTTGCATTTCTTCTCTTGCTATAACGTCATTTGATTTTTCAGATGAAGAAAGGCTGTAGAAAATGTTTTCAATTGAAATTACTCTGGAAAAAAGAGCTTATACAGCAATAAGAAATTAATGCAACAGATCTGAACAGACTTTTTTTAAAATTATTATTTAATGATTAATGTTGTTTTACAGGCAAGTACTAATAGGCTTTGTTACTTCCAGGTACATGTGTGCAATAAGGTCATTATAAGAAGGTTTTTAATAAACATTTAACCAGTCCAGACCTCAACTTTTTTTTTTTTTTTAAAGTTTAGTGTAAAAAACATTTAGTGAAAAAATTATGCCAGAGAATCGTGATCTCAATTCTGAGCAAAAAAATCGTGATTTACATTTTTTTCTGAATCGTGCAGCCCTACACCTGCCTGAGTACAATGATTTCTGAATTGTCCAATCCTAAGGTCTCTGATCTTCTGTGGGTTCCATCTGCTGAGTTGCTATACCCTGATAGGTAGCTGCAAGTTTGACTAATTGATGGTATGTTTTTTTTTTTTTTTAAACATATAATAGATTTAAGCTGGTGATATTCTAAAAATTTTGTGCTGCTGATTCCATATTGTAAAGTGAGAATATTAAACAACAAGACTGTGGGGGCATTTTTCTATCTTTAATCAAGAGTGTAAATGTTTGCTTTGAGAGCAAGATTTCTGGTTTTCACGCTCAAATATCATCATCTTGCTCTCAAACTCTTCCTTTCAAAACTCTGCGCTCAGACTTGGTCTCTTTTCCTCACACTCGGACCCTTTCTCTGCTCTCAAAACTTCTGCTCTTGGACATTTTTTCCTCTCTTGGGTTGCCAAAAGAGCTGTCTATCAAACCTCCTCCAGCCAATAGAATACGAGATAATTTGAGAAAATAGTCCTCACCTTCTTCAGGGTGCGCTTGTTTTACTTTCCACAGTGACTCCACACTCTTAGCCCAGATTTTGTTGTTGTTCACCTAAGAACTCGGCTAAATCAGTGATGCCAATTTAGCTCTGTTGGCGCTATATGTAGCGAGTTTTCAGACCCATCTACTGACTATTTCAAAGAAGCGACTAGCGACAAATCTAGAGATTGCTTCTGGTGTTATTGGAGACTGTTGGAAACTGAGGTGAAAGCAGGTTTACTTCTTCTCAATCATCAGTTTCTGCCCCTCCCCGTCCATAGCTCCCTCCCTCCCCCATCGATTAGCTTCCAGCTGCAGAGCTGGAGACATTCCCCTTTGCTCCAGGACCAGACTGGAAACTGCTGCTGGCTGATCCTGTCCTGGCTTACCTTCAGATATTAATGCCTATTAACAAAGAGTGTGGAGGAAAACATTTAGAAAGTTAAAATTACTGTAACATGTTGTAGACTCCGCCCAGAGTTCCTTAGGGCTCTAGATGCTGTAGGGCTGTCTTGGCTGACACGCCTCTGTAGCATCGCATGGGCATCGGGGACAGTTCCCCAGGATTGGCAGACTGGGGTGGTGGTCCCCCTCTTCAAAAAGGGGGTGTGCTCCAACTACAGGGGGATCACACTCGGTGATCTTTAGCTCTCACTGGAGCGATTCGCAGCCGAGTGTGAAGCAGCTGGGATGAGAATCAGCACCTTCAAGTCCGAGACCATGGTTCTCAGCTGGTAGAGGGTGAGTGCTCCCTCCGGGTCTGCAATAGGATCCTGCCCCAAGTGGAAGTATTCTGCTCTCCTTGTGTGTGTCTAACACAATTTAGCAGTAAGCCTAACTCCACCCGAATGAACACGTGAGTCAGGATGTAGCTTCCTTAGCTCCTCTTTATTCCGATGAACCACGTATACATTGCAACATGGAGTAAAACTGCAGAAAAGAAATTAAATAGCAACTATTAGCACAGAATATGTCTGTACCTCAGTAAACCAACATTAAACAATAGGCATGTTATCATAATTAAAATTCACGTTTGGAGTAAACATTCTCCACAAATAAGGCTTAAACTAAATACTGCTCCTAAGTATTAATAAAAACTTACAGACAGTGGTGTCGATGGCATAAACAGAAGGCAGATGCCAGTGGATGAACTTCCCCACATGTGTCTTACTGAGAACTAAAACGACATGGCTGACTTCCTGTCACTGACCCAAACTGACCTTCAAAATAAAAGACTCCATTGACTGAACTGAGACTAAATGAACATAAAGCATTTACATTACAACACAATAAAGGGCAGAACAGGAAGAGTTCACATATCTCGGGGTCTTGTTCACGTGTGAGGGAAGGATGATCGACAGGCGGATTGGTGTGGCATTTGCAGTCATGCGGACTGTCGTGGTGAAGAGGGAGCTGAGCCAAAAGGCAAAGCTCTCGATTTACCGGTCGATCTACGTTCCTACCCTCACCTATGGTCACGAGCTGTGGATAGTGACCGAAAGAACAAGATCTCGAATACAAGCTGCCAAAATGAGTTTTCTCCGCAGGGTGGCCGGGCTCTCCCTTAGAGATAGGGTGAGAAGCTCGGTGATCCGAGAGGGGCTCAGAGTAGAGCTGCTGCTCCTCCACATCGAGAGGAGCCAGATGAGGTGGCTCGGGCATCTGGTCAGAATGCCTCCTGGACGCCTCCCTGGTGAAGCATTCCGGGCACGTCCCACCGGAAAGAGGCCCCGGGGAAGACCTAGGACACGCTGGACGGACTACATCTCTCAGCTGGCCTGGGAACGCCTCGGGATCCCTCCGGATGAGCTGGTGAACGTGGCCGGGGAGAGGGAAGTCTGGGTTTCCCTGCTTAATCAGCAACCACCGCGACCCGACTCTGGATAAGCTGCAAAAAATGGATGGATGGATGGATGTTGTAGACTCTTAATCAGGGAACAGCTGGAGCTGCTGGCTAAAGGACTTAAAATGATACTTTAACTTTAGGTCTTTTCATATTTAAGTCAGGAATATTTTCTATTTCTTTTTCTACTGTTTGGAATTTAAATGTAGTTAAATGCATTTTTCCAGACATCACTAGAACTTCAATTTACAATATTAATGTCTGTGTCTATTATTTGATTCAATTGTTCACTAAAATACATTTAAATGAAAAAACTTTGATTTTGGGGGTACATATTGTGATGCAATTAAAATGTTATTAATCTAAATTTATTAAAAACAAAGCCTCTATTTAATTCGATTATTTTAATCGAGTCCAAACCCTATTATGTACACATTATGGATGATATAAAGGCATCCAGGATAACCAATCATGTATCCACAAGATATTAACAATGTCAGGTTAAACTAAATCAATTACAGTATTTTGCATGTTATCATTATTAAACCAATATTTAATTATCAAACTCTTCTGTCACGACACCCAAATAATAGAAAATTAAATCACTTTACTTTCTAAATACATTTTAAATCTAATTTTTAATTTAAAAATGAATATATATATATATATATATATATATATATATATATATATATAATTTGTATTCATGTTGCCCATATTGAGTATAAAATGTTAAGCAATATGAATGCATGCAGAATTTGTGGTAGTAGATGGAAGCTGAGAGGAATCAGTGAGATTCAGGAAAGAAATATGGCTCGAGTACAGTTAGAGTATTATTGATAATGTGAAAAGGTAAAAAACGGTACGAAGATATTCAAACCTCTCACCACCTTCATCCGGTCTACAAGATAAGGTGAAGGAATAGTTTGAGAGTTTTGTTTTGATGAGGACAGCAGGTGGATCAGAGTTCAGCCAAGTTTGTGATAAAAACAGTCAATTAAGGGGGTGCTGTACAGTAAGGTCATGGACCAGGGAAGCTTAATTTGACAGGAAGTGTCATGTTATGACAACATGAGCTGTTAAAGCTGCTTCACCACAGACATCCTTAGCCAGGGCCATCTGTCCTGGAGTATTTTCCCCTCTAACTTGGTATGTGCTTGAGTCGGAGGGGCGTGCAGGCTGTGTTGGGGGCGGGGCTCAGACAACGCTCCGCAGGAACAGAGATATTCTGTATGATCTTCCACATTCAGATGGACAAATCCAAAACAGCATATTGTCTGAGATTTGTTCAAAATATATACTAACATTAATTGATATCACACCTGAAACAAACAAACAAAAACAGCTTGCATTGGAAAGCCATGGTGCAATTTCAGCTGTTCAAACAATTGATAAAAATACACCAGTTCAACTCAAGTCTTCACAATACCTCAACTGAAAATTAACTTTGCTGAAATAAAACTAAAAAATGGATTATACTATGGAATTGGAGGAATTTTTATACACATTTGCTGAAATTTAGTTCCTCTGAAATTTATGAGCATCTTGGATATAAATACTTGGAGTCTGGATAAATCCAGAAGAGGTCAAGCTATTTATATTTGACCTACTATGAACTTTAAGCTCCTGTTCTTTATGCAAATACCTGGTTCTATGTTTATCTTTCTGGATTTAATTAACTTGCAACACTTACAGATCTATCAGTTACAATTACTATATAACTTACTTGCTTATGAAATCAAATGTACTCACCATTTTCACAAAGATTTCCATCAAAAGTCTGCAGAGTCAACTGCATGGTGGGGGTTGTTAGTGATTTTGACCAAGGCTGTTTCAGTGCCGTGTCTTAGATGGAAACCGGACTTCATGGCGGTTGTTTGTGTCAAGGTGGGACTGCAGTTGCGCAGCAGCCTCCCTTTAAAATGTTTTGGATACGAAGGGGAGGTCAGAGACGGGCAGGTAGCGGTGAAAGTCAAATTCATACTCTTTCTTTCACGTTCTGTGTTTTGTCATGTTTTTGGTGTTTAGTGACATGTTCTGTGTTTTTTGGTTTCTGCTCATTAGTTTACCTGGTCTGATGAGCTCATTCACTTCACCTGTTTTTAGTTTGTCCTGTGTATTTATACTCCATCGGTTTCAGTTCCTCCTTGCTAGTTCATTGCTTTCTGTTGGTTGTTAGTTATTGTTAGATGTTTAGTCCATGCTACGTCAAGTTTTGCCCCCATAGTTTATTGTTTTGGACTGCATTGGTCTGCCTCCCACCTCATCAGCCTGCACTTGGGTCCTCCCCGGCTCTCGTGACAAAAACGGTCAGCACCGGGTTTTTTTCAGGATGGGTGTGATAGTGACCAGTTTAAGAGAGGGGGGTACAGTACCGGTCGTGAGGGAGGAGTTAATAATGCTGGTGATCAAGGGAGAAATGGATGGCAGGTGGGAAAAGGTTGGTTTGGGCTTTGCAGATAAGTTCAGAGATGGTGTGTTCTAAAAATGGGGTGAAATCGGAGCGGGTGCTGATGAGAGGCTGGCCAGCAGCGATCATCCAGGTCGGATCATTTGAGGAGGTGCAGGATGAGGCCAGTTGTTGGTGAATGGTGTTGATTTTAAAGCCGAAGAAGGCCAGGAAGGCCAGGAAGGCAGTGCAGCGATCGATGTAAATGTTTGAGGGAGAGTTTTAGGAGGCTGAAGTAGGTGACTGACTGTTAAGAAGAAGATTCGGTTACCTGAACCAGCGTTGATGAGGTTGGAGTGGTAGAAGATTTGGCACAGGTCAGGGTGTTCTTGAAGTGAAGAAGGTTGTCCAAGTACATGAGTCCGGTCTTTTGTAAGCATATATATATATATATATATATATCAGGGGTGTAACGGTACATGTATTCGTCCCGAACCGTCACAATACACTTGTCACGGTTCGGTTCATTTACTTCAACGCCGAATACAGTCAATCATGGGCACCCAGAAGGGGGCGCGCGTTATAATTAGTGTCAAAACAGGATAAGCAGAGGAAGAGATGATAGTGCGCACACACTAATCCAAAGCAAGAATGGCAAGTTCAGACAGCACACAAGAGCTCGATGACCCCCCTGCCTGTTTCAAATCTATAGATTGGGAAAGTTTCGGGTTTCCTGTGAAGTATGACAGTAAAGGACAGCGAGTTGTAGATAGGACCACGACGGTGTGTCGGCGTTGTAAGGCAGCTGTACGGCACGTGAGTGGAAATACAACGAACATGCTAACGCACATCAGACGACATCACCCAGATGTGCCAGTTACAGGAGTTAGGCAGAGAAAGACTGCAACAGTGCAACAGCTAATTCCTGCGGTGTTTAATCAGCCTTTAGCTGCGAGAGCAGACAGGACCAAAGCAATTACGGAGGCCATTGGCATATACATTTCATCTGCAATGCACCCTTATACAGTAGTAGAAAATCCCGGCTTCAAGTACTTACTTAAAGTGCTCGAGCCACGTTACACTGTCCCATCTCGTGCACACATAAGCCAGTCCGTGGTCCCTTCTCTATACATGCGCACGAGGGCACAGATTGAACACGAGCTGTCCACTGCACCCGCTGTTGCATTAACAACCGACAGTTGGACCTCCCGTGCTACCGAAAGCTATCTCATAGTGACAGCGCACTTTATCAACTCTGACTGGGAAATGAAAAGCCCAGTGTTACAAACGAGGCCAGTGTATGAACAGCACACAAGCACTCACCTAGCTGAGAAGCTCCACGAAGCAGTGGCAGAATGGAAGCTTAAACCTGTTGCACTGACCACTGACAATGCAAGAAACATTGTTAATGCCGTTGGTGATGCAGGATTGGGTCCACATATTGGATGCTTTGCCCATACATTGAACCTGGCATCACAGAAAGGAATGGCAGTCAGCAAGATATCTCAACTACTGGGAAAAATCAGAAAGACTGTTGGCTTTTACCACCGCAGCTCAGTGGCTGCCCATACATTGGAGATGAAAGAGAAGATGCTGAACTTGCCAAAACATCGTTTGATACATGATGTGCCCACACGCTGGAACTCCATCTATGAGATGGTTGAGCGATATCTTGAACAGAAATCTGCTGTTTATTCAGTTCTAACAGAAAGAGCCCATAAAAATAAAGATATTGCCAGTCTGACTGATCATGAGCTGAGCATTGCAGAGAGTGTGGTTGAGATTATGAAGCCTCTGAAGCTGGTCACAACAATACTGAGCACTGAAACAACACCATCAGTTTCCATGATCTTACCATTAAAAAAAATGGTCTTGGAATCCATTAAACACAGTGATGATGATACTCCTACTGCCAGGGAAATCAAGCAAGCCATCAGTGAAAATCTGCAACAGAGGTATTCTGACCCTGGTCTTGAGGACTTCTTTCACAAGTGCACTGCACTTGATTCGCGTTTCAAGACACTTCCACATCTTGATCCATCCAAGCAACAGAAAATCTATGAAGATATCCTCATCACAGAAATTCTGAGCACAGCACAGGTATGTATAATTTTACATCTTTATATTTTCTTTCATTACAACATATTAATGTTGTTGCCGTGTTCACTGGACTCAATAATTAACCTCTTCTGTCATTTAATGCTGGGTGAGACCAGAGAGACTTCAGAGCCCAGTCCATCAACCTCAGAGCCAAGTCCATCAACGTCAGAGCCCAGTCCATCGGCAGTGACAGCAGAGTCAGAGGAAGCACCTTCGCCTCCACCAAAGAGGTCAGCCATGGCAGAAATTTATGCCCCACTCTTCAAAACTGTTAAACGGTACCAGCCTGATTTGCAGCAGCAGTTGAAGGATGAAGTGTACTCCTACATGGCAAAGGAGTGTATTTCAATTGACTCCAACCCGCTTCCCTGGTGGAAGGCTCAAGAGTCAGCATATCCTAATCTAGCTAAGCTTGCTAAGTGTTACCTGGCAGTACCTGCAACCTCAGTCCCCAGCGAGAGGGTTTTCTCAACGGCAGGGGACATTGTTAAAGCCACAAGATCTTCACTCACTTGTGAAAATGGGGACCAACAGATATTTTTGAAGAAAAACTTGGAAATAGAATGAATATATGCCTTTTCTTTTGATTCCTTGTTTATTTTGGAGGATTTTCTCTAATAGAGATTTTGACTTTGAAGTTTGTTGAATCTTAAAGCACATTTAATGTGTTTTTATTTGTTTTAGGAAAAGGTTGGGGTAGCCTTTAAATGTTTAATATAGTCTCTTAATTAAAAAGTTTTATTTTTTCTTATTCTATTTATTTTGTATTATTGTATTTATTTTGTACTTCACAAGAAGCTTTTCAGTTCTGTAACTGATGGTGACCGAACACTACTGTCTGTTCAAAATAAACACTGGGGATAAAGCAAGCACTGAAGATTTATTGCTTCTGACTGTTGTATCGAACCCGTATCGAACCGTGACCCCAAAACCGAGGTACGTATATGAGCACCCAACACAGAGTTTGGTTACTATATTTAGTGAGTTTTTAGACACACTAGCAATTTTTATTTTAAAGCAACTAGCACGAGATCTAGAAATCTTTTCTGGTGATATTGGCGACTTTTGGAGACTGATGTGAAAACATGCAATGTTTACTCTTCTGAATGAGCCGCATGTGCTGACTTAGCAGATGTTCACCTCTGCTCCATAACCAGACTCACATATTACCTATCCACCCCATAACCCCTCACACAAAGCCTCCCCTACATTGTCCCACCCCACAGTATTCCCTCCACCCTCCCCTCCAGACCACGTACGCCCAACAGCTCCCCAGCAATGCAGCCTTCCAGGACCACACGAAGAACACATACAATCAGCCTCGGCTTAACAGATATGCCCTTCAATGTCTTACCGTCAGATATTAATGCCTATTAATGAAGACTGTGAAGGAAAACATTTAAGAAGTTAAAAGTTCTGTAACATGATATAGACACTTAATCAGAGATCAGCTGGAGCTGCTAGTTGACGTACTTAAAATGACACTTTAGCTTTAGGTTTGTTCATTTATATAGTTTCTATTTCCTTTCCTATTGTTGAAATGTAATTAAAGATATTTTTCCAAACATCACTAAAGCTTGAGTTTGCAAAATTAACATTTGTGTCTATCATTTGAATCAGTTGTCAACTAAAATCCATTTATAAAAAAAATGTTGCTTTTTGAGGCAAATATTGTTATGCCATTTAAATTGAATAAATCAAGATTAATAAATTACAAAGCTTAGTATGTACTATTTGTGTGTGTATACATATATATATATATATATATATATATATATATATATAAAGGCAGAAAAGCCCCCCTTAAGACATTCCACTCATACTTTAAGGGGGAGACTTAAAAATAGTCCACATTCAACTTACATTACATTTATTCATAAGGTTCCAAATGTCATTTTAAAAGTGTTTATTTTAAGTAAAACGTCCGGCGACACCCACGGTCCACAACCGATCAGAACATGCCTCAACCCGTTTCTCTCACATGCTGCATGGGAAGACAGAGGCCCCTCCATTGACTGACTGTCAAGTAACACACTATAAAAACAGCATTTTATCTTGTCTAATAATTTATTTTGTACCTAACCTACCACTGATGTGTGCAATATACAGAAGCATGTTCTTGACTTTGCAGCCAGTGCGTGGTCTTACTGTCTTTTGTGCCTCTGATTTGAAATAGCTTTAGCATATATCACTAACAGTTTGTGAGCAGTTTTCCACATTTGAAATGTTCAGCCCGTGTTATCATCACCACGCTTAGCTTGATGTTCGCTAGGCCTGTGCCTGTGTCTCTAGACAGCTCTGGTGGAGACAAAGCTAAATATAGCCTCTGTTGAAGAAACAAAAAGAATGAGAAAAAGAAGAATTTAACTTGATTTCTAATTAGTTTATGTTAAGATATTTAATTTCCCTGTGAGTGTACTGCGTTATGTTGCCATTGTTATATGTATTGTGGGTTAGTTGCCTACTTAAACCAGACATGTTGGTGGTATGAGAAAGCTTGAAAAAAACACGTTTTCCACCTACTTTCCATCCTTAAGGGTTTAAATTTATTACGGTAATAATAATCGTATTTGGTCTTGGTTTGACAGAAAGCGGTTATTTTTTACCAGTATACAATATAACTGTGCTCATTCTCCTGGAGTCTGTGGGGGAGTTTGCCGTTTATATTGAGGGTAGAGTTTGACTGTTACCAAAACAGAGAAAGCATGAGCTTTAAGTACAAAATTATAAATAATAAAAAGTTAACTATAAAGTCACAAAGTGATTTGACACAGGCTCCTTTCAGGCTGTTGTACACTGCTCACAAAAAGTTGAGGATATTCTACTTTTATGTAGAATTTCAAGAAAATTTAAAAATTTGATGCTAGTGATGTTGTATCATTAATGTTGGATATCCATTTAGGGTAAACCAGTGGAAATTATTTTAATTCACAACATCTATTGAAACCAAAGCCATCACAGTGGTGTGTGTGTGTGTGTGTGTGTGTGTGTGTGTGTGTGTGTGTGTGTGTGTGTGTATCTACACACACACACACACACACCTACATACACATAAAGAACTTCATAAAATAATGTGCAAAGTAATCAAATAGAATGAAATAAACTTTCCTTGGTCTGATGTCATAATGTGAGCAGAATGTTGAAGAGTAGTGTTTAATTATAAGCTGTTATTAAAGCAGAATGTTTTAGGGATCTGTTCGTGGTTCAGATACTTTTATTCAGTAAATCATCTTTCTTAGAGCTTAGCATGAAAGGCTATGAAATGACTACTTAAACGATTCTACATGTTTTCAAAAGTTACATTCTAAAGATTACATGGATTTTAGTAATATTTGACACCATACAAAGAGCTGAAGATCCCTAACATTTTGTGAGTAGTGTTTTGCATTCAGCTAACATTTGTTGACCATTTTAAAGATAATTAAGCCGACTCAGATTGTTTTGTTACAGCTGAGTGGTATAAAGAAACCTGCTCACGAAATGTGCCATCAGATCTGAGCGGGGCATCCAGCTAATGCCCTGACTGACCGGTCATTTTAAACGGGGTGAAAACCAACCCCAGCCAGCTGGCCACTAGATTGTCTGGGAGGATGACCATGTGGACTCACTGAGACTTTGATTGGTTTGCATAGTTTTGTTTCCTCCAGACATCCAGCATTTTGTCATAACTAGAATACATTTTATTTGATGTGTAAACCTTCTTGTAACATTTAACAGTTTTAAACATCCGAAAAAAGAAGACAATTGAATCTAACTACTGGGAGTAGAAACTTGGCATATTCGATCCAGTTTTGTGTCATTCTCATACGCATTAGGTGAGTCCCGTAGGGGGAAAGACTAACACACATGCTGTAAGTTTTTTCAAGACATCCTGCATTTGTGACTAATTATCTTCAGTGGGAATAGTTTGGTCTCTTCAAATAAGCGATATGGGAGATGCTTGTCAATTGTCAAAGTATAGCTTGCCAGAAAAGGAGAGTCATTCCTTCAGAGGGGACACAAAGGCCCAACTTTAAGATCTCTGTCCAGAAACACTATTTTTTAGAATATTTTACCTAATTTTGCCATCACTTTGCTTTTTCCTCCTAAACTACAGTGCGAGTTGGAGTTCATCAGTTTTTTCATAAAACCCATCATAAAAAATATAACAAACTATCATTTAAAGGTATCTAAATTAGAATGTTTGTTAATTTTAGGGCTTTCATTAAACTTGTATACAAGAGTCTAGCAGCAGTAAATCATACCTTTCTTCTTTTTTTTACCTCATCGCTGACAGACGGCCCTGTAAATTGTGTAAAGACTGACATATTAAAGCATTATAGACTCAATTATGGAACCTTTCGATCTCACTTGTCACCACCCAGAAGTGAACTCCCTCCACAAGCCAGACATGATTACATCCTTCACTTGCCTGTTGTGTCAAAAACCTGCATTCCCAAATGAAAGAGATTATTTTGAACACACTGGTCATCATCTTAGGAATAATGAGACTGTAAAGTGTCTCTATGCAGGGTGCAATCATCAAACAAACGTTTATGGGACTTTTGTAACAGATAAACACAGGAAGCACACACCACACATTACAAACTAGAGATTATCTGTCATAGAGAGTTAACAGAGCCAGATGAAACACTTGATTCTGAAGCATCTGACAAGGGCATTGAAAACAGATGGTAATTCTTAAGTCACATGCACAAATGCTCAGACTGAGGAGGAAGATGGAAGTAGTGTGGCTGTAGAGTTTATAGCTTCATTATTGTTGAAATTAGAACGTGTTAATGTTTCAGTTCGGTGCATTGATGAATTGGTAGATGATCTTCATTGCAAGTTCTGTAACAGCATCATCAGTTATACATATTGTTGTTTCACATTTAAAGAAAATTAGCCAAACCACTGATGACACATTTGTTACATCTCTTGTGGAAGAATTGTGCAAAGCTAATCCTTTAAGCATAGCACTTAGTAGTTTTGGTCCTTTGTCTTCATCATTCTGGAGAAAGCAGTACTATAAAGAAAGACAAAGTTGGTGAGCCTGTGGAATACATCCTTGAACCAACTGAGACGAAAAGTTTCCAGTATGTCCCAATTCTTCAATCCCTGACTCAGATTTTAGATGAGGAAAGTCTGAGAGAAAAGGAGCAAAGAACAGGACAACTTGTCATCTTCTACATATCAGTCATATCGTGATGGCACAATTTATAGAGAATTATTTTTATTCAGAAGAACTAAGAATTACTCTTGTACTGTACATTGATGAGTTTGAGATCTGCAATCCGCTGAGAACATCAAGAAAGAAACATAAAAGTACAGCTGTACACTGAGTCTTTGGCAACATCCCTCACTCATCTCGATCCATTCTGAACTCGGCAAACATGGAAGTTTCATGTAAAGCAGTTGCTATTAAAAGGTTTGGTTACGATGAACTGCTTGCCCCTTTATTAAAAGACATTGCTGTCTTGGAGCAAGAGGACATCTAAATTTCCACGATAGGAGAAAGTGTGAAAGGAAGTGTGTTTTGTGTGGCTGCAGGCAATCTTGGAGCACACTCAATTTGTGTGCTTTGCTTCAGTGTTTTCAGAAAATTTTTCTGGACCACTTATTTGCAGATTTTGTCTCAGGCAGCGATCAGAATGTCAGAAAAAGTTGGTGAGGTCAGGTGTGTTTCCTGTTAGTAGCAAACAGGCACATGCCACTCATCTTTTGAAGGTTAAAAAACCCGTCCCTGTTATGGTGTAAAAAAAAGCATAGACTGAAAATTTGAGTAATTTCTACTCTAGTCACTGGCTACCCACCACATTTAGTGTACAACATTTTTGAAGGCATTGTTCCTTTGGAACTGGGTCTTTGCTTCAGTGTTTTCAGTTCAAAGAAATATTTCACATTTGGTGAACCTAACGGTGCCATCTTAAACTTTCCGTACAAGTAGGGTGACAAAACTGGCTCCTCAAAGTGCAACTTTCTCATCACAAAATAGGATTAGAGGAAACACACATGAAAATTGGGCTCTCATGCGATTGCTGCCTTTCATCATTGGAGACAAAATACCCATTGGTGATTCAGCCTGGCTTTTGCTTTTGCCTTTAAAAGACATTATTAACCTTTTGTTGCTCCAGTCCACAATGAAGAAAGCATAGCATATCCTGACTAATTTCTGAACACAGATTCCAAGAAGTATTTTTTTAAATAAAGATTTGATTCCAAAGCAACACTTCTCAGAACACTATCCAGCCCTAATAAAAGCTTTTGGACCTCTGGTTGCTTTCTAGACTATGAGATTTGAAGCAAAGCATAGTCAGTTTAAACAGATTGTGAAGCATACTGGAAACTTCAAAAACATACTCCTTTCCCTGGCTACAAAGCACCAACTTGTGCTAAGCCATTACTTGCATTCTACTGCAGTTTACCAGCTGTTGGTGTTGTAAGAATAAAAACAGTGCCATTAGATGTCCTGCATGTAGATATTCAGGAGTCAGTCAGGCATCTGTACCCTTCTCAGTCTGCACTTTATCTGGCTGACACAGTCACCTACCAAGGAACAAGGTACTCAAAAGGCATGGCATCTTCCTGATTTTGCAGATTGTTCAGATTGCAATTTTGGGGTAAAGAGTGCATTTTATTGTGAGAAGGCAGATCTCATGGTATGATGAACACATCATTTGGAGCAAACTGCCCACACAACTCTTGTTGAACAACAGTCTAAGTGATGTATGTCCTCTGTCAGCTAATACTGTTGCAGGAAAGTGCATGGTCACGTTAAAGCGTCATATCTGCATCAAGTGCTGAGAATCATGTGTTTTCTGTTTTCCAAGGTATGGAACAACGGTAAGATTCCAAGTCGTCATTGATCGTGAAGCCAAGAAGGTAACACTCAACAGTGAAATACCCTCAACTGTGGCAGAGTTGGTTGAAGCCATCAAGGAGTATCTTTCCACTGCCACAGATATAAGTCTTCAGTATAAAGATGCCGGCTTTGATGACTTCTTCACACTTACATCTACTAATGAACTGAAAGATAAAGTCACACTCAAGGTAGTGTACACACCGATAAGCTTGACACTGACATACTATAGGGCTGTAACGAAGCAGAGGTTCGTTATGTGGGTTTTGTTAAATAATTGTACAGCACTCTAGGTTGGTTTTTCAAGCATATTTTGCACTTTAATTCACAGTTTTGCACTATAAAAAATGCATAGTTGCACACAAATGTTTAATTATTTGTTGTATTTATTGAGCAATGAAATACCTGTGAAAGAGAGGTAATATTATGATGGTGGAAGACAGGAAATATTGTGAGTGTATTTGTAAAGTGCAGAAGGTAAATTAATAGTGTGATGGTGTTGACTCACCTGGCTCATGTCCTCTCCAGGGCGTTCGGGCAAATGAGTTTCAGGTGGCCTGGACACTCTTTTATAGTTTGGGAGAGACCATGGGGCAGAGGGGTTAAGAGTGTATTTGTATATTGATTTTGAGTTAACTTTATTTTGGGGGTGTTAAGTACTTTGTGTGTAAATAATTTTAATAATTTGTATAAGTTAATTTTAGCAGGAAAAGTTTGTTGTATAATTGAAGAAACATCTGTTGGGAGAGTGGGAGATAATTGGGGCTTGTTTGCTCATTCGGAGGCTGGACTGCTTTGCAACAGGAAGGAGTGAGTTCCTGTCCAACTCTTTGTCTGGTAAATTAAAAAAAAGGATTTTTTTGGATACTGCGTCGTCATGTCACTGTTTCCAGCAGCTCACACAGGCCAGGCTGGCACAAGGACATTTGTTGTCCTGTTTGAACAACCACATTTTTATTTTGACTTTAAGGTTTTAAAATAAAGAAAAACAAGAATTAAGAAAAAGAGGATATACAGACTATGTTCTACAGAATGTAGATGACTGTGGAAAATATTATGTAAAAAAAAAAAAAAAAAAAAAGTCCATAGTTTCCAACCTGATGACAAGAAAAATAGATAAAAGATATTACTGGTACTTTTAGTCTCATTATGTTGTGGAAATTTAATGGAAATATTTCATGAAAAAACTGAAAAATTGCTGAAACCTGCAGTTATTATATCTGTATTTAAAAAAATTAGTTAGTTCTTTAGCATGTTTAGTCATGATTTAAGAGCCCTTGTGGAAGGTTCAGAGACCCAGTAGGCCTTCTTTTAAAGGAAAAGGACATTTGTGCATAACAATGCGATTAATCACGATTAAAAATTTTAATTGTTGCCCAGCACTAATATTCATATATATATATATATATATATATATTTATATATATAAATATATATATATATATATATATATATATATATATATATAAATATATATATATAAGCTACAGCTTTTTGCAACCCTGAATTGGAGCAAGCGGTATAGAAAATGATTGAAATTATACAATATAAACAGACCGGTGACTCGTTACAGCATCACTTCTCATTATGATTATTTTCATTAAATTAAATGAAATGAACAAAGACTAAGTAAATAAATAAAAAATACTGCATTAATTCCAGAGGGAAATAGCTAACAATAAAACCACAATAGAAAAGCAAACTGTTATAGAAATAATTTTTCAAATGAAAAAAGTTAAAAAACTAAAATGGTCAGTTATGGATTTATTTGAATGTTTAATTAATCATGTTTAATTAATACTTGTAATTTTGGTTTATGGGAAATATTTCCTAGTAAAGATTATTTTTACAAAAAAAAAACAAAAAAAAAACGCCACCTGCATTTCATCAGCTCGTGTCACTGGACTGGGCAGCAACTGGACACCTCAGGCTATGGACTGGGTGCTGACTGGATATCAGAACGCCTACTGAATAGAGGGTGTCACTGCCTCTTCTTCACACTGCCACACATATACTCATTCAGACAGAACTGCCTCAGGGCTCAGCTACAAAGTGAAGAAACCCCTCTCGTGTGAAACCAAGACAGATCTAACAGACTTCTAGAGGCAAGAATTCAAACAAATGGTGTCTACTTCTGTCAAGGATAAACTTGTATGTACTGTACATGTATGCACAGGGACAGAAACATGCAGAAAAGCATCTTAAGCCTATTTAGCAAACGGCGTTGTGAGGTTTATGTATGAGCAAGCTGTTTCACATGAACATTTTACGTCTGGGTTAGAGCTACGTTTGCTAATCTTTTTTTGCTTTGTCTTTTTATTATTTTTTTTTGTACTGTAGTATCTGTTTATAAACATATTTGAGGTAATTTTCTGCTGACTGGTATTTGTCCCAAATAGTTTTCCAGTATTTCTTTGCTCTGCTGCAGTCATGAAGATATTTTTACTTCAGGACACAATCTAGTTTCTGCACAGCTCGGTCATGAACTGCACTTAGAGGAGGCTGAGAGCACTTCTTCAGGAGCCCTTCATGTTGGAATTATACTCAACTAAAGTCCAAGAGCAACTGGAGGACACGGGGGATAAGTAGGAGGGAAAGATGGGTTTCCAGCATATTTTCAAAACCACATGGGGTCACATCTAATCCCATAAGTTTCACAAGGAGTCACATGGGTGTTTGTGAGTTTTCACACTGAATTTTTTAAAGATTTCACATGTTCCCCTGCATTTTACAGCTGATTACATGTGGTTTACATAGGAATTTACATTGGTTTCATCTTTTCCATATTGTAAAGAGGGCACTTGACCCTGCCATGAAACACTTTAATAATACTCTGTTTACTTAATGATGCCGTGTCATATTTGAAAGTATGCATTCTCTGTGTGCCTGGAAAGAATAGTTATATAACAAATTTCAGATGGGCTTTAACAAGCCCACACGTACAAAAATATTAGAAAATTAACATTTAACAAAAAAATAACTGTCCTTTCAAGTCTTACTGGAGAAATGAATGAACAAAAATCTGAACTAATATCCTAAATAGATAAGAATCCTTTTTTTTCCAACGTATTAATAAAAGTAAAAAGCAGTAGGTTTTTATTCAGCAGTAGTTTTTTATTCATTTACAGCGTCCTCTTTTTCCCAGGTGTGACAACGAACACAGTCAGCAGATGAACTCTTACCGAGCTCGCAGTGCCTTTTCATGTGTCTCTGTGTCCATGTGAGCTACAAGCTCTCATGCACCGTTTTTAGACACAGAAACATACATGTCTGTCATGATCATGGTCTATGTTTTTGGTTTTGTCATGTTCAGTTTTTGTAGCTTTCCCTCATGTGTTCTGTGCGTTCTGTTCCTGCCTCGTTAGTTCACCTGTTTTGATTACTCATTCACTTCACCTGTTCCTGATAACTCCCTCTGTGTATTTATGCCCCATGATTTTCAGTTTCTTTGTCAGATCCTTGCTGTTTAGTCCCTGTTGTGTGGGTTTTTCTGTTGTTCCTGAGTTTTTAAATTTAAAGCTTTTACCTGCACTATCCTGCCTCGTCCGCCTGCATTTTGGGTCCTCACCTCTGCCGCACGTGACAGTGCCAGCTTTCCACACCATGCACTGTGCCTCCTATTTGTCCTGACCAGGACGGTAAGAGGAAAATTTCTTTTGCAGCTCTTCTGTAAAGCTACATTTGTGCTTTGGCACCTTGTAAGTAGTAGCGCCAGTCAATTTGAGTGCATGCCTATTGGTTCTGTGAAAAACAATGAAAACCAGACAGATTCATTAATCTAGAAAACTCCCCCGGACGCCTCGGACAGAAAAAAGTGAAAAATGTTTGGGGGAAAGATGTCAGTGTTAATTTAACATGTAAATAAATCTGACCATATGTGCAAAACCACGAGTTCACACATAACCCCAAAAGATCCATGTGCTTCAAGTGAAGCTGCTCTTATGGGAGACTCCAATGCACCAGTGCAACATGCCTCTTTTCCTATTGCCAAAGTAATGTTGAACCAAGTCGGCACAACGGCGTTCCCAAATTCACACTTTGCTGATATACTGAGCGCTATCCTGACTTTGAAGGACAAAAAAAGAATTTCGAGCTGCTTCGCAACCCATTTGCCATTCACATGGAAACTGTCCCTGTACAGATTCAGATGGAGGTGACGGAGCTGAAGTAATGGGACACTAAAGGCGAAATACGACACTGCAGGGCCCAAACAGTTTACACGCTCCATTCCTGAAGCAATGCCTCAGCTCCGTCTACATGTGGCTCGAGCCTTGTGCATGTTTGGTAGCACATATGTGTGTGAAGCTGTTCTTAGTGATGAAGATTAACAAAAGAGCACACAGGAGTCATCTCACTGAACACTTGCAGTCCATCCTGAGAATCTCCACAACACAGGACCTCAAACCAAACCTAAATAAACTTGCTGGTAAAAAAGGATGCCAATCCAGCTCTGAAAAAATGACTTAAGAGCGAAGTAAACTGTTTTGATTTGTTGTTATTTTAACCTTTACTTAAAAGCACATTTTTTATTAATTTTTAAAATTTTTTATTTCATTTTTATTTATGTAAAAGAAAAAAAACATTAAGTTTTATTGTGTTCAAAAACGTTTATCTTGTTCAGCCTGCCACCTCAATCAATCAATCAAAGGTTATTTCTATAGCACCTTACAGCAACACTCTTAAGATGGCGGCGTGCATGGGTGCAGTGGCTCTTGGTTCTCCAGTGTGGTGGGTTTTTATGTTAGTTTTTGTTTCTTTCTGGACGACTGCAAAACCACAATCGCTTACAGTTTTCTGAACCTCATCGACCTCGGTCTATGGTATAAAATGCCTGTTACCGGCAAAATTCACCAGAAATTCAACATCCCAGAGATTTTAGCGAGACTACCCGGATCTCTGTAGATGGTCAACCTGCACAGGAGGCAGAGAGAGAGGAAGCAAAAGCTAGATGCCGGTCAAGCACAGACGCTAGGCAACATAAACAACCACACAGGCCAGTAGTACGAAGCATCTTCCTCTCAAACGCCAGATCCATCACCTACAAAATGGACGAACTGGAGTTACTGATGGTCACAAACAGCTTCACATGAAATGAGTTATTTTTTTATTGTTTTAAAGAGATGTGGCTTTACCCACTGATCCTCAACGCTGCAGTGGAATGAGCATCTTACACTGACAGGACAGATGGTGTGTCTCAATCAGTGCACTTTCACACCTCGAACACTATGTTTAAGTGCATAGTGCACTGACACTGAAATTTCAGCAAAAACTCGGCCAAAAATCTAGTGTGAAGTGAACACTTTGCGCACTAAACAGACGCCATTTTGTTGACAAAGCGGAAGGGGAGGGACTTTTGACCAGTTTTCCAGAGCTGAATAATAGCCAGCAAATCAGCAGTACCAATGCAGACAGAGGCATTTTTGTACAGATGTAATTTATTCTATCTAATTCAGACGGGGGGCAGGAAGTGTTTTGCTCCACTTCAAAACAGAGCGCAATGGATGTAAGTAAATACGCAGAAGGATTGAACAGGCTGGCGCAAATGTGATATCACAAGAAAATAAAAACATTTAGGATATGATCTATATAATTTGAATAAGTCGGACTTTTCATATGATCTGGAGGATTTACCCAGCGTGGAGGCGATTGACATAACCAATTATCTAGTGCTCCTGACCTCGTACTATACTGTGAGCCAAAAGAAAACTTTCAAAAGCCTAGAAGCGTATAATAATTTTGTTTCAGATTGGGTCAACCATTTAGGATCCAAAGAAGCTTTAAATGGCTGTCACCTTGTTTTTGCCCAGATGAGTAGTGAGTAGTGTTAATTTAAATAATTAGCTTACAATAATAATGTTATCGCTAACGCTAACAACGAGTTAACCACTGTTTTATGTGCTTGGGTCAACTTGTAAATAATTTATTTAGCCTCTTTGAATCCAAATTCCTGGTCGATTGGTTTGTATATGTTGATGTTTATGTTGATGTTAAGTTTCTTAATATCTGTAATGCTTTTGTTTTTTGTAAAACACTTTAAATTGTCCTGTACATGAAATGTGCTATACAAATAAACTGCCTTGCCTTGCCTTGAGGTGAGGTGAGAACTGAGGAAGCTCCACCCATGGAAAGCAGCAGGCCCTGACAGAGTGCCTCCTTGTCTGCTTAGGATCTGCGCTGCTGAACTGGGGGAACCACTTCAGCATGTCTTCAACCACAGTCTACAGCTAGGGAAAGTGCCTACCCTGTGGAAAACATCCTGTATTGTTCCAGTTCCAAAGGAAAAACGTCCTGGTGAGCTGAACGATTACAGACCGGTGGCACTTACATCCCAGCTGATGAAGACGATGGAGCGGCTCATCCTCAATCTCCTCAAGCCCCAAGTGCAACAGGCCCAGGACCCCCTACAGTTTGCCTATCGCGCAGGTGTGGGTGTGGAGGATGCTATTCTCTACCTCCTACACCGTGTCCAAGTTCATCTGAATAAGGGGAGGGGCACAGTGAGGATCCTCTTCTTGGATTTTTCAAGTGCCTTCAACACAATCCAGCCCCTGATGCTTCTGGACAAACTGAGGGAGATGCAGGTGGACCCCTGCTTGGTGTCCTGGGTTGGTAACTACCTCACAGAGAGACCGCAGTACGTCAGGCTAAAGGACATCACATCTGACACTGTTATTAGCAGCACAGGAGCACCCCAGGGGACGGTGCTGGCCCCCCTCCTCTTCACACTCTACACCTCAGACTTCTGTTACAACTCAGAGCTGTGTCACATCCAGAAGTTTGCAGATGACACAGCCATCGTGGGGTGTATCAGGGATGATGGAGAGGATGAGTACAGGAATCTGGTCAGTGACTTTGTCACCTGGAGTCAGATGAACCATCTCCAGCTTAACACCTCAAAGACTAAGGAGCTGGTTATTGACTTCAGGAAGTCCAGCCCACAACCACGTCCAGTGACCATCAGGGACAATAAGGTAGAGATTGTAGACAACTACAGGTACCTCGGATGGTTGCTAGATAACAAGCTGGACTGGACATGCTGTACAAATCACCTATACAAGAAGGGCCAAAGCCGTCTGTACTTCGTGCGAAGACTGAGATCTTTTAACATCTGCAGGAAACTCCTGTGGATGTTCTATCAGTCTGTGGTAGCTAGTACGCTTTTTTATGCTGTTGTCTGCTGGGGGGGTAACATGACAAAAAGGTGTGCTAACAGGCTGGAAAAACTCATCAGGCGGGCGGGCTCTGTGGTTGGCATGAAGCTGGACTCCCTGGTGACAGTGGCAGAGAGGAGAACACTAAAAAAAACTACTGGCTATTGTGAATGATGCCAGTCACCCTCTGCACACTGTCATCAGTGCACAGAGAAGCCTGACAAGTAACAGCCTGCTCCTCCCCAAGAGTAGGACCAACCGGCTCAGAGACTCCTTTGTCCCCCGAGCCATCAAACTGTACAACTCTGCATTAGGCAGGAGGGGGAGAAGGAGGGGGGAGAGGGAGGTGTGCAGTCCGCCTGATACAACACATGCACAATAACCCATACAAACAGTTGCTATAACTTATACATGCAATAGTGAACTGGGAATCTGTTCCACCTCTACTGTGTGCAATGCTTGTTTATATTGTTTTATTAACTTATCTTATTGTGATTATTGTTATATTTATTGCATTCTATTTGCCTCTATTTTGCTTTGTACCTGTATATATTGTGTCTTGTGCTTGTCCTGCTTTACTGTTGGTGTTGTATTGCTACTGTCACCCAAATTTCCCTGAGGGCTCTCTGAAGGGATTAATAAAGTATTTCTATTCTATTCCATTCTATTCTGTTCTTAAGTCACACTGCATTTCTTCAATCTAAGTCAACCACTCACAGAGATCTACAGAAACCCCCCTAAAAACATGGTTTGTGACCAGAGAAAGTGGGGAAATACTCACAACACACTGATTGCATGGCTGGGTAAGTACTATTTAACTTAGCCTTTTTTGTTTTTAGCCTGAAAGTCCCGCTGAGAAATAATACATTTTCTGTCTAGGAGTCCAGTTAAAGACAACTGAACATTTTCACATCTGTACAGAAAACATTAAGCTATTCTTTTTGCAACAGAGGCTGGGGTGGAAATGAAGAGAAGTGCCTCACGCACCACAGAAAAGTGTAAATGGCTCAGGGGCAAGACTTCAAGTCCAAACTGATTAAAGATTTGTGTGAAGTGGCTGGAATACGGAAAAGTCGTACCACTCCCTATCATCCCAGGGGGAACCCAGTGGAAAGGTTTAATCGAACACTGTTGGCCATGCTAGGAACTCTTGAACATAAGAAGAAATCTAGGTGGAAGGAACATGTAAAGCCACTGGTTCACGCTTACAACTGCACTAAGAATGAGATCACAGGATTCAGTCCCTATGAACTTATGTTTGGAAGAACTCCATGATTACCGGTGGATCTTGCATTTGATCTGCCAGTACGTGAGACTCAGAAAACCAGTTATTCCAAATATATTGTATCCCTGAAAACAAGGTTGGAGGAAAGTTTCAACATGGTATCCAAAATGGCAACGGAAACTGCTGACCAGAACAAGGCCGGAACAAGAACAAGAGCAGGAGGTTTACACTGTAGTCCACCGAGCTGGAGATCTTCCCGTCTATAGGGTTAAGCCTGAAAGCGGTGCTGGACCTGAAAGGACATTACATCGAGACCTTCTTCTTCCATGTGGTTTCCTAGAGGGCAGTGATGGGGCCTTACCAGACATGGGGAACTCACTTGTCCATAACCCTCATACACGGCAGCGGAGCAGAAATCCGGAATCTTCTGCAGACCCTCCTGCTTCTGAAGATCCCCCTGCTGATGAGGAGGACATTAAATGCTTGGTTTCTGGCGATCTCAGCCCATCTACAGTACACTTCACGGTGGAAAAGTTTTACACCCCTACTCTAAATCCCACCACGGAGGATCAAAGAGAATTGGAACCAGTACATACTGCGTCCAGTACACCATCTTCAGTAGTGGAGTCATCTGCAGTGGAGGATTTGCCAGATGTTAACATTGAGCCAGTTGAGGTCCAACCTGAAGACCCTACAAATCTCCTTGACCAGACTACAGCCTTACCTGATCCTGACCACGTACTTACTGTAGATTCACCTGACGAGTCTGATCCTGTAGAACCATCTAGTAATGACTCTGATGAGGCTGGCGTTACTATTAGACGTTCACGGCATCAAAGAGTACCCCCTGACCGATTGCAGTATGTTACATGTGGTAATCCACTGATTTCTGGGGTTCAGACGATGTTACTTGGGTTGTCTGATGCTTTGTCAGTCAGTCGCTATTAACCGTCTTTAGCGATTCTCTCCTTTGTCTCCGGTTTTTACATGCACTGGGACGTGCACGTTTTAAGGCGGGGAGGATGTAACCCATATGAACTTTCCTCTTAAAGGTCATGTAGATATCACTATTGGGTTTTCCTGGTTGTCTGTGAAGGCACCATTTGGTCACATGACATCTGTTCAACCAGTCCCACTTCCTGGTAGTCTCCATACAAGCCATCTGTATTACTCCACCAACAGATGTGTGGGAGTATTGGAATTGGAAGGCTGCAACAGGTGAGTCTTGTCCAAATGCTTTCCGTTTTGTGTGGTTGATTATTGTTTAAAACTCTGTCATACATTGTAGATGCTGTGAACTCACTGCTGACACCAGGGCTCTCGTGTGGGATGGATCTTTAAGAGGATTGGTGAGTCTGTTTGGTTTGCTACATGCTGTTAGCATTAGCATGCTTGTGCCTTGGCCCACTAGCATAATGCTAGTTTAGCATTATACTACATTAGCTTTGCTTTGAATAAGTTATGTTCATTGTTAGGCTAGAGCCTTTTTAAAAGCCATGTTGGCCTAGCATGTATTTTAAATTTACTTTTGGTTTTATTAGTATTTCTGTCAATGCACTTTGATTTCAAATGGTGCAACACTTTTTTTTTGCATTGTTGTTTGTTTATGGAAATGACTTTAAATGTTTGATGGTCGATGATATTTAATTATTTAATGGATGTACACCAAGATAAAACTAGCTAGTGGTTATGAACTTAAATGAATGAATGAATGAATGAATGAAATGAATGAATGAAAAATACTTTATTAATCCCAAAGGGAAATTCAATATTGTAGTAGTAGTAATTTTTTTTTTTTTTTTTTTTTTTAGTAAAGTAAAACAATCACATTAATTAATTAAGGGCTTTGTTCTTCAGCCTGATAGCTGCTGGAAGGAAGGATCTTCTGTATCTCTCTGTCTTGCATCGGACTTGAACAAGCCTCCCACTGAACACACTCTGTTGTTTCGTCACGGCGTTGTGTAGAGGGTGTGAAGGATCTTCCATTATCTTCGTCAGCTTGTACAGAATTCTTTTAAATGACTAAATGACTGAATGTTGGCCTTGTTTGTCTGATGCAGGCCAGGTGTGCCCTGTTGGGTACAGATCCTTCCGGATGGCGAGCTAGACTCACGAGTTTGAACCCTGCAACACACAACAACCTTCTGCAGTCTGGTAGGAGGCTGTTTGAAAGCCAGCCCACTCCCATCTTTTTGCCCTGCTCACCACTCACATTTACATTGGTTGAATAGTGCGCATATGGACATTTACTCAATTTTCATGGACTCTGTTTATTATTGGACAACTCCTACATACTGCAATGTGAAAGGTGAACAGAATGATTGTGACCTAACTTGGTGATGATGATGGAGCAATTTCAACTGGGTTGAGTTTGCATACTGGCTCATTATATGTTGTGAATAATTTGGATGCAATAAGTCAACTCTTGGAATTCAATCTTGTGAACATGTTTTCCCCCTTTATTCTGCAGACTGTAAATATTGTACATACTGTTACTTTTTCTCCCCCCACATTATTATAATATAAATTCACTGAAGGTCAAAGTCTTGCCTGTGTGATTACTGTACCTGCACCTCCCTGAGCTGATATCTACATCTTCTGATTCTAGCCTAGACATTATCTTTTTTTTTCTACAGCAAAAAAAAACAAAACATGCTTCACTTACTTTAATCAGGTCCAGACTCAGCTTCACATTGTGGATGTGCAATATTGTGATTTTGTTGTCTGGAATGAAAATGATATTTATGTTGAAAGAATTCTGCCAGATGATCCGCTCTGGGACACTGCAATTCCCAAAGTTCAGCAGTACTTATCATGTTGCTTCCTACCTGGAATCCTGGGACAGAAATTCGCAAGTGAATAAGTTCTAAATCTAATCACAAAATGTATATAATTCTATGACAATTTTATAAATATTTAGAAAATTCTAAATCTAAATGTAACAGGATATTAGATCTCGAAGACCGGACTGAATTATTAGGCAAATGAGTATTTTGATTACATCATCCTCTTTATGCATGTTGTTCTACTCCAACCGGTACAGGCTTGAAAGCCTACTACCATCAGGTGATGTGCATCTCTGTAATGAGAAGGGCTGTGGTCTAATGACATCAAAACCCTATATCAGGTGTGCATAATTATTAGGCAACTTCCATTCCTTTGGCAAAATGGGTCAGAAGAGAGATTTGACGGACTCTGAAAAGTCAACAATAGAGAGATGTCTTGCAGAGGGATGCAGCACTCATCGAACAATCAAGCGTTTTATTCAAAATAGTCAACAGGGTCGCAAGAAGCGTGTTGAAAAAAACAAGGCGCAAAATACCTGCCCATGAACTGAGGAAAATCAAGCGTGAAGCTGCCAAGATGCCATTGGCCACCAGTTTTGCCATATTTCAGAGCTGCAACATCACTGGAGTGCCAAGAAGCACAAGGTGTGCAATACTCAGGGACATGGCCAAGGTAAGGAAGGCTGAAAAACGACCACCACTGAACAAGACACACAAGATAAAACGTCAAGACTGGGCCAAGAAATATCATAAGACTGATTTTTCTAAGGTTTTATGGACTGATGAAATGAGAGTGAGTCTTGATGGGCCAGATGGATGGGCCCGTGGCTGGATCAGTACAGGGCAGAGAGCTCCACTCCGACTCAGACGCCAGCAAGGTGGAGGTGGGATACTGGTATGGGCTGGTATCATCAAAGATGAGCTTGTGGGACCTTTTCGGGTTGAGGATGGAGTCAAGCTCAACTCCCAGTCCTACTGCCAGTTTCTGGAAGACACCTTCTTCAAGCAGTGGTACAGGAAGAAGTCAGCATCGTTCAAGAAAAACATGATTTTCATGCAGGACGATGCTCCATCACACGCATGCAAGTACTCCACTGCGTGGCTGGCCAGAAAAGGTCTAAAAGAAGAGAAAATAATGACATGGCCTCCTTGTTCACCTGATCTTAACCCCATAGAGAACCTGTGGTCCCTCATCAAATGTGAGATCTACAGGGAGGGAAAACAGTACACCTCTCTGAACAGTGTCTGGGAGGCTGTGGTTGCTGCTGCACACAATGTTGATCGTGAACAGATCAAGACACTGACAGAATCTATGGATGGCAGGCTTTTGAGTGTCCTCGCAAAGAAAGGTGGTTATATTGGTCACTGATTTGTTTTTGTTTTGTTTTTGAATATATTTGGTTTTTGTTAAGTTGCCTAATAATTATGCACAGTAATAGTCACTTGCACACACAGAAATATCCTCCTAAGATACTAAAACTAAAAAAGCCCCACTCCAACTTCCAAAAATATTCAGCTTTGATAGTTATGAGTCTTTTGTGTTCATTGCGAACATAGTTGTTGTTCAATAATAAAATTAATCCTCAAAAATACAACTTGCCTAATAATTCTGCACACCCTGTATAAATATAACAGAAAGAGAAGCCAAAGGGATTTCCTTATTATCAAACAAAATAATAAGATAAGAAAACAAGACTATCAGTCAGCAACCAAAATATAACCAAATGCCAAACAGTTCTAACACTGTTGGAAAATACTCTTTCTAAACAAATACCACCAGCCAAAGCACAAAGTTACCAAAGTTTTAGCAAGCCAAGGACAAACTGTGCAAACAGATGCCAGTGACTGAGCAGTTGCAGAAGTCTTTTATTTCCTGGTGGGTGACAGCAGGAGCAGGGATTGGACGAGCAATTATCCAATGAGGAAGGAGAAGTGGAAGGTGTGACCGCTCCAGCCAATCTCAGCCAGGTAACAGCAAGCAGGTATTTGCATGCAGAACGGGTCACAGGTGGTGACAATAAGCCAGCAACCCTAACAGGCGGCCACCATGTTTACTACATTTCAGTGAAAGCATCACTGGCCCACTTGCTCAATAAATAGACAACTTGACAACAAAAACACAGAGATCAGCTGGTAAAATAGCCACAAGTTTAAAGCTGTCAATCAAACCGTGAGCATGATGACAGCTGATAAGTGTGCGGCAGCACAACGGTGTCTCATAGCTCACGTGTGTTCGAATACACTAATCAGCAGATTAAATGTCCTCTCAGAGTGGAGATCAATCAATAGAAGTCATGGTTTTATTTCCGCTTGCATCTGAAGTTTCTGTGAAGGAAAATAACGGTACATGTCTCCCCTTCCCTCTTCAGGGTGCTACAAGATGTGATGTTACCTTTAATATCAATGTGTACATTCACTTCACCCATGAGTTAGTTATATTGGGGTATACCATTGGCTGTATATAAAAGATGGACAGAGCCTCCGTGACGTCACCCGTAGCTTTCTGAAGAGCAAAAGTGAAGCTTGTTGGACGGTTCCTACCATCGGCATCTTGGCAGCGTCATGCCTGCCGTCGCTCCCGGAAAATACAAACATGGGCAAAATGGCGGAGCTGAGAGGGGGTGGATGATTGACGTCTATCAAACTCTGAGCTGTCTGTAGCTAAGAGCTAACTGAGCTAACGTGAGCTAACCGGCTAATGAAGGTACGTGGGCTAAAGCTAAGGCACGTGTGATAGAAATTGTGTGAGCTGGCCTAAATTTTATTAAAGCTGCCATAAAGATGAAGCATTACTGTTACACTTACAAATTATCAGGTGACCTTTTCACACTAAAAATGAAACTTACAGACACTGGCCAGATTCTCTTGTAGCTTCCCCTTTTTCTGTCTACTAGCGGGGTGAAGTAAGGCGAAAAGGTCATGTACTGTCTCAAAGTTTGTCTAGTTTCATTTTATGTAAAACTCTCTCCAAATAGTTCCGCTTTACGAAGAACTCTCTCTACGTTGCCCCTAGCAACAGCTATTGATAGATATCTCCATTAGGTCATGATGATGATGATGACAGTTGGTAAAGGCGTGATCAGAAATCTATATAACTTTGTGACACTTCCTTGTTTATTTAGAGAGATCTCTCTGCATGCTTGACTGCATGATTTTTTTTATATTTCTCTTTGCTATAATAAACTTATAAAAGACAGTTTGACTCTGCATCATTTTTGATTCTCCCCACGAAGATTTTTTCCAGCACACATGCTGTTGCCACAGATATTGGATACCTGTCAATCAAAAGGACACGGCCCTAATTATGCCAAATTTCTAGATCAAATAACATCTGAACGGATGAGTTAGAAAAAAATTGACCCCCCTCACATTTGTCATGAAGGTAAACTTGACCTATTAATCCTAAAATGGATTTTTGTACCAGGTTTTAAACATGTTTATTTCTGCTGTGAAATTGTTTTTTTTAACATGGGAGTCTATGGGGATTTGCTCTGTTTTGAAGCCAGCCCCTAGTGGATGAGGGGGGAACTGCAATTTTTTCCAATTCCGCATTGGCTTCACCTTTTTCCTGCTGGAGGTTGCCAGAACAAAAAATAAAAAAAAGAGAAAAGTTTGAGGAATTCCAGCACTTCACCTAAAATCTACCAGAAACACATCAGGACAGTATTTGGAAATAAATCTCTCCATCTTGACAGCTTCAGTGTGTTAGCTGTTGCAATTCAGGGTCTGCGCAAATTTGTTGGCTACGTCACAGTGGGGCACCAAGCACTGTCGCATTTGGAAGGAGTCTCCGAATCCATCCTACAAACCCGCACTCAGTTTGGCCTGTAGCGAAAGCTGCTGGTGATGTATTCTTCATGGCTTCTTTTCTTCCAGAATTCATTTCGCACAAGATGATGACAAATGAGCAGCAAAGCTTTTTTTTTTACCCCACTTTAGTAGAAATGTTTGTTAAACTGTCGTTAAAATTCTGTAATATGTAATATTCATGGATTTTTAAGGGGTTAATAAAGAGTGTAGTGGAAGACAGAGCCTTGTTTTTCTTTTTGACATTATTATTTGGTTGGTGTTAACCGAGTGTACGATAAAGTGTTCTATGATATGCAAACAGTAATTTCAGAGGTTTAAGTGATTCAACATCCTATGTTGCTGCTATGGGAAATAGGCTGTCCCATTTCATGAAAGTTAAGCGAACTTCAAAGTGTACAGACTACATTGGACACTCTAGCCTATGGAGTCTGCACACTTCGAAGTGTGTAGACCCTGAATTGGGACACAGTTTTAGTGTCATGCCCTGCCTCCCTGGCTTCACCTGCACTTCCGGGTCTTGCTCGGCTACTCCTCCCTCTCTACCTGCAGCTGCTCCTGACAGGATTAAGCACACCTGTCCCTGATCATACTTTATTACTGATGCACTTAAAGCCTGCTTTCTCAACCCACCAGTCACCAGTTTCTCCTCAAACTGGGAGTTCCTGTTCCCAGATCTTTTTTCAGATCTTTGATCCTCTGAACCCTTTTTGCCGCTTTTCAGCTTTGTTGTTTTCATTAATCTGATTGGATGTGACCTCTGTAAACAGTGTTTTATAAACTGTGTTGAATTTTACAATTCAAAACTTTAAAGACTGTTTTCTCAAAATGGGTTTTTCCTCATACTCTGGGTCTAAAATGTCCACTTCAGCAGCTGTTTCAGACTCCAAACTTTCCCCTTCTGTTCCTGTCTGTATTTATACGCTTTTCACAGAAGAGCTGTGAAACTCTGCTCTAACAGCCTGATTTGAAGAATATTTTATCCCCAAAACATGGTGAAAATTTTGTTTTTTTCCTGGTTATTGGCAGTAATTTCTAACTTGTGTGAGATATCCAAAATTCCCTCTGTAAAAATCTTTGACTAATATGTGAACAAAATTGACAGAAACTTTGAATCCAGCTTAATACAGTGTTAAGACTTTATCCAAGAAATGTTTGCAAATTAGAAATTTTGGCTGTTTAATACCTGATTTGCATATTTAAACATAAAATTTATTAAAACTTGCATTGCAAAACCAATTTTTTAATGTGAGGAATAAACCAGGAAAGTTTCAAGCTTGTAGTTTTAATTTTTACGCTATTTACTTGTAGTGTGTCACCTTAAAGATGGACTACAGAACTACTGCCTTTTTCTCAGTGATGACTGCTAATCCAGCATCATCGTCATCCACCTGTACTGTGAGATCTCTCCAGCCAGTCAAAGTCAGGCTTATCTTGAATTTTGTCTTGTCTCTTGCTCTGACTCTTTCTCTCGTTCTTTTCCTCTCTGTCTCTGATGTCTTCTTGCACATCTTTCCTGAATCATCCGTTCAAAAACGGCCAGTATGTCTATTTCCAATGTGTGACACGGCATGTAAAGTCACACGGCAACGTCACGTGGTGTCCCGGATGAAAAAGTTAGTATATAGAATAGTTCTGTTTCTTAGTCTCTGAGTGCTGCTGAACAGCGACGCTGCAGAAATGCACATAATGGGCTCAACACACAGGAGGAGATGTTGCTCCTTCTCCATCATTTTCTATGGAACCTGCGTGATGAGGCGAAAATCGCTGTCCTCCTCCAGCCAAGCGATATTCGTGCATGTGAAATGTTGCGCTCGTTCATGTAGACGTGCACACGGGGCTTGCAACCTGACACAAGAAAATAGAAAAATGTTCAATTTTTGTCGCTGTCGCCTGGCACTACAGCCAACCAGCGAGGGGCTTCATGGACTGACCAATGAGAGCAGGCTAGACAGCGCAGTCTGCAAACACTTTGAACATAGAAGAATAGATCATTTTAGCTGAATAAAAGGCAGCTGCGTGGCGCCAGAGTGAATTAGTCTGAACATAGGTTCTGGATTTATCTCGATCAGCCTTGAGGTCCATCAAATGATGATATTCACGATGCTGTTTTCTATTTTGTAAACTTGGATGAACCCAGGGTTGTCTTTCTTTTATACAGCAAACAGCAAAATTTCTATCAATTTGTGCAAAATCTTTTGACTCTCCAGCTGTCATACTTTGTCACGTTAGGGACTGGTTTGAAAATGTCAAAATCCCCACCAATATCATAACCAATCAAATTTCTTGGAGAAAAGCAATCTTAGAGCGCGATGCGCGGCACTGCTGCCGTCGCTGTGGATGGTCGCCTCCCGTGTGTCGAGCCCATAAGACTTGTCACTGTGCCATTAGACGAGTCCGGAACGCAGAGTTTTAGTCAGAAAGTTACGTAGTGCGTCTTTAAATGCAGCTAAAATCTAAATTTTTGTTCATTGTTTTCTCAGTCTTATTGTGATTGAGGGACAAAAGGCAGCACTTGACTTTTGCTCTATTTGTCAGACAAGCAGGATATTCTGCTGGACTCAGAAGGCTGCTGCACCCTGTCATCTGCACTGCACACCATTATCAGACATGACTAATTCAGCACGTGGCCAAAGACTCTAAATGTGTAATTAAATATTTTATAAGGCTACAAACTATCCACCCACCTTCCACTGGCAAATTCTGTGCAGCATTTATGCGGAAAGGCACAGATGCTGGCTCCCAGAGCCTGAGAATATCATCTTGGAGCTGGACTTGGTCACTTTTGACAAGGGTCCTTAATGAATGCAAATGAGTTTAACACAGAAATACAGTTATATAAACAGCAGTTAATTATCTCCTCCCTGTTTGCCTAAATAATTTGTTTTGTGTGATTGTAGCTGCTATCTTCTCTTGGTTGAGCTCCTGCTGGATATAACACCGTGAGGTACATTAAACTCTAATTTAAGTGTGACCTTTTTAAGCTCTTTTAATCTTCCGGAATCAGGAAAAGCAGCCCTGTTCATTGTCATTATTTCTTCTTTCTGCTTATTAGTAATTCATAAATGAGCTTTTGTGCCTGTTTAATACACAGTAAATTGTCCAAACCCTCCACAAATCTAATCTGGATCCAGCTACTTCGCCTGTGTCTTTAATCTTACATCACATGGTGCTATTTTTATAAGACCCACTGTTGTACAAGCCTTACTTAAAGTGATACATTGATCCTGGAAGCCTGACTGCATTCAGGCCTTGTCAGGCCGGGAGTGCTGAGCTGGGACCTGGCCCCAGTCCAGATCCGCTGTGGCTGGGATGTCAACTGTACAGGGGGAGTATGGGACCATCCAAGGCAGAGAAATCATCTCATCCCCCAGCCATGTTTCTGCTGAGAGAGGAAGAAATGGATGCCAGAAATGTGAGTATGTGTCAGCTTAGGAAGCATCCAGTGAATAATGTGATTTTAACAAAGTATGAGTGTGTGTGTGGTAAGAATTTGAATGTGTATGTCTACTCATATGCACTGAATACGGCCAGTCCTATATGTAGATACAACAGCAAGGCGCTGTTGGCTTCTGCCTCCTGGCACTGCTGCTCCTCCAACGTACATAATGAGCTGGAAGAATGTGGGGTTTCATTGGTGACTGCAAAGGTTAATAATTCCATCAGCATGATAAAATCAACTGAGATGAAAGCAAGAGATATTTGCCATTATGTTATTTCAAGTTTGACTGTACATGAAAATGGAAAATGGATAAAAAAAAAGTTGGGAAGTTGTTCTCTCAACAACAGTATTGCTGCTATGCCAACGCCAGAAGTTGATGACATATCGTACAAAGCAGCTCGGAATATATTAAAAAGCTTAAAGTCAAACGATTGAGTTGCTTCTGCAGTTCCTGCAATTTTAGTTAATCCCATACGGAAGCTGGGCTGGAATAGACAGTATTTGTAGTGCACTTAGGACGGAGGTTGAAGTCAGAGGTTTGAAATGTTATTATTAGAGTCACACTGCTGTCACGTGCAAGAAACTGAGTTAAAAAAAGTTAAAAGTGAAAATATTACAGATTCCCTCTCTACTATGATGGGAGAAAATGCCACAATGAAATGTATAAATACGGGATTCAATAATTTATTAAATGTGATAGCAATTTCTCAAAATTGGAAATAAATACCTGCGTAAATAATCAAATATATCATTAATTAAATTAATAAATCATTATGTAAAAACGTGTTACTTGTTAACAATTATTTCATGGTCTCCTTAGTGCAGTTCATTATGAATTCATTTAATCTGTCAGCTTCACCCATCAAATCTGGAGGGCGGGGCTAACATTGCCTGTTAATTCTAACATTGCGTGTTAATCGTGGCTTTCAGAGTTTTGGTTTACTTCTGTTTTCCCACTAGTACACCTTTGCAAGGCCCATTTATGCTCAACACAGAAGACGGATACACAGACGGACGGACAGTTTTGTCTGTCTTCTGCGTCGGTTATGCATGTAATTTGATCCGTTTTCAGGAAGCTTAGCTATCCATTGCTTGATGCGGAAGATGGAGCAATACCAGCAGAAACCGCAGGGGCAGTGATAGGATGCATTACTGCTGCCAAACGGTGTCTGAAAGGGACATCAGCTCGCGAAAGTCAACTCTGACCTTAGCACTGCCCACTAGGAGGAATTGACTAAACAACCTTGGCAACCCAGAAGATGCATGAAAGAATGAGGGCGGCGATGTATGACATTTGAAATGGACGTCCCTAATTAAGTACGTAAGGCAGCAGAAATGGGCTTCAAGAAAAAAAAAAAAAGACTACACCAGCAAAATGACATCCTGGTGGTCTGATCCTCAGCTGCAGAAGCTAGCTCTATGGACATGGAACATCACCTCCCTGGCTGGGAAGGAGCCTGGTGAACAAGGTTGGGCGGTTCTGGACCGAGAGTTGGACTCACATCGATAAACAGCTTCGTCACTGGAACCAGTGTCCTCGAGAAGGGCTGGGCCCGCTTCCATTCTGGAGCTGCTCTCAGTGAGAGGTGCCAAGCAAGTGTGGGCATAAACATTGCTCCCTGACTTAATGCCTTTACATTGGAGTTTACCTCAGTAGACAAGAGGGTAGCCTCAAACTATGTCCCGAGTGATGCTAAGCCTGAGAGGACTATGGTCTACGCCTGGATAAGCTCTGGGGAACTGGGTCCTGGACTTTCTGACCAACAGACCTCAGACTGTCAGGATCCATAACTCCACCTCCTCCTCCATCACCCTCAGCACCGGCTCTCCTCAGGGCTGTGTGCTGAGGCCCATCCTGTTCACTCTGCTGACATATGACTGCTCGGCGAGACATCCCAGCTGTCATATATTGAAGTTTGCAGATGACACAGCGGTTGTGGGACGCATCAACAACAACGATGAGTCGGAATACAGAGAGGAGGTGGAACACCTGGTGCAGTGGTGCAGAGAAAACAACCTCTGCATCAATGTGAAGAAGACCAAGGAGATGGTGGTGGACTTCAGGAAGGATAAGCGCCCTACTCCTCCCCTGCACATCGGAGGAGTAGCTGTGGAGGTGGTCTCCAGCTACAGGTACCTGGGTGTGCACATAACCGAGGACCTCACCTGGAACACCAACACTTCCCAGCTGGTCAGGAAAGCACACCAGCGCCTCTACTTCCTTAGGAAGCTGCGGCGAGCCGGACTAGGGAGCGCTGTCCTGAGGAGCTTCTACTGCTGTGCGGTGGAGAGCGTCCTCTGCACCTGCATCACCGTGTGGCACGGCAACTGCACCGCCGCTGAGAGGAAGGCTCTGCAGAGGGTGGTAAAGGCTGCACAGAGGACTATGGGGAGCAGCCTTCCCACCACCTCAGACTTCTACACAGCACGATGCAGGGGGAGGGCCCTCCGCATCATGAAGGACTCCACCCATCCAGCACATGGACTTTTCCAACCCCTCCCCTCAGGCAGGCGGCTAAGATGCATAAGGAGCAAGACCACCAGGTTCAGGAACAGCTTCTTCCCTGAAGTTGTCAGACTGCTGAACTCTTGCCATGCCCTGTAGACTCCTCCCCACCCTTCCCCTTCCCCACCCTACTTCCCCATCTCTGAACATCTGTATCTTGAAGGTGTTCCCTTACAGCTACATTTACAAATTTCAAAAACAATTTCAGTGAAACTTTTCCAAATTCCCCACCCTGTAGCTCACAGTCATAAACACACTGTATTCCCTTAAGATACAAATTTAAAAAGAGAAAGTTCGTAGATGTTAAATTTAAACAAGAAATAAACAAAAAAGAAAGGAAAATATTTTCTAATGTTGGTTGAAAGTTAAGGCTTGTTCCCTAAAAACTATTTCAGTGTCATACATTGGAAAATTAAGTGACATTAACCAAGAACCAAGACAAATTATTACATTTACTGGACTTGCAATATCTGCATTTAGCTTAAAATCATAAATAAAAGAGACTGTGTCACAATGGGACTACCTGTATTAAAAAAAGTAAAATGAAATAATGTTTAACAAAAACAATCGAGAACAAGAATGAGCCAAAACCCCATTTTATTGGATTTTTATGTGGGAATTTACATGGATTTATTGTTATCACCATGGGAACATTCTAAAAAATTGTGTTTTACATGTGTTTAATATAATTCTAATATGTCAATAAATGACCATATGTCCAAAACCACATGGGGTCACATGTAATCCAACATGATTCATGTTTGATTTGTAGGTTTCACATAGGAATTTACAAGGACTTCACATGCACTCCACATGTATATGTGTGTTTCAAATAAAATAACCACGAGTTTCATGTGGTATATTCAAATGTTTCACATGGCATTTTAATTGTTCCACATATTTCCCACCTCATTTTAAGATAGATAAATGTGATCATATGTGTAAACCATATAATCCCATAGAGTTCATGCATGATTATCAAGGTTTTACAAGAGTATACTGTACTGTATGTGTAATTTTCACATGAAATGACATGGATTTCACATTATATTTCCAAAAGTTTTACAGGTGACTTCACAGTCCATGTGAAACCAAGGTGGTTTCACAGGTGACTGCCTAAATTTTACATGGAATTTTAAATGGGCTATACATGTTATCACAATGAAAGTATTCCAATAATCATGTCTTAGATGCAAAATGTGTGTTTCACATGTGTACCACATATTGCATGCCATGTAAATTTGTAAATAAATCATATATAATTCCATTGTATAATGTAGGTTTTACACTGAAATTTAAAAAGCGATTAAAATGAGTAAATGTGTGAGTTTGCCAATGTCCCGGAGTTCCCCAGGAGGAGCCGGACAGTGTCACTGGGAAAAGGGATGGGTCTCTGGGTTCTAAGAACGTGGGCTTTTAGAAGCACCCATTGTTCTGTGGATCTGGACAGCTCTGATTGCAGTTTCCAGTACTGGTTTCATGGTGATGGTAACTGCCCCTGTGGCAACACTTTGCCACCCAGCCCAGGTGCCAGCTTGGTGATGTTGAATGTTTATGTCCTTGAGGGCTTTGCCTCTTTTGATTATTCCCCCCACATTTTTTCATCAGCATCTGCTTCCAGTCAGGATACAGCAACACCACTTCTGAATAGATGATCATGTTCCAAGGTGCTTTGAAGGTCTCCTGGGATGAAATGGAAATCACTCCCATTATCAGGGTGACTGCTATCCACCTATGACTTTGTTTTTTTTTTTTTTAACACTGGTGGGGGGCAGTGTTTCCTGCAAACTGGGGAATTTTTATGCAAAGATTTTAGCCTTTTTTTGCTTCAGTTTTTGGTGTAAACATATTTACATAAACACATAAAAACAAGAGCATCCATCATTTAAGATATAACAGGATGCATGCAGCAAAGAGCACTGTGCTGCCTTTCATATCCATTTTTCTCATTGATTATTATTCCTGCCAAACAGGCCTGGGTTTTCTTATTTCCCTTTATTACAGTGTCCACATTAACTGCCCATCTTTTGACATAAATTTTAGGAAATTTGTTCCAAAAACGTTATGCAAGGAATATTGACAATTCAGATTTATTCGTATATTCACAACAAAGTCGTCTCAAAGTACTTTACAGACATATCATTAATCAATCAGACATGATCAATTCAAACCAATATCAACCAGCAACATAGCCATTAAAATGTTTGGAATGTTTTGCTTCACTTCACAGACAAGTGTTGTATAAATGAGGCCCCATACGACCAAGTTTTAAATCCTCCTCCCCAGACACACACATAACAATGTGGGAGTGTGTATGTATCATAACCTTTCTAGATGTTTCCTGCAGATATTTTTGGCCTCAGCTGGTATTTTATCACGCTACACACATCTTTGAAGATGCACTATGCAACTTTCTCACCTTAAAACGTCTTTCTGACATTCCTGACTAGTTTGATGACACAGTGACTGCAGGTGGACATTCGTTAGTGGCTAACAACTTCACAACTTTTGCTTCTGGGATTCCACGTGACATTGCAACTGAGTCTTGCTTTACCCACTGTGACATGCCTTTAACACACTAGTTGTTTTGGCTGATTCAGCAACAAAACACAAGCAGACATCAGAGGAAAAGTAAAGAAAGAGATAGAAAAAGAGATAAGACAAGAGTCAAGATAAGACTGTCTTTTACTTGCTGGAGAGATCTCACAGTACAGGTAGGATAAAGATGATGCTGGATTAGCCATTGATAGGGGGAGAATCACTGAGAAAATCTGCCAAAGTTACTTGGTACATCTCCAACAAGTGTTTACAGACAAATATACAGTGAGGAACTTAAAGTGGAAATGAAACAGGCGATTTTTGGCACTGAAAGTGCTCAAATACATAAAAAAAAAAAAAGAAAAAGAAAACATTAAGCCAAAAATTTGTTTCTAAAAAATAGTTAAACCACCGATATGACCAATTTAACTTCGTAATTTTACCTAGCTGGCAGGTCACAAGCTGCCGTTTTGGTGTGATGTCACTGTCTACATAACGAGGTTGGTTGGCTATTTGGCTGAGTGGAATCTGTAGGTATTACCAGCTACACTACACCTGACAAGCTTTACTACATTCAAGAAGATTATTACAATGGAATCCTATTTATTCAGCCTTTAAGTTTTTCTCTCTTTTTTACTATCAGTCGTGTTTTGCTTATATTGCTCTGGCTGTTATACATACAAGTACAATAAGTGTCCTTTTACCACACACATATTTAAGTTTATTTCCTGCAGGCATAACGTTTTATTTCATTGTATAATCAACTGTACTTATGTAAGTGATCTATATGGAATAAAGTTGTTTTTTTTATTTTTTGTTTGTTTTGTTTTTTTTTTTTACCCTAGAAATTAATCTTCTATTAGCTTGTTGCACAACTACAAACTAGTTAATGAACTTAATCATTTGATGAAGCATGACTATCATTTTCTGAGTTATGTATGAATACATGTAATAATACTAAATTGAACCAATATTTATTCATTTATTTTTCAATCAGTCTCTTTAGATTGACTTCATACAGACAGTGTACCCTTTAGGCCAGGAGGCATTTGGGGAGGAAGACCAGGATCCCTATTCCTGCCTGTGTCGTCCACTCCATCAGGGCTGTTTTCCCTCTCACAATCACCTGTTGTAACCATCATCCCTTTTCCCACATCTTCCAGCCTCCAGGAATCCAACCAGTCAGAAGACACTTCCACGGGAGAAAGTTCTTCTTCATCCTTAAGTATTTTGATTTTTAATGGGGGCAAAGCGAATGTAGGGTACCAAAGATTAAGAACGAATTGAGTTGAAAGAATTACAACAGGTCCAGTTAAAGACAAGGAGGACAGTCACTGGTACATTTTAGAGCTGAGTTTTAGTTGAGAAGAGCAGAGGATAAATAAAGGAAGTACAGGAGAACTATAAAGCAATCATTTTCCTGTTTGTATTATGAACAGAAAACAGTCAGACGTCGGATTTACTAAGTTTACTTCGTTCCTTCCTCCCTCCACATATGCTGAGTTTGTGAGTCAGCTGACTTCAGGCTTTGCCCCATTTGATATTTACCTCCCTGTAAATCTGAGGAGCAGACTGTAACGTGGCCCATACCTCCAAGGTTTCAGCAGCCCCGGAAACAAAACAAGTCAGGATGCCAGGAGGAAGCGCTTAGTTAGGAATAACATGCTGGAAAAATTACCCACATCAATTGCTCCACACTGATAAATATTATATGCACATATGCACACCCAAACAGCATATGTGCTGTTTCGCCCCGTTAGATACAGCTCCCCTACAGCTACAGTACGTAGACGACATTTTACAGCAGCTGGCATGTCATTCAGCACACAGTTTGATACTTCACTAAATACTTTTGTTCACTTGTTTAAAGCTTTAGTTTCATCCTTTAGATAATCCATTAACTAGCTGTTTTAACACTGCAGCAAACTAGGATCCATTACCTTCTTTCTCTAAATTCTCTAAAATTTCTTGCATTTTATCTGTTTTATTTCATTAATTGCATTTCTTTTAATCTTTTTTTTTTTATTTTTTTTTATTATTATTATTATTGCTTTCTGCACCCTGCTGAAATGTTTTATGTAAAGCACTTTGAATTGTCTTGTACATGAAATGTGCTATACAAATAAATTTGCCTTGCCTTGCCTTGCCTAAATTTAAACCAGAGTCCCACCTTTACTGACATCATCACTGCACGCTTCCCCATAAACTTCCCCACTGAAGCGTTTGGTGCAAAACAACTGAATGAGACAACTAAGACCTTTTTTTTACAATTTCAGATGCACTCCAACATTTCAAATGCTTACAAAGAAAATGAATCACAGTCACAGAAACCCTTATTACCACCTCCAGTTATGTTTCCGTCCGTCCGTTTGTCTGTCTGCAACAGAACTCAAACAGTAATGGACAGATTTTGATGAAAATTTCAGGAAATCTTATAGAATAAGAAACAACTGATTAGATTTTTGGGGATCCGGCTCATCTTCTGAATCCAGGAATTTTTCAAAACACTAGCACTGCCAACACTCAGGGACCATCAGCTAAGTCAGGAGATCAGTAAGTGATGCCCTAGTATTGTGAGAACACAAGATTTTTGGAAAACTCCAACATGGCGACCTACTGATCAAACATTTTCATCATTCATAGAAACTTTGCCAATATATACTAGCAATTGGAAAGCTGATCTTTTCTTTGCTTATCAAAATTTTTCTCTTCACAAACACCCTGGAGCAAAAAGAAGAATTGGACCACCTGAAGGAATTTATTGATGACTGTTATGAGCGGTTTGTAATGGGGAAACCTAGTTCGGCCACTCCAGAAACATCCAAAGCATCCGCATCAATAAGATCCCTGACAGGTACAGGAGCTAACTACGAAGAACGCCACCCTCAAGGAGTAAAGCTCTCACCAATGGAATGACCCGACTTCAAGAAGAAAACAAGAACAGTGGAGAAACCGTTACAGACTTGCTGGTGTGGGGCATGAGAGAAAATCTTGTTTTCTTAGGCATCCCTGAGCAGGCTGAAGACCCCGAAGAAAGACTTAATCAAAGCACAGCTTAAACTTCCAGATGACATTGTTAAAGCCATCACATTTACCGGGTCCACCAGATGGGATCTGGGAAACCTGCCAGCGGCAGACCCCAACCCATCGTGGCAAAGTTCGAGCACTTTAAACAGAACGAACAGGTGAAGCTCTGCTGCAGAGCGCTGAAGGGAACAGACTTTAACATTGATGAGCAGTTCCCCGGGAGATCTTGGAGCGACGAAATATTCTGTTCCCGATCCGAAGGAGGTTCATGGAGGGTGGCTCACATGCGGTTCTCCGTGGACCGGCTATTTGTGAACGGGATGTCTGCAGGGATCAATCCGTTACTCCCTGGCTCGGCTAAACTCAGGTGATTGGTTGGATTTATTGTTGGTGAGAAATATCCAATTTGTTCGCTAATTTGCTCATGTTAAATGGGAATACTAACATCACTGCCAGGTTGCTGATCCAGACTGAGGATCCCACTGAAGTCCAGTTAACCCAGTTTGAGATTTATTTCTTCTTTTTGATGTGGTGCTATAGATAGTGTAAACCATGGCCATAAAGTAGATTTATTTTGATCATCTCAACCTACGCTGGAGGAATAAAAGAAAGCTTGAAAGTTTTCTTTAAGTCATCTTTCCTGGTTGCACAAACTAAATAAAAACAGTTTAATCTGGTATGAGAAGAAATCCTCAACAGCTTAATGGGCTTCCTTTGTGTTCTGTGGTATATATGATGACACACGAAGACATGAAGAGCTTTACAGAGGTACAAGACATGTAATTATCTGTCTCTTCCTGCTTGATAGGCTTCGTGGTATTCAATTTTAGAATTACGAGTGACCCGAGTGCTTCTTCAATAATGTTACATCAATATAAAGACATGTTTAATTTCCAATGACAGAACCATCTTGTAGGCATTATTTCTTTCTTTTTTTCAACTTGTAAGAAGAAAATGTTGAAGTCAGCTGATTATTATAAAACACATGAACAAATGCTTTAAAATGAATCCTCTGGATTCCACTAATGTCTCTAAAAACTCAGCTCCTGACTTTCTCTTGCTGTAGTTTCTGTAATAAGTAGAGTCACTGTGGACTGTTGAACATATGTCCCTGGTTGTTTTTAAGCCTCTATGCTGCTGCATTAATACAGAAAACAAATCAAACACGTGTGATGATGTTTTCTTTTTTCCACGAGTCTCCAAAGGTAGGAAGCTTAGCAGCAAACTTCTAAATATTATTATTATGCAAACAGTCAGTGGCTGGACTATGACCCTTGCTGGGACAAATGTTAATCTGTGTAAACTCAGTGGTTTTACAAGCTTGATGTTATTCAGTCATTAGCAGCAGTGAAGCTGACTGTCATCAGTGAACTGTGTTGCTCTTTGTTAAAGGTGTTTGTGAGTAATTTTTGACATGAACTAAATCATGAGACATGTACTAGAATTTGTACAATGTCCAAGCTTGAGGGGCATTTCTAGTGTTTGCTGGGGTGGGGGTCTTCATTGTGATCCAATCTTTGTCCATATAAGCCAATCACACACATGGAAAATAAAGAGCAGAAAGGTGAAAAGTAAGGGAGGGACTCGTTGCACCAAGAGATGTCCCTCAGCAGTCTAATTCTGTGGCAACATAACTAAGGAATGGCTAGACCCCCCGAACTATAAGCTTGAACAAAAAAGTTTTAAGCCTGATCTTACAGGTAGAGAGGGTGTCTGCCTCCCAAAATCCAAGCAGAGCTGTTTCCATAAGAGAGGGGCCTGACAGTCCAAGATTCTGCCTCCTATTGAAGTCCTGGTCATGGAGAGCTTTACATGTGAAGAGAGGAATTTTAAACTCTATCTTGGATTTAACAGGGAGCTGATGAAGAGAAGCTAAAACTGGAGAAATATGATCTCTTCTGCTAGTTCTCATCAGAACCCTCGCTGCAGCATTTTGGATCAGCTGGAGGCTTTTCGGGGCATTATGGAGACAGAACATTAATAAGGAATACCAGTCGTCCAATCTGGAAGTAACGAAAGCATGGACGAGACAGGATCTCCCGAATTCTTGCAATATTATGCAGGTGGAAGAAAGCGGTTTTGAAACTGTGTGTTTTTATGCTGTCTGTGTGTGTATGTGTGTGTGTGCGTGTGTGTATATGTGCCAGGATGACCTGGGTGGCCCTAGGGGTGGTGTGCCATGGGTCTGGGCTCTCCCACTGTCCTCCTCCCCCTCCTCTCCTTCCCCCCTAGGCATGTGGTGGGGATGGTGGGGAGCCCAGACCCACGGCACACCTCCCATAGCCCACCGAGGTCACACACACACATACACGGTTTCCAGAACCACCTTCTTCCACCTACATAATATTGCATAAATTCGGGACATCCTGTCTCATGTAATAGGCAAGGCAAGGCAAATTTATTTGTGTAGCACATTTCATGTACAGTGCTTTACATAAAACAATACAACTGCATTACAAAAACAAAGATTAAAAGAAATTCAATTAATGAAATAAAAACAGAAAGAAGATACTAAAATAAAATAGATGAAATGCAAGAAATGGGAGAAAGACTGTATTAAAACATGATTCTAGCTTAACAGAACCAGCTGCAGATCTGGACTCTAAATAAAAACTAGTCCATGCAGCAGAGAACAGGTGGGTCTTTAACCTGGATCTAAATAAACTGAGTGTTTCAGCTGATCTGAGGCTTGCTGGGAGTTTGTTCCAGACATGTGGAGCATAGAAGCTGAATGCAGCTTCTCCATGTCTGGTTCTGACTCTGGGTACTGATAAGAAACTGGATCCAGATGACCTGAGGGTTCTGGTAGGTTTATACTGGGTCAAGAGGTCACTGATGTATGTTGGTCCTAAACCATTCAGAGCTTTCTAGACCAGCAGCAGAAGTTTAAAGTCTATTCTCTGACGAACAGGCAGCCAGTGTAAAGACCTCAGAGCTGGACTGATGTGGTCCTCTTTCTTGGTCTTAGTGAGGACTGGAGCAGCAGAGTTCTGAATCAGCTGCAGGTGTCTGACTGATGTTTTAGGTAGAACCTGTAAAAACACTGTTACAATAATCAAGCCGACTAAAGATGGAAGCTGGACTAGTTTTTCCAGGTCCTGCTGAGACATCAGATCTTTTACCCTTGTTATGTTCTTAAGGTGATAGTAGGCTGATTTTGTGGTTCCCTTAATGTGTTTCTCAAAGTTAAGGTCTGAGTCCATCACTACGCCCAGATTTCTGGCCTGGGTGGAGGTTTTTAGGTGTATAGACTGAAGCTTTGTGGTGGCACTTAATCGTTTCTCTTTGACTCCAAATACTCTCACCTCAGTTTAGTTTTTGTTTAACTAAAGAAAGTTCAGACACATCCAGTCATTAATCTCCTCAATACATTTATCAAGAGCCTGTACGGGGCCTCGATCTCCTGGTGATATTGTAATATATATCTGTGTGTCATTTACGTAGCTATGGTAACTAGTTTTGTTTTTCTTTATGACGTGTGCCAGTGGGAGCATGTAGATGTTAAACAGAAGAGGCCCCAGGATGGAACCTTGGGGAACTCCACATGTAATTCTTGTCTGCTCAGATGTAAAGTTACCTATTGACACAAAGTACTTTCTGTTCTCTAAATAAGATTTAAACCAGTGTCGTGCCAGAGAGGCCCACCCAGCTCTCCAGTCGTTTAAGTACTATATTGTGGTCAGCTGTATCAAATGCAGCACTGAGGTCCAGTAAGACTAAGACTGACATTTTTTCATCATCTGTGTTCAAACATGTCATTAATGACATTGGTCAGAGCATCTCAGTGCTGTGGTGCTGTCTAAAACCTGACTGGAAGCAGTTGTTTTGTGTTAAAAAGTCGTTTAGTTGATGAAAAACAACTTTTTCAATGATCTTCCTTAGAAAAGGAAGATTTGAGATCAGCCTGTAGTTGCTCATTTGTGTCTTGTCCCTTTTTAGCAGCGGTTTGATTACAGCTGTTTTTAGAATTTGTGGGAAGACGCTGGAAATTAAAGACAAGTTCACAATCTGTAACAGATCTGGCTCCAGAGTCTTTGAGACCTTTTTGAAGAAACCTGTGGGCAGGATGTCCAAGCAGCAAGAGGAAAAGTTCAGCTGACATAAGATGTCGCCCAGATCTTTGCTGTTAATGGGACTGAACTGTGTCATGATGTTTAACTCATTTTCAATGGACACAGTATGGGTTGAACCTGCTGTTGATGAACGAACTGCTTGTCTGATATTCTGGATTTTATCTGTGAAGAATTTGGTGAACTCATTGCAGCCTTGGTGGAACAAAGTTCAGGTGCTACTGACACAGGAGGGTTTGTTAATCTGTCAACAACAGCGAATAAGACCCCAGCATTATGATAGTTTTTGCTAATAATGTCAGAGAAAAAAGACTTTCTTGCATTCCTCAGTTGTAGACTATAAGAGTGAAGTTTCTCTTTATACATGTCATAATGAACCTGTAGATGTGTTTTTCTCCATCTGCGCTCGGCTTTACGACACTGACTTTTTCCATTTTTCACCAGTGTGGAGTTTCTTCAAGGAGACTTTTTCCCCCCAGAGACAACTTCCACCTTAATAGGAGCAATAGCATCCATAATATTTAACATTTTAGCATTTAAAGTAGCAACAAGCTCATTGGCTGAACCCCCTGATAGGGCAGGTGTTAAAGAGAAGACCTGGGTAAACATCCCACTCGTGTTTTTAGCTATACAGCGTTTTGTGATCACCTCCATTGATACATTTGTGTGAACAGAAACTGTACACTCAATGCCGATGAGGCAACTTTCATAGTCGTGATACAGAGAAAACACACAACATATCCAAGCGCTTTTTGGAGAGGAATTTTTGCCTCCTGAGGATGATGACTGGTCACATAGCAACAGTAAAAGTGATGCTAATTTATTAAATCATCACAATGCATCCATCCATAATAACACTGTACTCATAGCGTTAATAGCATATCTGGTGTGGATATAGAGCGATGAGCTGACAGATTTTGTTAATGAGCACATCACAAAACCTTCAATCATATGATTGAATGCAGCATCACCTCTGAATGTAGTAATCAGTGTCCTTCATTTATCTGATATGTAATCACATGCTGAACTCCTCAGGAAGATGGTTTTCAGTGATTCCAACTGTCTCGGCTGAATTAAGTTGACAGTGTAAAAGAAAACTTCACAGTTTTTAATCCTGTTTTCATCCCTGCTTTCACCCTGTTTTTCAGGTTAACCTGAAGTGTGAGAGGTTGGCTTCCTCTCATACTCCATGTTCACCGTGTAGAGTCCTCTCAAGTTGGATTGCAGTGAATTTATGCCCGGAGCTCTTTCTGATTCATAATTATGTTTCCACTCTACATTTGGATCTAGGCTAATATGCATATTTGTATCGTGTGTTACATGCTACGGCTTGCAGATCACGTAATCTGCTTCCCCAGATTGCCAGTGCTAATTAGTCAACCTCACTGTAGTTCATTAAGCTGTGCAAGGTTTTAAGTTCACTTTTCTGTCATTAGTACACAACAAATGTCGATGTACCTGTTGGAATTTATGTCTGATTTGAGTTTAGTTGATGTTTGCTTGGACTGAGAAAGGCTTTCATTAAAACCTGATTCATACTTGCAAACAATGTAGTTTTAAGCTCCACCACCTAAAATATTTACACGAACAAAGACTTTGTTAATGTAAATCCTGACACTCCGTTCCAGCTGCAGAGTGTCCCGGAGCGTGAAACGCAGGAGAAGAAATGTGACAGTCTCTGAATGCTGGCATTTTAGAGTTTAACTCAAAAGTTTATTCTCAGACACAAAAACAGGGAACAAAATGATGCTGGCATTTAACTTATTTATTATTAGGAAGCTTTTCATGCATGAAACACTGATAAAATATTCATTTCTGTACATTTAACTAAAGTTGGAAAGAAGCATCTTATTAATCATTAAAGTTGAAAGAGTTTCCCAGTTAAAACAATTCAAAACACCTCTGTGCCACCTCTGCATCACACACACACACGTGTTCTCATTTCCACTACAGACCCATGTAGATAAATTTACAAAATAGCCGCACACTAACAGGAAGACTTTATTCTGTGTGAGCACTGGCTCAGGCTTCCAACCAGTTCAACAAAGATCCAGTCATGTTGATGGTAAACATCCTTTTATCTTGCATTAAACTCTGGGTCTAAGGTATAATTATGCAGTTTTTACTAGACTTGATTTAACCTTTGTGTTTCACCTTTAAAACAGTTTACCTGCTTTCTTTGGGATCATTCTTTTCAGCACAGCTGCATGTGCAGTTCTTTTCATTTTGACATAAATATTACCATAATGGACCTAAAATACAAAACACATCAGATCTGAGTTGTATATAGTTTGATTTTGTTCAATGAACCAGTAAAACAACGTAAAATGCAAATATCAATGATTGATTAAAAAAACAAAAAAAAAAAAACTAATATAAACATTTAACAAACAACAAACTTATATACTGCTATTTATTTATATTAAAGTGCAGCAATATCTCAGGCCTTTCTTTTTTTTTTGACAACTATTGAATGATAAAAATAGATTTAAACATAAGATGCCGCACGACTCTGATTTCCACTCCAAAAAACAGTTCCAGTCCACTTAAAGACAACAAGGCTTGATCACAGGCTTGACAGATCCAAGGTACATCAGTCCTCCTGTCCACCAGGAGGCAGCACTTCCATCTGCCTTTAGTAGTTCCCCCCCGTACCCTCTTCTTCAGCCATAGATATCTACATGTAGATGCCGGCTCTGACGCTGCTGTCCATTAGAACGATGCGTCAACGCGGCCGCCATCTTGGGGAAGCTGCGTTTACTTCCTGTATTAGTCAAGAGAAGCAGAGGTCTATCACCTATTAGAATCACCATAACTCGCTGAATTTTCAACCGATTTTCAATCAGTTTGGTTTAGTAGAAATGTGACACATATTTATGTAGCGCTTTTTTACACCCTATTACTGGGTTAGCGCCCTGGGTCGAAAGTATTCCCCTTATTTCTAGAATATTTACCCCTTCTTAACCACAGGTTACTTCCTAAAATATAAATCACAAGAGGCCCTGTACAAAAATAATCTGTATTGTATTAAACAGAAATGAAACGGTTGACTGGGAAAAGGAAAAATAAAAATATTAAGCCAAGTTAACTGGTTTCTCAGTCTTAATCAGACAATACCAACAGAAAGGAAACTTATTCAGTCCTTACAAAATAAAAGGATATCACATATAATTTTGCCACCTCTGAACAGAGCTTTAAATTGTGGGCCCACACTCTCACACACACCAGCTGGTGATCAAATAGGTAAAATAAAATAAAATAAAGCCAAGATCAACTAAACCCCTGTTGCAGGCCTGATCGACGCTGGGGAGCGTGGGAGCCAAAAATGTTGAGGCCCTTTATTGCAGTTTACGGAGAACAAGAAAACAAAGTTGGAGTACTCACACCTTGGGCAGAGTCAATGTCAACATCCCTTATTTCACCTCCTGACAGCGTGGAATAGAGGCTTCGGCTGAGACGCGACGAGATGGCCAGCTGAGAATGGCAGGACGCCGTTTCCCTCGTGGCCAGAGGAGCTACCAGGCTTTTCCTGGTCACCTGGAGCGCTATCTGGGCTGCTGTGGAGTACTGTAGTTCTGTCCCTCGTTGCCAGAGGAACTGCCAAGTTTTTCCTGGGCACCTGGAGCGCGGTCTGGGCTGCCGTGGAATAGCTCCACGGTTAGCCGATCCAGTTAGCGTAGCCTGCTAACTGACGTGACGGCAAAGTCTTTCTTTGACGCCCTAACGACTTCCTTTCCTACTGCAGTCCACCGACTGTAGCAGATAAAGTCTGGCAAACGATCAGCACGATCACCTTAAGCAAATACTGCCCTGTTACCGGCCAAATCCTTCAGCAGGTGCCGCTGCAGGCCGAGCCTCACGTGCTGCTCGCGTCTCCCTCCTTTCTGTTTTTTTACTCCCGCCCCTCAGCCAATTGAAAACAAGAACACTGACAAGACAATCCAACGCCCAATCACAGGTTGTAACTGAAACACTGCTAGTTGCACTACACAATAAACTTTCATTTGTACACACAAATAACAAAAAACAGGTGGTGATACAAAACGACACAAAACAGCTCTCTCCAGCAAAACACCCCCAAAGTGAACAAAACATTCACAAAAACATCAATAAAGAAATACCAAATTTCCCAGGGGTTACACCCTCCCCCTCCTTAATGTCTGAATGTCCCCATCAGACTCAAACAAGACTAAACATATAGTCTGTGCTCAACTTTATGAAAGCGTGCTATTGCTGCTGGGTGCATCATGTGGATAACTTATCTGAATTAGCATACCCCTGTACAGAATGGAAACAGGCCTGTCAGAGGGCTGACCAGGCTCATCGTAACTGAGACGCAAAACTGGCTTTACTTTCCTCTTAGCCATGAGCCCGTGAGCTGAATCTGCATACACAGCCGAGGTTTTGGAGATAGGGACGTCTCCCTCCTCCAACTCTGTGTCCACCACAGGGTCTGGCTGTGAATCCAGAGATTCTTCCCCAAACTCTGCTGCCAAAGGAAGTCCAGGCAGTTGGTCCTCTTCAACTGTTAAATCTGGGGTGCCGCAATCAGCAACAGAGGATGAGCTATCCTGCTGGAGCAAGTTTCTATGTCTAAGAATTTGGTCATTACCAGCAGCAAGCTCTAAGTAAGGAACGGAGTAAGAGGTTTCCTCCTCAGATTCTGATGACCACTCATCTATTCTGTGTTCAGTAGCTTGTGATAAGCTCTGTTGAACACTTTTAGCTTTATGTGCTCTCGTCCTTGGTTTATTTGGGTGTGTCTCTTTCTCTGTATGCTCAGTTAGCCTCACCAAGTAACCGATGGGGAGTAAGTGGTCTCGGTGCACCGTCTTTACAATACCCACCCCCTTCTCTGGCTTAACTCGATACACTGGCAAGTTAGGCAATTTGGCAATGACCTTGTATGGTAGTGAGTTCCATCTGTCTTGCAATTTGTGCTTGCCTGTGATTCCCAGATTCCGGACTAAGACACGGTCTCCCTCCTCAAGAGTCTGGTTCCGGACCCGAGCATCATAGTTCCTTTTGTTCCTCTCCTGCTGTTTTGCAGCAACATCAGTAGCTAGCTGATAAGCTCTGTGGAGCTCCTGTCTCAGTTTGGCTACATACTGGCTGTACTTAAAGCCATCCTCCTCATTTAACTGCACGCCAAAACACAGATCTACTGGTAAACGGGCCTCCCTGCCAAACATAAGGAAGTAGGGTGAAAATCCAGTAGCATCGTTTCTGGTGCAGTTATAAGCGTGCACGAGGTGACTTATGTGCTGACTCCATTTATGCTTTTGACCAGGATCGAGGGTACCTAGCATTGACAGAAGCGTTCGGTTGAACCTCTCAGGTTGCGGATCTCCCTGAGGGTGATAAGGCGAGGTCCTTGACTTTCGAATGCCCAACATGGTAAGAAGCTCCTTGATAACTTTGCTCTCAAAGTCTCGCCCCTGATCTGAATGAATACGGGCTGGTAAGCCGTAGTGAACAAAAAACTTCTCAAAGAGGACTCTAGCCACTGTAAGAGCTTTCTGATCTTTTGTTGGGAAAGCCTGAGCATACCTGGTATAATGATCCGTCACAACCAATACATTTGCAATGCCCTTAGAATCAGGTTCAACAGAGAGAAAGTCAATGCACACCAAGTCTAGGGGTCCAGTGCTTGTTATATGCTGTAAAAGTGCAGCTCTCTGGGGAAGCGTTTTTCTGGCAATGCACCTTCCACAGTTCTGAACATACGCTGCTATCTCCGCAGCCATTTTGGGCCAATAAAATCGATCTTTGACCAGATCCGTGGTTCGTTCAATGCCCAGGTGTCCTGTGTCATCGTGCAGGGATTTTAACACCATGGACCGATAATGATCAGGTAAAACCAGCTGGCTTACCTCTTTTCCACAGGGTCTTTTCGTCACCCTGTACAAGAGATTATTTTTGATGTGGAGCTTTGGGAGTTCTCTCTGCAGTAAAGCAATGCCAGGTTTGGACTGTCTGGACACTGAAACACTCTTTCCTGTCTTTATCTGTTGCAGAATGACCCCAATGACAGAGTCTGAACACTGAGCCTCAAGCAACTCTTTCTGGCTTAGCTGTTGAAGTGGGCTCACCTCTAATAGTGCCAGATTAGCATAAACAGCCGGGATAGCTTCCGGGGAAACCCCGAGCTGGTCAACAAGTCTGCCTGTATTACCACTGGTCGTTACAGTAATCTGGCGACACAAGGCTTTAATCCCAGAGGGGGGAACCTGCACCCAGCCCTCCCCTTCTTCCTTTCGTGACAGCATGTCGGCGTCAATGTTTTCACGCCCAGGCTTGTACTGAATGTCAAAGTCATAGGTGGAGAGCGCAGCTAGCCACCTATGGCCCATAGCATTGAGCCGAGCCGTGGTCAAAACATATGTGAGTGGATTGTTATCTGTTCTCACAGAGAACTTTGCGCCGTACAAGTAATCATGGAACTTGTCGACTACTGCCCATTTCAAGGCGAGGAATTCCAACTGGTGGATTGGGTAATTCCTTTCAGCCTGGCTCAACTTTCGACTAGCAAAAGCAACAGGGCGGAGTCCCTCAGGATACTGCTGGTTCAGAACCGCCCCCAGACCATTTAAGCTTGCATCCACATGCAGGATATAAGGCTTTGTCGGGTCTGCAAAAGCCAATACAGGTGCATGCGTAAGCTTGTCGATAATGTGGTGAAAAGCTTCATCACATGCTGCTGTCCAGCGGTCACCAAACGGTTCTGACACCTTGAAGTAGCTAGCCTTCTTTTCTCTGGCAGATGCTTTTCGCTTCTGTTGGGTAGGGGGGTAACCTTTGGTCAACTCTGTAAGAGGGCGGACTATGGCGGAATACTTCTCAATAAACCGCCGATAATATCCACAAAATCCCAAGAATGACCTTAAAGATTTCAAATCAGTTGGTTTTTTCCACTGTGAGACAGCGCTCACTTTCTCTGGATCGGTAGCAACACCAGCTGTAGAGACAATGTGTCCCAAAAACCTCACCTCTGGTTGACAGAATTGACATTTGTCAAGGGCGAGCTTTAGACCACATTCCTCCAGCCGGTCCAAAACTTTGAAGAGACGTTCCTCATGCTCCTCAAGCGTTTTCCCAAACACTATGAGATCATCTAAGTACACAAGGACTTGGATCAAGTTCATGTCTCCAACTGCTCTCTCCATTAACCTTTGAAAGGTTGCTGGAGCACCAGTTATGCCTTGAGGCATCCTCTCAAACTGGAAAAAGCCAAGGGGACAAATGAATGCTGTTGTTTCCTTGTCCTCCTCTGACATTTCCACTTGATAGTATCCACTTTTGAAATCGAGAACGGAGAACCATTTACTTCCGGTCAGACAATCCAGCGCATCATCTATGCGAGGCATAGTGTACTGGTCAGGAATGGTTCGTGAGTTGAGTAGCCGATAGTCAATGCACATTCTCACTTTGCCATTTTTCTTTCTCACTATAACAATAGGAGACGCATAGGGACTCCTGGACTCTTTAATTATGCCAGCAGCCAACAGTTCTTGTATGTGGCGCCGAACATCCTCAATGTCAGCAGGAGCAATCCTGCGAGACCTCTCTCTAAATGGGCGAGAGTCTCTTAGTCTTATCTGGTGTGTCACCCCCTTTGCACATCCCACATCCCACTCATCTAGCGAGAATACATTCACTCTCTTAGAAAGCTTGGTAGCTAACCTGGTCTTCCATACTTCTGGGACAGGTGAATCACCAAAGTTAAACAGCTTTGGGTCCACAGAGCTCTTGAAAGAGTCTGTTTTTAGCTCAGTGACTGTGTCTACTAGGCTGACTTGAGCAAGGACTGTTCCTTTGGGGAGCGCAGTTTCCTTTTGAGACTCGTTTCTGAGACAGAGAGTGAAACTATGAGCATTCATGGCTGAGGGCGGCAGTACCACGGGGGGAACCAGTACACTGGCTGGAACATTAGGTGTTTCAATACTCTCCACCATTAGGATACTACCATTCATTGGTTGCATTTGCTCCACTTTGCATTGAGCAAAATGCACACCTCCTGGCGGGATCGTGAGTAGGCCAGGGCCTTGCCATTTTACATGACCTACCACACCCATAGATGGATCACCTAGTGGAGCACACTTTTCCTTGGTGGTAGCACAAATTCTCAAAGCATGCGCTCCATCAGCTCCCTCAAACTCCTCTGCATGAGTTAATAGGGAGCGTAGTTTATTTGAATTGGTACCAATGATGACTGGAACCGGATCAGGACTCTTTGGGTCGGGGCATACAAGGGCCAGAATGGAGACAGTTTCTAGAGCTCCTTTATGACTGGATGGGAGCCCCACATCAACAGCCACATACCCCTTGTATGGATAATCTGTGTCACTTAAGCCCCATATGGCCAGGTCTGTGAGTGGCTGGATGGGCACATTGGAGATATGGTGGGAATACCAGCTCTCAAATATGATGGTGACCCTTGAACCACTGTCCAGTAGGGCTTTGCAGGGCTGTCCTTCAATAGTCACATTGACCGTCATAGAGGGACCCACAAGTCCCTTAAGAAGGCCATCAGACTGAGATGCATGCACTGAGCTCTGTTTGACAGAGCCAACCCCTTTAGTTTCTACATTGGCATGTACTGTGTTTTTCTCTTCCCTACTTCTGCGAAGAGCACCACGTAGCTTCTGAATCACTTTAGCTGGGTTCTCAGGCAACTTACAGCGAGTAGCTATGTGCCCATCTCCACCGCATCGGTAACAAAAGAAACTGTCTGAATCTGTCATAACAGTCTGCTTCCCAACACGGCTAGGGTGACTTCGCTCTCCTTTTATTGGAGACGGTTTAGCAGCAGAACCGTGCGATATTGACATCACTGTCAACTGCTGTTGCAGCTGCTGCACCTGCTGCTTTAACTTCTGCACCTCGCTGTCTGTCTCCATCTCTCTGTTTTTCTTAACTGGTTTTGAATGTGTTTCTTTGTCTGGTTGCTTAGCTGTTAGCTCAGCTAACTGTGAGCGCAACTCTTTAACCTCAGTCTTTAACTCTTGAACTTCCACTGCTCTGGTTTTTGTGTCTTCATTAACTCTTACTGGTCTTACTGCTGCATTTAGTTTGCGTCGTGACATCTCATATTCCTCCTCCTCCCTGATCTCATTCAGAAGCTTTAAGAAGGTAGGTGGTTGATCCCTCCTTTCTCTCAGCCTTAGATGTAATAACATAAGGTCAGACTCGGCAGCACCTCTTATAAGCTGATCAATCCTAGCCCGATCTGCTCTGTGGCTAGGAAGACCACCGTTTTGTATAACCTTTATCAGCAAGCGTTCTACCCTTCTCAAAAAGTCAGACAACTTCTCTTTAGGTTGTTGATGCAAGCTCCGGAACGCAAAATACAAGTCCTCTCCTGACTCGGGAGTACCAAAAGCATTCTCAAGTGCTTCCAGATATTCCTCAGCACTTGCTTCAGGTTTGTTTAAACGCACTGCCTGAAAAATTTCTAGAGCAGGACCTTTGAGACTCTCAACGATTCTCTTACGTTTTTCTCTGTTAGAACAGTCGCACTCTTCAATCATTAGGCGTGCCTGTTCAAGCCAATGTTCAAAATCTTCTTCCCCTGCAGGTGTGGGAAGATTCCCTGAGAATGTGCGCAGGCGGCGAAATGCAGTGTTCTCATTCGGAGGTTTAAAAGTTTTTCCTAATAAATCTCCTACTGCCTGTATTATGGACTCTGGCAAACCTCTCTGTGAGCCTCCAGATAACAGTACACATACATCATCAAGAGTTTTTCCCTCCTCTTTCATTAATTTCTGGAGCTTGGTTGAGAAATCCTCATCAGTGGTTTCTGACTGAATGAGTAGAACTTTCCATTTGGCCTGTCCATCTGAGGACATTACGAAAGGAGGGATGCGTTCTGGGTCCACTTCATTGTGGCATTCACACAGCACAACATTGCTGTTTAGCTCACGGTCTAGTTGAGTATCTCTCACTCTAACTTTTCCAAATGCTTTTACTGACTGTGCAGTCTCTTCAATGTCTGCTACTTCAACTGCAGATGGAACATCACATAACACAAAGGCATGCACTGGATTTATGTTTACTTCACTACACCAGGATGTAAACTTAGCTCTTAACTGGGCCTCTTTCTGGCTAGACATTTTGCTGAATGTTGGTACCACTATCTCTATTATTTTTATTTTTATTCCAAAGGGGATTCAAATATAGGTTTGGGAAAAATCCCAGCGGTGCCTCCAAATTATGTAGCGCTTTTTTACACCCTATTACTGGGTTAGCGCCCTGGGTCGAAAGTATTCCCCTTATTTCTAGAATATTTACCCCTTCTTAACCACAGGTTACTTCCTAAAATATAAATCACAAGAGGCCCTGTACAAAAATAATCTGTATTGTATTAAACAGAAATGAAACGGTTGACTGGGAAAAGGAAAAATAAAAATATTAAGCCAAGTTAACTGGTTTCTCAGTCTTAATCAGACAATACCAACAGAAAGGAAACTTATTCAGTCCTTACAAAATAAAAGGATATCACATATAATTTTGCCACCTCTGAACAGAGCTTTAAATTGTGGGCCCACACTCTCACACACACCAGCTGGTGATCAAATAGGTAAAATAAAATAAAATAAAATAAAGACCAGATCAACTAAACCCCTGTTGCAGGCCTGATCGACGCTGGGGAGCGTGGGAGCCAAAAATGTTGAGGCCCTTTATTGCAGTTTACGGAGAACAAGAAAACAAAGTTGGAGTACTCACACCTTGGGCAGAGTCAATGTCAACATCCCTTATTTCACCTCCTGACAGCGTGGAATAGAGGCTTCGGCTGAGACGCGACGAGATGGCCAGCTGAGAATGGCAGGACGCCGTTTCCCTCGTGGCCAGAGGAGCTACCAGGCTTTTCCTGGTCACCTGGAGCGCTATCTGGGCTGCTGTGGAGTACTGTAGTTCTGTCCCTCGTTGCCAGAGGAACTGCCAAGTTTTTCCTGGGCACCTGGAGCGCGGTCTGGGCTGCCGTGGAATAGCTCCACGGTTAGCCGATCCAGTTAGCGTAGCCTGCTAACTGACGTGACGGCAAAGTCTTTCTTTGACGCCCTAACGACTTCCTTTCCTACTGCAGTCCACCGACTGTAGCAGATAAAGTCTGGCAAACGATCAGCACGATCACCTTAAGCAAATACTGCCCTGTTACCGGCCAAATCCTTCAGCAGGTGCCGCTGCAGGCCGAGCCTCACGTGCTGCTCGCGTCTCCCTCCTTTCTGTTTTTTTACTCCCGCCCCTCAGCCAATTGAAAACAAGAACACTGACAAGACAATCCAACGCCCAATCACAGGTTGTAACTGAAACACTGCTAGTTGCACTACACAATAAACTTTCATTTGTACACACAAATAACAAAAAACAGGTGGTGATACAAAACGACACAAAACAGCTCTCTCCAGCAAAACACCCCCAAAGTGAACAAAACATTCACAAAAACATCAATAAAGAAATACCAAATTTCCCAGGGGTTACATTTATAATACAACAGATTTTTTAAATTTTATTTATATCATGCAGACACTCAGACACACACCCACATACATCCTGAATGTTTCCTACAATAATCAAAGAAATAATAATGGTGATGCTCATATATGGAGTTATATTTTTATTCATGTTTTTATTATGAATAATATAAAATAAATAAGAAAAATAAAGGAATGAGTTAAAAAAAAACACAAAACAGAAACACACACACACACATACAAAAAAACCTTTTTACTAAATTAAAAATTTACCAAAAACAAAAACAAAATACCTCAGTTAAAGCTACATCTGTTCCTCTTGCCATTTTGATACAAACTACAAAACCCAGATTTACTTCTGATGTGACGAGCCCAACATGTTTCAAGTAATGAACCTGATAAAGGTACCAAACAACACAACACCAAAATAAAACAGACGTTTTTTAACACCTCAAAGAAAAAATGAATAGAATTCAAGACCAGAGAAATTTGTGAAAGTACTTAAGGGTTCATTCAAAAGGAACCATTTCTAATGTCGTATTTTATTATCATTTATTGGGGACGTTGTGTTAGGGAAATATTAGGATTACAGGAGAAATTGTCAAAGATGGTCAGGAAAATTAAAAATGGATGGTATCCCTCCGTCCTTTAAAGCAGTGGACAGTTCAGTCCTGTCAAAGTCTTCGGGGTTAAAATGTGGCTGCAGACGACTGAACAGTCCTTCAGAACAAAGTCTCTCCTCCTGAGTGATGCTACCCATGCTGCCTCCTACATTTATCTGCTGGAAACATACACACTAAACAATTCCCTCTGAACAACGCTCAGTTCTTATGTAGCTACAGTTCAGGTACATAACTTAGGTTGGCAGGAAAGTTCCTGTTAGTGCCATGGAGCGGATTAAATGGATAATGTTGGAATGACATGACCTACTTAGCACAATTACATAAAGGGTCTGATTGCCAAATGTCCCTTAAATCATCTTACTGCTGTCTTACGAATGCTGGGCTTACACCAAACGATTTTCACCATTGCAGACTAAAAACAGAAGTCTTTAGTAAATCTAGGAGTCTTACTGGAGTCGTTAGGTTTAAGGTGGTAATCTGCGCTGTTTCATGTCAGTCTGTCCCTAGTCTTTGGTCTGAGACAATATCAAATGTGTTTGATATTATCGCAACTTGCAGTGACGAAACACGATAAACAGACAAAAGATGAGCTCTGACAGAAGCAGGAACAGGCATCCTGACAGTCAGAACGACGAAAAACGGGCGCGAAAAAAAAAAAAAAGACGAACAAGAAGCGGTGATCAAACGTCGTCGGTGGAGCGTCCAGCAAGAGGAGCGGATGGTTGTTAGAAATGTCTGCTGTGGATTATTGATGTGTTACAGTATAATGATCCAACAAATGAGGGAAGAATAAAAACTCATTCATCCGTCCAGATTCTGGTGAGTGGGTGTAACACCTGGTGGAGATGCAAAGCCACACTTAATAATGATGATGTGTAATTCCCTCCTGGAGGGAAACTCTCCCCTTGTTTGCTTTGCTGTGTGCAGATCAGCCCTGTTTGATATCACCTGTCTCAAAAAATGCTAAAAGAATCTAGTTGTAGTCTTGTAAACAGTGATTCACGGTCTTTGTCAAATCTGAGTCTGATACTCTAACAGCATGTTTGGTGGTTTTAAGACAGCTATCTACATTTGTCTTTAGATGTGAGCAGGTGTGAGCTGGTAGTTTTCTGATAGTCTTTTGCAAATCTTTTGAAAAACTTCTGATGTAAGCCCACCAAAACAAAAAGATTTTTTGGTTTTCTTGTCCTGACATGAGCCAGTTTAATTTATGTTAGCTTAAGAGATACAATTAAATTCAACAAGTTCATAACAGTTAAATAATATAAAACCACTTCTTACTTGTGAAATGTTCCCTTCTTGGTTTCGGTGTTTCTTTCACAGGAACATCCATATGCAGCACAAAAAGTCTGGCAATTTGGTTTCACACACACAGTCCGACTGATCTGACCGGGTCTGAAACCCTGGCCCAAGATGGCGGCCATGTTGACATGCCTGACGCGCCTGAATGTGGCATCTGCGTGTATATATCTATGTTCTTCAGCAACCACGTGCATCATAAAACTGTCATGTGATTCTTTGTTGTGTTGCATTTTTCCACCAATAAGAACCAGAGTTTTTTTTTTTTTTTTTTTTTTTTTTTTTGTTTTTTTGTTTTTTTGTGCTTGTAAGAGGTTTCTTTAGAATTTGTTGCTTCTACCGTGTCTTCCTGCACCAAACATGACAGTAATAGTAACAGCACAGTAATATACACCCAAAAGTATTTTGAAAATCACTGACTGTAACTCTGGCTTGATTCGGTCCATCAACACTATTTAAAAACTGTAGTTTTGGCACTATTGGTAAAAGTTTAAACACAGGCTTTGTGTTGTCATGTCATTTGCCGCTACCGTCGCACTCAGAGTGTTAAGCTTATGAGAGAGTGACCTGGTTGGTCTCCATAACTCCCCCAGACCTTCACATCAGAAAGCAGCATTGTGTTGTTAGGGGCTGGAGTGATCTGGAGGTCCAATCAGACAAATTGTAGTGATGTGCAGGTGATATCACAACTTAAAATCTTGTGTCGCCTTTCAGAATCACACTATGTCCAAACTGTGAGTTGGAGCTTACTGTATAGATGTCATGTGACCAATGACGAAGCTTCATACGTCACTGGTGCTTCAGCTGATTCACAGCATGTTTGGTGGTTTTAAGACAGCTGTCTTCTTTTCCTGGTCAAAAGATTCTGGATGGTTACGGGACGAGTAAGGCAACTTACTCAAAAGAAAAAGAAAATTGTTTAGTGAAGGTGTTGGTTGTTGGTAAAGGAGGAATTGTTATTTAATTAAACAGCAGAACAATAACTCTGAAATATCTACTGTCAGCCTGGAATTTGATTAATTAATTTGGGGGCAGCATTGGATTACCGTGGCTAATTAAGTTAGGACATGCTGTAACTTTGTTTAAAACCTCAGGCTAGCTAGAAAATTAGCCCCATAAATAAATAAAGCCATGCAGGTCGTTGTAGTTTTATTTACATGACTGAGGTCTGCCTTCTGACAACAGAAGTTACTCTGAATATAATGAATCATCCAGGAGGGAGTTTTTCTCTTTTGTTACAGTCTAATAGAGAAGAAATAGAGTCTGATAGAGGCTGACTGGTCTGTAGTCAGATAAATTATCTCCTGAACGGTAGAAACAGTTATTTTCAGATCACACCTGAAAATAACTGTTGCTGCTTCATGGTCAGTGAGCTCTGGCAGGAGTTGACAGCATATCAGCAGGTCAGACGGGTGGTCCAAGGTGGTCCACAGCTTTCTGTAGAGCTTTCAGCAATTTCAAGGAAACGTGCAGTAACTTTGTGTGACCATCATGTTCCTTTTCAATTTAGCTTTATTTATACAGCACCAATTCACAGCAAAGAGAACTTAAGGCACTTTTACAGAAACCATCCAATTCAATCCAGTCCAGTGTGTTCCAGTTAAAATCCGATTATTACTGAGCCATTACATGAGCCACATTAGTCCAGTTTGTAATAGCTGTGTTCACTTAAACCAGTTCATACAAATAATGACCTGGCTATGGAAACCACCACACTAGATCAGATCTTTGATTCAAAACCTCCATCAGAACCAGAACCAGGCAGATAAACTGTTATCAGAACCAGGAAGGAAAACCTCCATCAGAACCAGAACCAGGCAGATAAACTGTTATAAGAACCAGGAAGAAAAACCTCCATCAGAACCAGAACCAGAACCAGGCAGATAAACTGTTATCAGAACCAGGAAGGAAAACCTCCATCAGAACCAGAACCAGAACCAGGCAGATAAACTGTTATCAGAACGAGGAAGGAAAACCTCCATCAGAACCAGAACCAGGCAGATAAACTGTTATCAGAACCAGGAAGGAAAACCTCCATCAGAACCAGAACCAGGCAGATAAACTGTTATAAGAACCAGGAAGAAAAGCCTCCATCAGAACCAGAACCAGAACCAGAACCAGGCAGATAAACTGTTATCAGAACCAGGAAGGAAAACCTCCATCAGAACCAGAACCAGAACCAGGCAGATAAACTGTTATCAGAACGAGGAAGGAAAACCTCCATCAGAACCAGAACCAGGCAGATAAACTGTTATCAGAACCAGGAAGGAAAACCTCCATCAGAACCAGAACCAGAACTAGGCAGATAAACTTATCAGAACCAGGAAGGAAAACCTCCATCAGAACCAGAACCAGGCAGATAAACTGTTATCAGAACCAGGAAGGAAAACCTCCATCAGAACCAGAACCAGAACCAGGCAGATAAACTTTTATAAGAACCAGGAAGGAAAACCTCCATCAGAACCAGAACCAGAACCAGGCAGAAAACTGTTATCAGAACCAGGAAGGAAAACCTCCATCAGAACCAGAACCAGAACCAGGCAGATAAACTGTTATCAGAACCAGGAAGGAAAGCCTCCATCAGAACCAGAATCAGGCAGAAAACTGTTATCAGAACCAGGAAGGAAAACCTCCATCAGAACCAGAACCAGGCAGATAAACTGTTATCAGAACCAGGAAGGAAAACCTCCGTCAGAACCAGAACCAGGCAGATAAACTGTTATCGGAACCAGGAAGAAAAAACCTCCATCAGAACCAGAACCAGGCAGATAAACTGTTAAAAGAACCAGGAAGAAAAACCTCCATCAGAACCAGAACCAGAACCAGGCAGATAAACTGTTATCAGAACCAGGAAGGAAAACCTCCATCAGAAACAGAACTAGGCAGATAAACTTATCAGAACCAGGAAGGAAAACCTCCATCAGAACCAGAACCAGGCAGATAAACTGTTATCAGAACCAGGAAGGAAAACCTCCATCAGAACCAGAACCAGGCAGATAAACTGTTATCAGAACCAGGAAGGAAAACCTCCGTCAGAACCAGAACCAGGCAGATAAACTTATCAGAACCAGGAAGGAAAACCTCCATCAGAACCAGAACCAGGCAGATAAACTGTTATCAGAACCAGGAAGGAAAACCTCCATCAGAACCAGAACCAGAACCAGGCAGATAAACTGTTATAAGAACCAGGAAGGAAAACCTCCATCAGAACCAGAACCAGAACCAGGCAGAAAACTGTTATCAGAACCAGGAAGGAAAACCTCCATCAGAACCAGAACCAGAACCAGGCAGATAAACTGTTATCAGAACCAGGAAGGAAAGCCTCCATCAGAACCAGAATCAGGCAGAAAACTGTTATCAGAACCAGGAAGGAAAACCTCCATCAGAACCAGGAAGGAAAACCTCCATCAGAACCAGAACCAGGCAGATAAACTGTTATAAGAACCAGGAAGGAAAACCTCCATCAGAACCAGAACCAGGCAGAAAACTGTTATCAGAACCAGGAAGGAAAACCTCCATCAGAACCAGAACCAGGCAGATAAACTGTTATCAGAACCAGGAAGGAAAACCTCCATCAGAACCAGAACCAGAACCAGGCAGATAAACTGTTATCAGAACCAGGAAGGAAAACCTCCATCAGAACCAGAACCTGGCAGATAAACTGTTATCAGAACCAGGAAGGAAAACCTCCATCAGAACCAGAACCAGAACCAGGCAGAAAACTGTTATCAGAACCAGGAAGGAAAACCTCCATCAGAACCAGAAACAGGCAGATAAACTGTTATCAGAAACAGGAAGGAAAACCTCCATCAGAACCAGAACCAGGCAGATAAACTGTTATCAGAACCAGGAAGGAAAACCTCCATCAGAACCAGAACCAGAACCAGGCATATAAACTGTTATCAGAACCAGGAAGGAAAACCTCCATCACAACCAGAACCAGGCAGATAAACTGTTATCAGAACCAGGAAGGAAAACCTCCATCAGAACCAGAACCAGGCAGATAAACTGTTATCAGAACCAGGAAGGAAAACCTCCATCAGAACCAGAACCAGGCAGAAAACTGTTATCAGAACCAGGAAGGAAAACCTCCATCAGAACCAGAACCAGGCAGAAAACTGTTATCAGAAACAGGAAGGAAAACCTCCATCAGAACCAGAACCAGGCAGAAAACTGTTATCAGAAACAGGAAGGAAAACCTCCATCAGAACCAGAACCAGGCAGATAAACTGTTATCAGAACCAGGAAGGAAAACCTCCATCAGAACCAGAACCAGAACCAGGCAGATAAACTGTTATAAGAACCAGGAAAGAAAACCTCCATCAGAACCAGAACCAGAACCAGGCAGAAAACTGTTATCAGAACCAGGAAGGAAAACCTCCATCAGAACCAGAAACAGGCAGATAAACTGTTATCAGAACCAGGAAGGAAAACCTCCGTCAGAACCAGAACCAGGCAGATAAACTGTTATCAGAACCAGGAAGAAAAAACCTCCATCAGAACCAGAACCAGGCAGATAAACTGTTAAAAGAACCAGGAAGGAAAACCTCCATCAGAACCAGAACCAGAACCAGGCAAATAAACTGTTATCAGAACGAGGAAGGAAAACCTCCATCAGAACCAGAACCAGGCAGATGAACTGTTATCAGAACCAGGAAGGAAAACCTCCGTCAGAAACAGAACCAGGCAGATAAACTGTTATCAGAACCAGGAAGGAAAACCTCCATCAGAACCAGAACCAGGCAGATAAACTGTTATCAGAACCAAGAAGGAAAACCTCCATCAGAACCAGAACCAGGCAGATAAACTGTTATCAGAACCAGGAAGGAAAACTTCCATCAGAACCAGAACCAGGCAGATAAACTGTTATCAGAACCAGGAAGGAAAACCTCCATCAGAACCAGAACCAGAACCAGGCAGATAAACTGTTATCAGAACCAGGAAGGAAAACCTCCATCAGAACCAGAACCAGAACCAGGCAGATAAACTGTTATAAGAACCAGGAAAGAAAACCTCCATCAGAACCAGAACCAGAACCAGGCAGAAAACTGTTATCAGAACCAGGAAGGAAAACCTCCATCAGAACCAGAAACAGGCAGATAAACTGTTATCAGAACCAGGAAGGAAAACCTCCGTCAGAACCAGAACCAGGCAGATAAACTGTTATCAGAACCAGGAAGAAAAAACCTCCATCAGAACCAGAACCAGGCAGATAAACTGTTAAAAGAACCAGGAAGGAAAACCTCCATCAGAACCAGAACCAGAACCAGGCAAATAAACTGTTATCAGAACGAGGAAGGAAAACCTCCATCAGAACCAGAACCAGGCAGATGAACTGTTATCAGAACCAGGAAGGAAAACCTCCGTCAGAAACAGAACCAGGCAGATAAACTGTTATCAGAAACAGGAAGGAAAACCTCCATCAGAACCAGAACCAGGCAGATAAACTGTTATCAGAACCAAGAAGGAACACCTCCATCAGAACCAGAACCAGGCAGAAAACTGTTATCAGAAACAGGAAGGAAAACCTCCATCAGAACCAGAACCAGGCAGATAAACTGTTATCAGAACCAGGAAGGAAAACCTCCATCAGAACCAGAACCAGAACCAGGCAGAAAACTGTTATCAGAACCAGGAAGGAAAACCTCCATCAGAACCAGAAACAGGCAGATAAACTGTTATCAGAACCAGGAAGGAAAACCTCCGTCAGAACCAGAACCAGAACCAGGCAGATAAACTGTTATCAGAACCAGGAAGGAAAACCTCCATCAGAACCAGAACCAGGCAAATAAACTGTTTTCAGAACCAGGAAGGAAAACCTCCATCAGAACCAGAACCAGAACCAGGCAGATAAACTCTTATCAGAACCAGGAAGAAAAAACCTCCATCAGAACCAGAACCAGGCAGATAAACTGTTAAAAGAACCAGGAAGGAAAACCTCCATCAGAACCAGAACCAGAACCAGGCAGATAAACTGTTATCAGAACGAGGAAGGAAAACCTCCATCAGAACCAGAACCAGGCAGATGAACTGTTATCAGAACCAGGAAGGAAAACCTCCGTCAGAAACAGAACCAGGCAGATAAACTGTTATCAGAACCAGGAAGGAAAACCTCCATCAGAACCAGAACCAGGCAGATAAACTGTTATCAGAACCAAGAAGGAAAACCTCCATCAGAACCAGAACCAGGCAGATAAACTGTTATCAGAACCAGGAAGGAAAACTTCCATCAGAACCAGAACCAGGCAGATAAACTGTTATCAGAACCAGGAAGGAAAACCTCCATCAGAACCAGAACCAGAACCAGGCAGATAAACTGTTATCAGAACCAGGAAGGAAAACCTCCATCAGAACCAGAACCAGGCAGAAAACTGTTATCAGAAACAGGAAGGAAAACCTCCATCAGAACCAGAACCAGGCAGATAAACTGTTATCAGAACCAAGAAGGAAAACCTCCATCAGAACCAGAACCAGGCAGAAAACTGTTATCAGAAACAGGAAGGAAAACCTCCATCAGAACCAGAACCAGGCAGATAAACTGTTATCAGAACCAGGAAGGAAAACCTCCATCAGAACCAGAACCAGAACCAGGCAGAAAACTGTTATCAGAACCAGGAAGGAAAACCTCCATCAGAACCAGAAACAGGCAGATAAACTGTTATCAGAACCAGGAAGGAAAACCTCCGTCAGAACCAGAACCAGAACCAGGCAGATAAACTGTTATCAGAACCAGGAAGGAAAACCTCCATCAGAACCAGAACCAGGCAAATAAACTGTTTTCAGAACCAGGAAGGAAAACCTCCATCAGAACCAGAACCAGAACCAGGCAGATAAACTCTTATCAGAACCAGGAAGGAAAACCTCCATCAGAACCAGAACCAGGCAAATAAACTGTTTTCAGAACCAGGAAGGAAAACCTCCATCAGAACCAGAACCAGAACCAGGCAGAAAACTGTTATCAGAACCAGGAAGGAAAACCTCTATCAGAACCAGAACCAGAACCAGGCAGATAAACTGTTATCAGAACCAGGAAGGAAAGCCTCCATCAGAACCAGAAACAGGCAGATAAACTGTTATCAGAAACAGGAAGGAAAACCTCCATCAGAACCAGAACCAGGCAGATAAACTGTTATCAGAACCAAGAAGGAAAACCTCCATCAGAACCAGAACCAGGCAGAAAACTGTTATCAGAAACAGGAAGGAAAACCTCCATCAGAACCAGAACCAGGCAGATAAACTGTTATCAGAACCAGGAAGGAAAACCTCCATCAGAACCAGAACCAGAACCAGGCAGAAAACTGTTATCAGAACCAGGAAGGAAAACCTCCATCAGAACCAGAAACAGGCAGATAAACTGTTATCAGAACCAGGAAGGAAAACCTCCGTCAGAACCAGAACCAGAACCAGGCAGATAAACTGTTATCAGAACCAGGAAGGAAAACCTCCATCAGAACCAGAACCAGGCAAATAAACTGTTTTCAGAACCAGGAAGGAAAACCTCCATCAGAACCAGAACCAGAACCAGGCAGATAAACTCTTATCAGAACCAGGAAGGAAAACCTCCATCAGAACCAGAACCAGGCAAATAAACTGTTTTCAGAACCAGGAAGGAAAACCTCCATCAGAACCAGAACCAGAACCAGGCAGAAAACTGTTATCAGAACCAGGAAGGAAAACCTCTATCAGAACCAGAACCAGAACCAGGCAGATAAACTGTTATCAGAACCAGGAAGGAAAGCCTCCATCAGAACCAGAATCAGGCAGAAAACTGTTATCAGAACCAGGAAGGAAAACCTCCATCAGAACCAGAACCAGGCAGATAAACTGTTATCAGAACCAGGAAGGAAAACCTCCGTCAGAACCACAACCAGGCAGATAAACTGTTATCGGAACCAGGAAGAAAAAACCTCCATCAGAACCAGAACCAGGCAGATAAACTGTTAAAAGAACCAGGAAGGAAAACCTCCATCAGAACCAGAACCAGAACCAGGCAGATAAACTGTTATCAGAACCAGGAAGGAAAACCTCCATCAGAACCAGAACCAGAACTAGGCAGATAAACTTATCAGAACCAGGAAGGAAAACCTCCATCAGAACCAGAACCAGGCAGATAAACTGTTATCAGAACCAGGAAGGAAAACCTCCGTCAGAACCAGAACCAGGCAGATAAACTGTTATCAGAACCAGGAAGAAAAAAACTCCATCAGAACCAGAACCAGGCAGATAAACTGTTAAAAGAACCAGGAAGGAAAACCTCCATCAGAACCAGAACCAGAACTAGGCAGATAAACTTATCAGAACCAGGAAGGAAAACCTCCATCAGAACCAGAACCAGGCAGAAAAACTGTTATAAGAACCAGGAAGGAAAACCTCCGTCAGAACCAGAACCAGGCAGATAAACTGTTATCAGAACCAGGAAGAAAAAAACTCCATCAGAACCAGAACCAGGCAGATAAACTGTTAAAAGAACCAGGAAGGAAAACCTCCATCAGAACCACAACCAGAACCAGGCAGATAAACTGTTATCAGAACCAGGAAGGAAAACCTCCATCAGAACCAGAACCAGGCAGAAAACTGTTATCAGAACCAGGAAGGAAAACCTCCATCAGAACCAGAACCAGAACCAGGCAGATAAACTGTTATCAGAACCAGGAAGAAAAAACCTCCATCAGAACCAGAACCAGGCAGATAAACTGTTATCAGAACCAGGAAGGAAAACCTCCATCAGAACCAGAACCAGGCAGATAAACTGTTATCAGAACCAGGAAGGAAAACCTCCATCAGAACCAGAACCAGGCAGAAAACTGTTATCAGAAACAGGAAGGAAAACCTCCATCAGAACCAGAATCAGGCAGAAAACTGTTATCAGAAACAGGAAGGAAAACCTCCATCAGAACCAGAACCAGGCAGATAAACTGTTATCAGAACCAGGAAGGAAAACCTCCATCAGAACCAGAACCAGAACCAGGCAGATAAACTGTTATCAGAACCAGGAAGGAAAACCTCCATCAGAACCAGAACCAGGCAGATAAACTGTTATCAGAACCAGGAAGGAAAACCTCCATCAGAACCAGAACCAGGCAGATAAACTGTTATCAGAACCAGGAAGGAAAACCTCCATCAGAACCAGAACCAGAACCAGGTAGATAAACTGTTATAAGAACCAGGAAGGAAAACCTCCATCAGAACCAGAACCAGAACCAGGCAGAAAACTGTTATCAGAACCAGGAAGGAAAACCTCCATCAGAACCAGAAACAGGCAGATAAACTGTTATCAGAACCAGGAAGGAAAACCTCCGTCAAAACCAGAACCAGGCAGATAAACTGTTATCAGAACCAGGAAGAAAAAACCTCCATCAGAACCAGAACCAGGCAGATAAACTGTTAAAAGAACCAGGAAGGAAAACCTCCATCAGAACCAGAACCAGAACCAGGCAAATAAACTGTTATCAGAACGAGGAAGGAAAACCTCCATCAGAACCAGAACCAGGCAGATGAACTGTTATCAGAACCAGGAAGGAAAACCTCCGTCAGAACCAGAACCAGGCAGATAAACTGTTATCAGAACCAGGAAGGAAAACCTCCATCAGAACCAGAACCAGAACCAGGCAGATAAACTGTTATCAGAACCAGGAAGGAAAACCTCCATCAGAACCAGAACCAGAACCAGGCAGATAAACTGTTATCAGAACCAGGAAGGAAAACTTCCATCAGAACCAGAACCAGGCAGATAAACTGTTATCAGAACCAGGAAGGAAAACCTCCATCAGAACCAGAACCAGGCAGATAAACTGTTATCAGAACCAGGAAGGAAAACCTCCATCAGAACCAGAACCAGAACCAGGCAGATAAACTGTTATCAGAACCAGGAAGGAAAACCTCCATCAGAACCAGAACCAGGCAGAAAACTGTTATCAGAAACAGGAAGGAAAACCTCCATCAGATCCAGAACCAGGCAGATAAACTGTTATCAGAACCAGGAAGGAAAACCTCCATCAGAACCAGAACCAGGCAGATAAACTGTTATCAGAACCAGGAAGGAAAACCTCCATCAGAACCAGAACCAGAACCAGGCAGAAAACTGTTATCAGAACCAGGAAGGAAAACCTCCATCAGAACCAGAACCAGGCAGAAAACTGTTATCAGAAACAGGAAGGAAAACCTCCATCAGAACCAGAACCAGGCAGATAAACTGTTATCAGAACCAGGAAGGAAAACCTCCATCAGAACCAGAACCAGGCAGAAAACTGTTATCAGAACCAGGAAGGAAAACCTCCATCAGAACCAGAACCAGGCAGATAAACTGTTATCAGAACCAGGAAGGAAAACCTCCATCAGAACCAGAACCAGAACCAGGCAGAAAACTGTTATCAGAACCAGGAAGGAAAACCTCCATCAGAACCAGAAACAGGCAGATAAACTGTTATCAGAACCAGGAAGGAAAACCTCCGTCAGAACCAGAACCAGAACCAGGCAGATAAACTGTTATCAGAACCAGGAAGGAAAACCTCCATCAGAACCAGAACCAGGCAAATAAACTGTTTTCAGAACCAGGAAGGAAAACCTCCATCAGAACCAGAACCAGAACCAGGCAGATAAACTGTTATCAGAACCAGGAAGGAAAACCTCCATCAGAACCAGAACCAATAGTGGCAGCCATCTGCCTGGACCGGTTCTGTTTCCTGAACCCAAACTGATCAGTGGGCGTGGCTGAATGAATGAATACCAGTACCAGTACCAGTACCAGGTGCTGGGCTGTCAGCAGCCATGTTTATATGTGTGGAATTTCTCTGTGGAGTCACATTTCCAGTCAGACCTGTGTGTTTACATGAGCCGTGATCATGGCGGACATTTCCAGGCATCACCTGTTTCAGCAGTATAAATTATTTTGACCGGAGCAGAACTGCCGTCTGACTTTCCGGAAGCATCAGAGGAAAAAACAATGATTTTCGATTTCCACGCAGCTCTGTATGCATAGTTATTTCTGTCTTACTGGTTGTACTTTCTCCCCTTTAATCACTAAAATTCTTTTGGAAATTTTTATGTTACATACTGAGCAGTTCTGTTTGGGTCTACCTTTCTTTCTCTAGATGTAACATTATAAATGTTTTGAAAAGAAAACCTTTATTAAGTAAACAGGGCAGGATAATGTTACATTGATGTTTGGCATGAGCTGGAAGCCAAGCCAACTTTATTTATACAAGCACTTTTCGACAGCAACCACTGAACAAAGTGCTGAGCATAAAACAAATAACACATTAAATAGTATCCACTACAAATAAAAACAATACAAGCCATAAAAGCAAACTCCTACTGGGTGAAACGCCAATGAAAAGCGGGATTTAAACCTGGACAGTGATGAAGCCGGTCTGACCTGCAGTGGCAAAGAGTTCCACAGCTCTGGTCCCACCACCGAAAAGTCCCTGTCCCCTCTGAGCTTCCCCCGCGTCCTCGGCACCTCCAGGAGCAGCTGATCCACTGACCGGAGGGACCGGGAGGGGGAGTATGCAGCAGCTCAGAGAGGCAGGGCGGGTCAAGGTCATTTAAAGACTTAATAACAAATTAAGGGTTTTAAAATGAACCCTAAAACAAACAGGCAACCAGTGCAGTGTGGCTGAAACAGGATAAATGTGCTCTGTGTTTCCTGTTCCAGTCAACAGACGAGCTGCAGCATTTTGGATCAGCTGCAGACGGACAGAGATTTTTGAGAGACACCAAAGTACAAGGCATTGCAGTGATCCAGCCGTGTTGTTATAAAAGCATGATTTACCAGAAGTTAAAACCAAGTACAGTGCGTGACCCTGGTCATGTGTGGGTCCAGACATGCAATGTGTCATGCTAAAAGAGTCGAGGCTTAAGAAGTCCTTAACCAGCGGTTTATCAGGGCACACATGCATATTAAAATCACCAATAATAAGGACTCGACCATATGATGTCAGTCAAAAGTTCAGCAAGCTCATTTAAAAAGTCCTTATGGTATTTAGGAGGCCGATATATGATGCACAGTACAGGACAAGAGCTCAAAAACATGAAGTTCAAAGCTAGAAAAGGACAATAATGCTGCTTGCGGAGTTAAAAAAAGCAGCAGTCGGGTGGTGAAGGTTCAAAAAAGATGCCAGACTCGCCAGCATTCACCCAGGTCAGGAATCCTTTAGGATGAAAGTTTTGAGAGTGACCTGGTATTCACCAGACCGCTTCTGACTACGATCACCTGGAGACCCGGCGGCGAGGCTGTAGGTTCCCCACATTTCCACTGGTGCCATCTTAGAAAGGAAAGGGACCACCAGGAAGGAAAAGAGCCACCGACAATCAGAATATGTCTTTTCATGCACACTGATCAGAACAACCCATCCCTCTCGCTGGAATGAAAATCTGATCCTAATAAATATATTCCAATCAGAATCTTCTGATTCGTATGTTTACATGAAATTTTTCTATCCTGATCACGATTGTAATCTGACTACTTATCACCATGTAACCATGGCTACAGATGACGAAGACTTGAATGACCAACCAATCATCATCACATGATCTGAACAACTCTTAGTGTGAATGTTCTTTTAATGCTAATGATATAATATTATGTATATATATTTATACAATATAAAACATAATAATAATAATATTAAAAAGCTGAAATTTCCCACCAGCCAGTTTTAAAATGAAATGAAACTTTTTAAATGATGAAGATGGAACATCTGGAACAAGTTGACTTCATTCTGGTTCTTAGGTCGACCATGACCTGGACAAGTAAGAATATTTAGACAACTCATGCTAATTAATTAATTAAGTAAGTAAGTATTTAAAACTTCTGATCAGGAATCAGCGTTACTGAATTCACATAAGGAGACGATTCAGTTGTTGGAAGATGATGAAGATGTTCCATCAGATCAGACGGAAGGAAACTGGATCTCATCACCAAGCTGTTCCTTATTATGGATTAAGATCAACACAGCAGAAGAAAAATCATGTTAATGTTAATAAATCCTCGACTCCAGAAACACAGGAGCTGAGTTTAACTGTCACTGAGGCCAAAACATTATTAAATAAAAATAGAAATGTAAATTCTCTCTTGAAATAAGCACAAATGGCACTTTTTCTTTTGTTGTCTACTGACCATTTGTTCTTTTATTCATCTTATCCTGTATTGTCTTCACTTTATTCATTTTTAACTTATTTTCCTTTCATTTGATTTAATGTATTTATTAATTTAAATATTTACTTATTTTTATCTTTAATTTATATTTATTTTCATTTATATTTTTATCTTATTTATCTTTTTATTAATTTATTTCATAATAATTATTAATTTATCATTTTGTTATCAACGTTATTGCCAACTTTGAACAATGACAAGTAATTATGTAACACAGTGTTTTAACCTTGAACGTGGGCTTTGAATTATTCCATATACATCAGTTTTTTTAGGCAGGGTCACAGTGATTAAATTATCTTTACACCAGGTTCACAGTTCAGGTCAGATGTAATCATAATATTAATAACAATAATAATAATAGTAGTAATAATAATAATAATAATAATAATAGTAGTAATAATAACAATAATAATAATAGTAGTAATAATAATAATAATAATAATAATAATAACAACAACACATCAAGCACATTTTTTATTTCTACATATTTTCATACAGAACTGGGTCACATAGATCAGGAGACGCTGAAACAGAAGGAGTAATGGAAATAAAAGGATGAGAAGTGAATTAAGATGTTTACTAACTGGAGCTGCAGCTGAGCCGTCACGTCTTTCATCATGTCGACTCATTACTGAATTTCAGGGCGGTTCGGTTTCATCCATTTGAGTTTTTATTTTTCTTTATTCATCTGTTTATTTCCTTTATTTACCTTCTCTTACAGCTAAAATAAAACCCAAGTCTTCTCTTCACATGCACTCATATTTTCAGCATCGCTCAGGATTTTTTACGTGACTGTCCTGAACAGTCTGTGTGTGTGTGTGTGTGTGTGGGGGGGTGTGTGTGTGTGTGTGTGTGTGTCTGTGTGTGTGTGTGGGTGTGTGTGTGTGTGGTGCTCTGCAGGCCAGTATCAAAAGCCACCTCAGCTTTTCAATGGCCTTGATGAAATATAAAGCAGCAGTTCTTTCCCCGAATCAGCATGCTGGTAATTATACACGGCAGAAATAGATTTTCTGTCACTCCTGGGATTAATGAAGAGGTTTGGACCCTTTATTTTCTCACGTATGACGTGTTTTCAGTTCAGGAAACATGAAAGATGATAAACCGGCAGACGCGTTGATCAGCTGTCAGTTTAAACATCACATGAAATGAGACAATAGTCCACGAGAAGTGACAGGCATTTCAAACTCAGCTGTATAAAATAAATCATCAGAAAGCGTCTGAAACACATAATAAAAATTTTCAAAAAGCAGCTTTCAATCAATCAGGTTGTCCACCACAACTACTTTGCATTTTGTAATAAATGAAATAACATTTACTCATGTTTGTGTGAAGTAGAAAAAGGAGGAAATGTAGCTGAAAGACTGCAGGACAACAGCATTTAAGTGCTCCGTGCTTGCGTGTACAGTATTCTTCCAAGCAGCTAATTGCATGCCATTCACACACAGCCTCACATGACTGGTCCTTCAGAGGGTCAGTCAGTCAGCTGTGTTTTATCGCTGCTTCAACAGCGGCAGGGCTGCTGTGGAACAGTCTGGCAGGGCAGAGGAGCCGACAAACTCTGGACCTGCTAGTTACTTTGAACCAATATCAATTTGAAGCATAAGTGTAGTCATGACAACCACAAATGCCCTGTAAATAAAACCATAGAAGTAATATCTAAACATTGATGAAAATAATTTTTATTGAGATATTTGATGAATTAACAGTGATTTTAAAAAGCTGTCATATACAGTTTGTCTGTTATAGACACAGAGAGGACGGCGTGGACAATGTGGGCTTTAATGACTCAGAGAGCATATTTCAATTCATTTGTTCAATTAACTACAACGGATTGCAATACTGATAAATTTCTTAGTAACATCAATCTTCCAAAATTAAAACATGAAAATAAAATGGCCTTGGATTCACTTCTTTCAGTCACTGAACTCCATGAAGCCCTCCAACATAAGCCCAACAATAAAGCCCCAGGTCCAGATGGTCCAGGTCCAGATGGTCCAGGTCCAGGTGGTCCAGGTACAGATGGTCCAGGTTCAGATGGTCCAGGTACAGATGGTTATCCAGCAGAATTCTACAAAGAATTCTGGACAATGCTGGCACCCATTTTGTACAATATGATATTAGAAATAAAGGAAAAACAAAAAATACCTTCAAATATTAACCTAGCTAATATTACTCTATACTATTAAAACCAGGAAAAGACCCGACACTTCCATCCAGTAATCGTCCAATTTCTGGCACCAGGCAACTGGTAGTGCCTGGGTCGGTGGGAATCAGCCCTGGGCCGCATGGCGGTGCTATTCCGGGATGGGCTGGGTGGAGGTTCTGGGCTCTGGTGCCTGGGGGTGGTCCCCCCTCCCTTCAAGGTGGTGGGGTCCGTATGTCCTAGGGGTCTGGGCCTGTTCTGATGTGCTGCCATGGTGTGGGTTGGTGCATGCCCTGGTGTCTGGTTGCCGTCCTGGGACCCAGGGTATGGCCCGGGGCCAGGAGGGGTGTAGGGGTTTGAAGGGGGGCTGAGTGGGGATTGTAGGGGGAGGTGCTGGGGTGTGAGACAGGGATGTTTGTATGTTGTGTGTGTGTTTATGCTGTGGATGATGTGTGTATGGGTGTGGGTGTGGGTGTTTGTGTGTGTGTTCATATGCATGTGCTAGGATGAGTGGGAGAGTGCAAGATCACAGGTGAGTAGGTGGGGTGGGGAGGGATGACATGACCCTGTGGGGGAGGCCTGGGTGGGCCTGGGGGTGGTGTGCCATGGATCTGGGCTCTCCCGCTATTATCCTTTCGCTCCTCTCCTTCCCTCCTGGGTGTGTGGTGGGTGGGTGTCTTCTGGGGTCAGTGGCGGCTCGTTGGCTGCAGTCGGTGCGTGGTCGTGGGGGGCGGCTGGCTCTGGCCTGTCTTGCCCTGGGGGGCCTCCTGGGGGACATGTGATGTAGTGTATGGAGGGCGGGGCAGCTAATATGGCCTCCTTCCCAGCACAATGTGGTCATTGCCCTTCAGTTTTACTTGCAAAAAAAACACACTCACCACTAACAGTCATGAGCGGGGAGCAGGACCTCTCACACCCGTTTCTGAAACTCATCATGTCACCAAACCCCCACATGGTTCAAGCTTGTGCAGGAAGAACATCCACTGCGGAAGCCATCACAATGAGTGTGGACTGACTGGTTTTTCCTGAGCAGGATTAGCAAACGGCTGACATAACAGGCATGTGCAGTAAGGTTAATTTCTGCCCCGCATTTGGGAAATGGGTTTTCATGCACGCGGATTGGAAAAACAGTCGGAATGACACCTGACTGTCCCCCGGTCTCTGTTAATGACATTTTGATCCGGATTAGTGTGATCAGAATCTTCTATTTAGTATGTTTACATAAAGCATTTTCATTTTGATAAGGATTTTTATCCAAATACTCATGTTCATGTCTTCCTGAGGCGTTAAATTTAATTCAGCTTTATTTATACAGCGCCATTTGACAACAAAGTCATCACAAGTGACTTTACAGACAATCAGTTCAGGCCAATTTATTGGGATTCAGTAAAAAAAAATCCACAGTTCAGTTTATAAAAACTGTGTTCATACAAATCAATTCCTAAAAAATAATGGGCTAGCTTAGTTAAACTAGCGGAATGCGTCGCTGAAACGGAGAGTTCAGGTCTAAGGCCAACAACCTCAGTCAGTACGAATTTCTGCAGCTACAGTAAAACCCCACTGTTCACACGTCTCATCTGTTGCAGCTGTCAAACGAAGCTGTGTTGAAACATCTGTATGCTGCTTTAATGGGGTTTTTGTGTTCATTCATTCCGGCATCTAATGGACATCATTCAGAAGGTTGTTGAAAATAAATACCGTCTAACCAGGATGTGATTTTGGATTGATGCAGGTGTGGACACACCTGTGTGAAAGTCATGTCTCCACAATCACTGCTTTTAAGATGGCTGCAGCATCACACCTACATGAAAAGAAAGGTTTTAAGTGCTGCTGCTTTCTGCCGCCTGCCTCATTAACATGGAAAATCAAACAGTTTCTGGGAAATAATCCCAGCCAGTTCTTAGCACTCAGGCTTTTAGCAGTAATCAAAGAATACAGGGAGATACAGAATAAGTTAATCCTGCTGATTAGTGGGAGTGCATGAAATTGAAGAAAGAAAAACATTTTTGAACAAAGAAAACACCATAAAAAACATAAAAATTGACCAGTGTCAGGTTCAGATGTCTTAGTCAGTTCCACAGAAACTTGCAAGAGCTTGCAAAAACTATGTGCTAAAACAGCTTTATGGTCGTCCTGGAGAATATATCCTGGAGGTCCAACATGTCCTGAACACCGGCCTCCTCCAAATACAGCACTGACATAACAGTCTTCAGACACAGTTTCATAAAAACCTGACAAGAAGTGTCAGAGAATATATTATATAATATATAGATTTATTTAGAGAATTCTGTGGTCATTCAGATCGCATGGCATGCGCATTATTAGGGTAACAAGCTATTTTTAACCCAACATCATCTTTTCCTAACCCTAACCAAGTAGTTTTACTGTCCAAACCTTACCAGGAAATTTCCTTGTGTAAACTAAATCAAACGGTTGAGCTGAACTGTGAAATAAAACAACAAATTTTAACCCTGTAAAGCCTGACCCAAGAAAAAAGTACTTTACTTTTAATCTTAAGTCTTTATTTGGCCATTTAACAAAACAAAAAAAGGAATAAATAAAAATTGCATATTTACCTTTGTTACCTATGAAACACAGAGATTTAATCCATCCACCATCTCAGGCTTCCCACTAACAAGGCATGTTTTTCTGCTTTGTGCGTGACGGATGTCTACGTCATCATGTCGCCAACATGGCTGCCCGCTCATCAGATGCACAGCCGCAACTGTATCACAGTCAAGAGCTGATGAGGTTAAACAGTTCCTTTTTAAACTGGTACATATTTTTCTGTGGAGCAACATTGATATTTCACCATTTTTCATGAGATGCGTCTCCTAATCTGGGTTTAGGTTCTGTCTCAGGTACTTTTTGTGCTATCCACCCATCCATTTTCTGTACCTGCTTATACCAAAGCAGAGTCAGGGTGCTGGAGCCTATCCCAGTAGTTATTAGGCGAGAGGTAGGGTTCACCCTGGACAGATTGCTAGTCCATCAGAGCTACTTGAGCTAATAAAAACTGAATCAGCTACTCCCAAATGTGAACAATTTCCTTGCTAGGTAGTTAGGTGTCATCACAGGTGCTGTAAAACTGTGCCAGGACAATCAAGATAATCCTAGCAGCATAGAATACAGACCAGGATTTAAAAAAAAAGGTTTTCACAGAAAAAAAATGTTCAGAAAACACCAAGAGACAAGCAAGACCCTCTGCAACAGACTGTCACTGCTGTAGGTCCTTTCTAGAACTAGGTCTACAGGTAGATGGGCAATACAAAAGTCTAACCAATCACTAAGAAGTAATTACCACCAGTTTTTCATTGAAAGGGATAAAAGGCAGGTATGGAAGTTGTTGGCTCCTGTCATACAAACACATAGAAGCCTGGAGACAAACAGGAGCTAAAAATTAACTCCGGCATTTACATTTTATTTATAGCATCATAATTTTGCCTGCAGCAACTACATATATTCCTGTCAGTTTAAAGGAGGGATTACATACTGAGATGTCTCCAACAAACACATCAGACTGAGACTTTCTATCTCAAAAAAGTCATTTGTGTTGCTTGGTTTATATTTTTTTTTTATTAGAAAAGCCAAGATAGGATATCTAACAACTTCTATCATTTTGGCTGGTGCAACATGATCCATAGAGCACTTAATTGCCTCTATTTTGATTTGTACCTGTATATATTGTGTCTTGTGCTTGTCCTGCTTTACTGTTGGTGTTGTATTGCTACTGATACCCAAATTTTCCTGAGGGCTTTCTGAAGGGATAAATAAAGTATTTCTATTCTATTCTATTCTATTCTATTCTATTCTATTCTATTCTATTCTATTCTAATTAGGTACACCTAAAACAGGTAGCGAAAAAAAAAAAAAAAAAAACGTAGTCAGTCCAGAGGTTAGGCTAGACTTTTCATTGTCATTTAACAGACAGGGTCATAAAAATCCCGTCATAATCTATGTTTACCCGTCACTTCAATTTTCATTCATTTTTAATTAATATTCATTCTGAACAAGTGTCTGTTGTGTCTTGTACTTTGCTAACAGTTTTATGGTGGGACTGGAATTGGCTGAGATCAAGTTGTGGAAAATATTCTTACCAAATATAAACATCAGAACGTACTTAATGTTTCTGTGTCGTCCATTAGGCTCATCACCAAGGAAATCTCTATTCTTACCAACATGCATTTTCATGCAGACATATCCAGTGTCCCGGTGCTGTGTCCGAGCTGCCATGTCTTTCCAGATGATGTTCATTAGTTTATCAGCGGAGACTAAGCACCTTGTCTCCTGCTCTGTCTTCCTCTTTTAAATGCCACTTGCAAATGCTCTGCAGGGTGACTTAAAAATCCATTTCCCTCGTCACATCTTTGTTTGTAGTCCATTCATCTTGTGAGGATTCCTCTGTGTTTTTGTATTGATTTGCTGCTGCCTGCTGTCATGTCCTGGACCACAGGAGACCTGCAAGAGGTGCGGCCAGTAATGGAGACGTCTCGTCCTCGTTATCTCCGGAGTCCAAGCAAGATGGGAGACAGCCAGACTCCCACTTGACCTTCACCTCCTCTTTAAAAAGTAGAGATGACAGTATGAAAATACATAGCACTGTGATGGAAAGGTGCCTTATTTCTCTGGTTCCTACTGTTTGGTGCTCTCTGGTGGTGTCTAATAAAGATTTTACAGGAAAACTGAACAGAGATGGAAAAGGTGACATTCAGACAAAGAAACTGGTTTCCTGGAGATGCATTAAAGTTTGAAAAAATAACGACGTACAGAAGTTAATTAGTTAAGTATAAACACGACTGTTGGAGATGTTAAAGCCCAGTTCTCATAGTTTACAAGGTTCTCTTTTAGCTGCAGCATGTTTTCTTCTGTTTGAGTTTGCTTGGTGCCAGAGAACATCCGAACATGTAAACATCAGAAGGATCATCCTGTAGGATCTCTTCACTATCTATAATCGGTCAGCTTCAGTAAATGATGCGTTGCAAATAAAGGTGTTGGATTTAATCGTTTCTGCGATGCATCGTGATGCAGACGTGCACGGTTTAGGATCAGTGCAGCAACAAAACACAATTACATTATAATTAAGTATAAGTAAGTATGGCGAGCTGTTACCACTTGCTGCAACAGTTTGGCAGATCTGAGGATGAATCCGTTTAGAAACCTTCACTTAGGAAAACTGTAAAACTAAGCAAACATAGAAAATACTTTAGTATCTCACTGGAAATACATTTATTGTCTCAGGGAAATCATGTAACATCACACATGAAAGTGTATAAAAACCAATATATTAGCTTAAGGCTAACATCTATTGTAAAATTCCATTGGCAGGCGAGAGGTTAGCATGCGCGAATGGACTAAAGGCATTTAAAACACTTTGTCCATCAACAAATGTTTAGCTCAACAATATTCTCTGTTTTCAGTTACATATTGACTTAAAACTTGCACTTGAACATGAAAAAGATCTTAACTTATTCTGTCTGAACTGACTACGTAACAAAACATACGGCTGTACTGCCAGAAATCACACCACTAATAAGGGCTGTTTAACCATTTTTGAAAACAGAATGTCACAGTATAGTAATGATTTTTCTGGAAATGGAAAAATAAAGTTCAACAATAAAGTTGAAAATAGCATCACTGTTTATGTTTATGAAGTCTGTCAGAACGTTCAGACTGAAATCTGAAAGAAGTTCAGAATTATCTGACTGCTTGTATTCATTCATGAAGAAAGTAGTAATGTGCTGTAATACATTATATTGTGACATTTGTGCCAGCATTTTTCATTTCAGCGACTGAAATGAATTTGGACTGTAGTTTCCATCTTTTAATCCTTGGTTTTTTGTAATGTTTTGTTTTCTCTTGTGCTATTCATTTAACAGTTTTCATCTTCCACATGAAACCAAGTTTGAATCCGGAACAGAGCAAAAAATATTGAAGCTGTGAAAAATAGCGCATTAACTAATTTATGTAACTAATTCTGTTAAAATTCTTAACACATTTAACGCATGCGCAGCATCTGTCGTTTGTGACGAGACACTGAGGTGTCTTTAGGGGGTGAGCTGGCTCACTCTATGGATAGATTTTAGGGTGTTACTTCTGGGGGGGATGCGGGTGTTTTAACACCCACACTTCCTGGTAAGAGGGTTCAACACCTGCACTTTTCAAGTTTAAAAAAACAAACAAACAAAAAACATCATGGTCCTGGTGGTCTGTAGCCCCCTCCTCGCCCCATCCCTCTCCTCTCCTACATCATGATGGCTGTCGGTGATCAGCTGATCGGCTTTGCTGTTGTTTGCTAGTATTGTCTCTCCTGTTGTGTTTGTTTATTGTTCAGCTGTAAAGGAAAAAAACTAGGGATTCATGGTTCACACCTGCACATATTTAACTGGAAAAGTATTGTTTTTGGAAAACCGCATCTTAGCTTAGCTTAGCAACATTTTGGCTATCAGTCTCATGTCAATCAGATCAATGTTACCGTCCCGTGAAGCTAAAGAATTAAAAATGCTGATAACAGCAGCCTGTTTATTGTTTGCCTATTTTCTATAACTTTTTAGTATTGAGGTTTGCTAGTGAAACAGGTGTAAAATCAAGTAGTAATCAGACAGCCATGCACACATCTATTAAGATAGATCAGGTTCAGATATCTAGTGAGAGTAAAACAGTGAAGGGAAGCAAGGAGACGTCTTCTCTAGATCATTGGTGCTGTGCAGATGTTGGAGACACGGGTCAATGAATTGAGGACAGGTTAAACATTAACATAAAATATCTGACTCCAATACAACTTTATTTTGTTGACTGAGAAATGAGGAGGATGATGTTGAGGATCCGAATAAACAATAAACAGATCGAAAGCAATACAATTACAGAGTCTCTGGGTTCGAAGTGTGTAGCCCTAACACCAACAGCATGAGACTGAGAACTCCGTCTATCTCTCCCTGAACCCTTTTAAAGGGAATGCAGGTGGATCGCTTTGGGGAGGATCTTTTCTTATCTCGCACACACACACAGCTGTGAGCAACTGTGAGACAACTCAGGTGTTTTCCTGTTTATGTAGCTCTGCACACCTGTGATATGTAGAGTGTAGAGAATAGTAGAGCAGGAAATAGAAAGAATACTAACTGCCTGGCCACCCCGTACTTATTTATCGCCCACACATGTTTTTAGCAAAGCTAAGCATTCTTTGTCATGCATGCCACATCCTGTATTTTCTAACTTGTACTGAGAATCTGTACTGTACTGTCGTCAAGGGCTTATAACCTTCTGTTCTTAGACTATGCATGTCATGTCCACAATGAGCACACTTTATTGAAGCTATATTAAGACAAACTTTAGTAAGACAAACATAAAGTAACTCTTCATCATTTATGGGCCATGAATTATGAAAAGAAAAATTATGAACAAGTTCTGACGATACAAATCAGAGCAGGACCCAGGGGTGTCGCCTGGCCTGGGCATTCCCGGCTCCAGCCCCGAACATTTCACATCAAGCCCGGATGTTTTTTCATCCCAGAAGGAATAAGTTTACATTCTCTCAGCCGCCTTATGACATTAAAGAAGATGGTAGTTTTGTAATTTCCTGGCTTATGTGAATGCAACACAGGTACAATATGACCAATCACAGAGGAATTTTATGGAAGCGGGAATCCTCCTTGTTGGCAAACAGCCCGGCGTTTTATCCCTAATCTGAACTCTGGTGTTATTTAGAGCATCATTGTTAGCGGTCAAAAATGGACATCAGACGGTTTTTTATTTAAAGATGAGAGAAACTCTTCAGTTGTGGTCGCTGCCAATGGGCAGCAAGACTCTACCAACACACGAAACAGGTAAACCACAAATAATTTAAACCCTGTATGTCTTAAAATTAAATGAACATTAGGCAGATCATTCGTGACAGTACTTGGTACTTCGAAGGTTAAGCTAGCTGTACTAAACCGTTAGCCCTGCCCTTTTCTGTTCTACACATTTACATTAAATCCAGTGAAGTCTACGTATTTTGCTGGTTTACCTGCTGCTGTGAGTGTGTGTGCGCGCGCACGCATGCATGCGTTTGTGTTGTAGATGGAAACGGCTTTCCCATTGTGTTGGAGGTTTGGTTTCTAGATGCTGCTTTAGTTTAAATATAGATAGATAAAGAACAGCTTTATTATAAATTTATTTACTAATGTTTTTGTTCACCTCCAGGTCACTGGCTGGTCAGTAGTTAAAGAGTTTCAAAGAGTGTTTTACATTTTATGTTGCTCACAATACATTTGGAATAAAAACCAGTCTTTCATGGTCTCACCTTTGTGTGTGTGTTTACTTTATGTATTAATGGAGTTGGTGGTTCTTGTATGTGTGTGTGTGTTGATCCAGGACAGGGGTGTTCGAGACTGGGAGGAAAAATCAGAGGATACCACTAGTTTAAACTCGGCTATACAACTGAAAAAGTAGTAATGGTAAAGATGGAAAACAGTATGTGAAAGAAAGAAAGAAGGGAAATGATGGAAGACAAATGAAGCCTGTAGCGAAAGAAGGAAGAGACAGATGAGATGATAGAGAGGTACAATAAATACTACAGCATGATCTTTATTCTGAAAATTGCACGTGACTGAAAACAGTTCACGTTCATCCTTTTGTTGCAGAAGATGTGCACTAAAGAGCAGGTTGTGGAGATAAACAGCAGATGTCTGGAAAAGTAAAAGTTTAATACTGATTTTAGAGATCTTGTTTACATGGTCACGTTTAAGATTGAAAATAAATACATATCGAAGCACATATTACAGTATTTGGCTTTAAACAAGGTGACACAATATTCAAGAAAGCTTAAATAAAAAGCGGTTTTTACTGTGTTGGTTCACTGAGATTTCTTTATGAGGGTGTGGGCTCAGCCCCCAATGTTCCCAGGTCCAGGAAACGCCCCTGGCAGGACAATTCACTAACAAAGTAGCTGACAGGTGGTCGAAAGGATTTATACTTTAGCTATGCAGGGCAGGTCTAGAAAAGTTTTGACGGGGGGTACTGACCAGGAAAGGTTAGCACAAATGAGATTTATTTTTTCTTTTTTTTTTTTAAGGTTTTGATTTTATATAAATGGTAAATGGTGTGTATTTCTATAGCAGTTTACCATACCTGGAATGATATCCAAAGCACTTTACATTATACATCACATTCACCCATTCACACACACATTCACACACTGATGTGCCCAACCACGCTCAACCACCACCCATCAAGAGCAATTTGGGGTTCGGTGTTTTGTTTAGTTTAGTTTTTTTAAACCTGGCTTGTCCAGCATCATAGCAGCAAAATAATAATCTGGTTGCTGTATCGTGCTGAACAAATTTGCTCTGCCAAGGACATCAGTGATTCAGTGCTGTCATTCAATCACCTCTCTTTCTCTTGCTGTCACGCACACAGACACACCGACACACACTCCATACATCAGGCTGTAGGTGAGTGAGTCTATAATCAGGTGTACAATTCATCTCAACCACAAAGTGAAAAAATCTGTGTGCTTTTTGGCTTAATTTACTTTTTATTATTTTATTATTTTATTTGTTCCACCAGATTATTCTTAATCTGTTCATTGGCAAGCTTAAGGTCTAATGGTTTTTTAAATATTCAAATCAAAATAAACACCCAGTTCATATTTTGTGTCAACCGTGTTACGGACAAAAGTTGTGCTGTCGGAGACATTAATGAAGTACTGCGCATTTGATAAAGCAATTGTTTGCAACATCTTGGGTCTATTCATCCAGGGATTTGTTGTTGTTTGTCTAACTGCTTTGAAAATAATAATTTTGATCTGAAAATGTCTGTTCTGTGGGATATTATCCTCAAGGATGACTATTTTTTTTATACACAAATCAATATTACACTGAATTTTGAACTCACTCAATATTATTATGCAAGTCATTACTCTCTAGCAATGTCCCTCATCATTTATGTTATTACAGTTTAGCCACCATTTAAAGTCATTATAACACAAAATGATATCACTGTATCATTCATGATTTATGTAGACTAGCTACTAAGTAATTACATCTACAATGATATATTCATCTTGTAATTTCTATGTAATAGCAATAGTTAATTAAAAGTTTCAGATCACTTATTTCCTGATATGTATAATTCAAATCACGCATTTATGTAATTATGACCTTATTACACTTGTACATATTTCATCATGCAATTTATGTGTAATAACAACTTCATCAAGTGAATGTGTTTAAACCAACTATCCTCACTAAGCATTAACTATGAAAATAAACCTGTCAGCCGGGTCATTCCCTGTCAACCCTGTTACACTTGATGGGTAACACAGTTCACATTTCCTCCTTTCTTTCCATATTTGTTCTTGCTACAGACGTTGAAGATGTCACCAAATGACCATGATAAACTCATATTTCTTTGTGCTTTCTTTACATTTTTGTCATTAAAACATCTGAAGTAAGTACACAAGAAAATATTGATAACACAGTTGACGACCAATTAATTTGTTTTACGTGTAGACAATCATTTTGATGAAATATTGACAAGGTGTACTTGAAATTGACCACTTTGTCTCCAGACTTCCCACCAAAAAGGATGTTCCCTTCAGCAATGTGAGTCATATGACTTTTGAATCAAACATTGCTGATTTATAGGGGTTTCATCAGTGGGTAAAACAGTTAATGATTTCTCAGACACACATAATTTAATGTATATTAATGTTAAACACCTAAAAACACCTTAATTAGGTCCTAATAATTATTTTTTAACAATTAATGCTGAAATAATATATAAAAACATGTATTCTATTGTTAAGTTACAAGAGCAAACTTGACATTTAAGAAACAGCACAAAAACTGCAAATTCCTATTTTTTTGCTAAATAAATTATGGAACCTGGTAACTTTTTGTAGTAAAATAAAGAGAAATATCATCCAATATAAAATGGTCATTGTTTGAAATAATGACCAATAATATTTGATCAAATTGACAAAAACACCCCATGGATGTGAAATGTATCCGTAAATACAGAATCACTCAGGTGTGTCTACATGTCGGTAGCTATGTTTACAATTAGCACTTTCAATCCGACTGAATGTCCAGTCAGAATAAAAATATGTCATGTAAACATGTCAGCTGATCCCATTGGCCTCGATCGGAATCAATTTCCCATCCAATCAGGAAGGGTGGTTTAAACCTTTACACAAGTGGCAGGAAAAAACAACCATGTACTCTTTCCAGTCGCTTTGTGATGTTGTCTGTGTGCATGTAGTAGTAGCTACACTGGCACCTATTCAAATTTATATTTACAGCTTCTATTATTCTCTTTAATTCTGTATTCTTTGGATTTCTGTTTGTTATTTGATATTCTTTTCTTGAAGATTTTGTTAATTTTCCTTTAAAATAACCTTCTGTTTGGCATTTTATGTGCTTCTTGGTTTATTCAGTTTTGTTTCGTTGTTTTTTCCTGTAGTTGAAATTGCACATTTCATTTCAAAAGGCTTAATTTACAACAGCAGCCTCTATTAGTACATGCATGCCAATGCAATGCATCATTTAGGAGAAAAACACACTTAAAAACTTCAAAAATACTTTAAAGTCACAATGCATATTAAAAGCTGCAGTAAAATGTGAAATTACTTGTGTGGAAAATGGAGCTGACTGAAATCCCTCCATCCATCTGTGAGATTTTATTGAACTGAGAATCTTGGAAACAGTAATATGTGATTGTTTTGGTTGCCATAACGAGGATGCTTCCAGCTTCCAGCACAGTGTTAGTCTGTATAGTCTACTGTTAGAGTGAGGAAAACTCTTACATTTTCATTACACCTGGATAACAATGCGCTTAACTTTTAGAGTTTATTAGCGAAGTTTAAAACTAATCCGGATTAGTTTTTTAGACAGGAAATCAAGCTTTTAATGCCTATATTTCTCAATAAAAACTGTTTTTGTTCTATTGTTATTAATAAAAACTACAGGATCATGAATACTGAACCAGTGTTTCATTTATTCAGTTCAGTCCACATGAAAAAGAGGTGGGCGGGTCTTAAACAGCTGGAAACGGTTCCTCCCCGACCCCGATGACATTCCTGCTAAGGGGGCCTTATGTATAAAGATTGAAAAAAGTCAAACTTATAAAATCCACAAATTAGAACACCAACAAATATGTGGATTTCTAAAACTGTATGTGTATGTGCACAAGCAGTCACCCAGCCTTTCCTCCTTTCAGACATGACAATAACACACTCCAACTGGTGCCTATCATCCCACCAGCAACAGTCAATCCTGTTGTGACAAAGAACTCTGAGTGTGAGGCTGAAGTACCGATCAGAGGTGGAAGCCAGAAAAAAAGCTTGTTGGTTGTTTATTCTGAAGCCAGACTGCAGAGGTCCAGCATCCTAACTCGGTCCTCACCAGAAGCGATGGGATATCCGGCTCTTTATATATGTCTATATATATATATACCTGGAAAGTTCATTCTGGACACACATCTGAACAGCACACATCATTGTTTTTTTGTGTTTGTCTTAAATGAGAGCTGCTTTATCTCGACACTTGCTATTAAATGCTTTTAAAACGATCTGGGTTGCATCAAATGAAATAATGGAACCATAGTGGAACCTTTTTACTTTATAGCTTTCACTCTGCAGAATGGAAGAGGTGAGGAAGTGCATTTTTCATTAAACAGATAATTTAGGTTTATAAAAAGTTGACTCAGTGTATTATTTAGTGTTTATTTTATGTTTCTTGTGTTGGCTCTGGTTCTCCAGATGCCTCCAGGATGATTATTGTATAAATGATTTTGTCTCTCTGTACCATCTGGGTGGGAGGGCTGCAGCACACAGCCTTCCAACCACCTCCATGGAGGTCTGCGGCACTCTAAATGACCAGGAGCACATTAAATACACACAGCTGGCATGAAACCAGTCAAATTAAACAGTTAACCATTTTGTTTTCTTTCATTATGACTTTGTGACATTTGTTGCTGCTGCACCCATCTTAATGTCTGAATTTTTCACATGTAATATCCATGTGTTGAACTAAAAAGATAAAGTATAAGAAAACAAGCAACATATAATAGATAAATACACACCTACACTCAGCATGCACTCATCAGCTCTACCTGTTCAACTTCCTGTTAACACAAATATCCAGCCAGCCAATCACACGGCAGCATCTAGTCCTGTAGACACGACGAAGACGACTTGCTGCCGTTCAAACTGAGCATGAGGAAGAAGGAGGATTTAAGCACTAAATCACACATGTTGTGTTTGAGGTAGAAAGATGCATCAACACCAAAACCAGTGACAAAAAGCATCCTGAAGCCAGGTTTTGTGATTAAAGCTGTGAATTTTAGCAGCTCCAGAAAAGCCATAGACGGTTGTTTCTCCTGTTTGTTCCCAGTGATTAATCAAAATGAGTGAAGGAACAAATTCATATGTAAAATACCTGTTTTCTTTGTTTGTCTACTTTTGTTTGTCTCTGATGGTGTGTTGTGACTGGCATGACTCAAGGCCCTTTCCCCAAAACAGATTTTTGATGGCTGCTTGAAGACGACCCCCCTCCAAGGCCTTAGTCCCAGATGGTTTGTGTAATACTGAGGACTTACTTTACCCCCTAATGGCACAGCTGATGAAGCCCTGCAGGGATATTGGGCACCTATCAGGGACAAACACTTCTCTCTCTTTGGTAAAAGAAAAACATGTTCAGTACATATTAATTCAATCGTATTTTCAGCACACTAAAGCAAATTTCATGTCTTCTACATAAAAAATGACAGCAACAGTAACAGCATGTTGGATTCATTAAAACATTTGCTGCCTGATCTCCAGAGGACATGGAGCATAACCTGCTGTAGAGGAATGGTTGGGATATGTTTCTTATGCCTTTACATCATGAAGGTGAAAGTATTGAAGGTACAGCATCACACCATGAGCATTTGGAGGGTTTTGTCTAGTTAACAGACGTAATCCTCGGTGCGCCCGGTTAGTAAATCAACTGCAACATGTTTTTGCGTGTGCTATCAAGTTTGCATGTTTTTACATGTGCAAACCTTTAGTAGATCAGGCCCATAGTGTGTATTTTACACAGATTTGTGCTCCTCCTCAACAGCTTCCATGGCTTCAGATGTTATTTCTGCAGGTTATTGCTGTTCCTCTTGTAAAGGAGCGACTTGGTCATGTGCAGATAGACTCAGAGCTTTGGTCTCTGGTTTAGCTGCTATAATGCTTTGCATTGAGCTGATATTTCCAGATTTAAGTACTTTTATAGTATGGAAATTAGAAGTAATTGTCTTGAACACAGGAGTCTGGATGACATGATGCAGAAATTACAATTTGGAAATGGATGTTCTCTTTACAACACATTTAGAAAAGTTTATGAGGGTCCCGGTGTTGATGCAGCCATGCTGTATGCGTTACAATAGAGAGGAGGGGATGGAAAGCTGCACCGTCCATCTGGTGCCGGATGAAAAACGTAGAAAAAAAATGAAATGAAATGAAGAGCTTTGTGGAAATCTGTTTGCTCAGTTTAACAAATGCACCCTTTTGTGCCCACTGATCTGAGCATGCTGGTTCCAGTCTTTTCAGGGTTCACAAAATTAAATGCATTAGTGTTTTTAACTGGTTATTTTTTTCTAATTAATTAATCATAACTAACCTTTTACAGTCACAACCCTACTTTTTAAACTTTACTGTATTTCTAACTGTTTTAACATGTCTCTACTTTTTGTCATTAACTGTATTTATTATTGGTGAATCTGTTTGTACATTAATACTAATCAGTTTTTAGTCTTCTCCATTTTCTTGACTTGGATTTTGTTTAATTGAACCTTAGATGTCTGCTTCAAGGTGCAGTCATGTGATGTGGTTTCAACCTGAATTCTGCAGGTGTCTTTATAAACATTTAGTTTACAAACTTTCAGTCTGGTTCAAATCCAGAAACTACTTGGTTGAGATGGCGATAAAAAGCCTTTTTTACTTTCAGCGTTCAGGATTCAGGGACTTTTGTTCATCTCGTTGTCATCTTGAATATGTGATACTACTTTGACAAAAGGTGTAATCTACTGTTATGGACTTTCATGAGTAAGAGTTCTGGAGGGAATACTGATGCATGATTAGTGGATAAACAATAACAGCTGAGTGAACAGCACAGTTGACCTGAGGGATTGAGTGTGTCATAGACGTATGAGCTATAGATCTGCATGTGTAAAGAGAGCAGTGCATGTATTTGTGTTTGTGTGTATAGTGACACTGAGGAGCTCTGACAGACTTGGTCTCTGTCAGCAGATGGATGCATGCATAATTCAATCAAGAGGCAGTTTCATGCTGTTTCTCTTCCTGTCTCATTGCTGCTCCCAAACACAGACAAAGCAGGATTTGGCTACAGAGTAAGAAGCAGGGTTGTAAGTCGTCTGCCATCACTGGCCCAGCGGTTGTCTGGCCCATCCCCCAACCCACCCCAACCCGTGCATCCACAAACATGCAGAAAGACTGGACACTGTAAATTCTAGAGCCAGTGACCCCCCAGCAATCTAATATCCAGGTCCCCCACTGCCCCTCTTGGTTAAAATCTAGGGTAAGGCTATGTTCACGCTGCAGGTCTCAAAGTTAGATTCTGATCTTTTGCTGAAATCTTACTTATTTATTTTTGTTGTTGTTATAATTTAACATGAACTCCATCAGACTGCATGTGTGAACAGTCTATAGCCCTGAAATGACCAAACATGGAGATGTGACATCACAAGCAGCACTCAGAGCCAACAAAGATACAATATGATGTAGTTTTGTCCATTCTTTACATTTTACCACATCCTGCCTCCTACGGCCGATTGTGATGTCTGTCTCCTTCAGCGACGTAAAATTGGGATGATATGTAACATGACCACACAGACCGAGGTTGATGAAAACATCAGATATGGATCTGATAAAAGTGGACTGGGTCTGATCTGGAAAAATCAGATCTGTGCTGTTCAGACAAAGAGAAAGATATAGGTAACGTATGGACATAAAAGCTATAATTATCAGTAGTGTGAATGAATATGCATATTATATGTTGATTATGCATTTTATATCATAAATATCTCGCAGTGAAAGTAAAAGCATGTGAATAGAAATGCAACATGCAGCTGTAAGCTAGAACTGAAAGCATAGCTGAGGAACGGTAGCCAGTATACACACACACACACACACACACACACACACATATATATATATATATATATATATATATATATTATTTATTTATTTTTTTAATTCATTTATTTATTTTTTTAATCTGACCTGTCCAGCATCATGACAGCAGGATGATGCTGGACAGGACGGGTCGTTCAGCTGTGTTGTGCTGAACAAATTTACTCTGCTAAGAGGAGTCTTTTGGATATGGGGCTCCCCTTGAATCTTAAACTGAATTCTTTATTATTATTTTAAGAGAAAAGATAGAAACATAGAGAACAAAACAAAAGGTAGTAAACAAGCCACCGACTGAGAAGGTCCCAAGCCCCGGGCCTCACGGTCTGACGCCCACATTGAGAAACAATGCTAGAATATATTTTAGTTTGCTCAGAATTAAAACAAAGCCCGAACATTCAGCTTTAGTTTCTCTCTGATGTGGGCTGAGCCCCCCCACTGTTCGAAGATCTGATTACATATAACATCACCTCTTTGGTGACGTAAACACAGAATCTGTCTCATACATTTGCCTCTTGTCTCTCTCCAAATCACAGAGCTCATCGCCGTTTGCTTTCATCACAAATCTTCCTTCAGTTCTTCTTGGAACTCCGTAAATACTCCGGAGCATCTGTTCTAGCCGGCGCTGCCACTCCCCCCCATTACTCTCCTCTGCTTATGTACTTTGTATTTGACATATGCTGCTTTGATTCTCCAGACTGTACTCTTAGTTATGTCAAATAATTGCACAGTTTGTGTCAGTAATGCACCTGTTCTGTCATCTTTTGAAAACTACTTTAGATTGACTCATATGTCAGCTTTCCAGTCAGATTTATCTTTGTCAGAGTTTCTGTAGACAGACCAGAATGTTTACCTCCTCTTATAATAATAAAATGCAAATTACTTTAGTGTGGAGCTGAGAAAGTCTCCTGGTTTTATCTGGAAAGATCACAGGAGCATAAACATATACTTTAATCTGAACACCTAATCTGAGCTGCATGAGCAGATAGTGGAGAGGAAAACCTGGAAAACTAGAACCAGGAAGTAAAACCTCCATCAGAACCAGAACTTAGAAGGAAAATCTCCATCAGGACCAAAACCAGAATGGAAAACCTCCATCAGAACCAGGAAGGACGACCATCTTCCTGGAATAGGTGGGGATGGAGAGGACAAGAAAAAGGGGTGAACCAGCAGCAGAACTCTAATCCAGGGATTCCTGCTGAGAAAGAAGAAGAGAAACACGAATGAATGAACAACAACGTCAGATATTTCTACATGAAGAGTAAAGAGAGCAGAGAGGAGCCCAGTGCATCATGGGACGTCCCCCAGCAGAGAGGCACCCGGTGCATCATGGGACGTCCCCCAGCAGCCTTCGCCTATAGCAGCAGGACTAAAGGATGGATCAGGGTCACCAAGCCAGACCTGCTAGAAGATTTATCAGGAAGGAAAGTTAGAAGATGATCTGAAGGTAGAGATGGGGTCTGATACTTGAAGCCAGACTGGGATCTGGTTCCACAGAGGGGGTCTGATACCTGAAGGTTCTGCTTCCTGAAGCTGAACTGGGAGACACACTTACTTTCTGTCTCAGGAGATTTTCTGTGCTGTTTATTATATAATAAAGTTTAGAAAATAGCTTCTTTTGTTTTATTTTCTGCAGCTCAATTACAAAAAAGTTACACTGATTTACTGTTTTGCGTTCAGTGTTTCCATTACAGTTTTTCAAGGAATTAAAGCGAAATCTCTAAAATTTCGACAAAGTGATTGTGATTTGCAGGTATTTCTATTAAATGGTGTTTAGTGCATTAACTGTTATGCTCGTAGAATCTCGTCCCGCTAGACTCCGCTTTGAAGAGGGTGGAGATTTCTAATTCTTTGTAAAGCTCTGTATTTTGCTGTTGTTTGCTATCAAGTACAGCAGTGAAATATTTTCCTTTAGATTTTTGTAAAATGATTTCCGTCTCCTGTGTCTACTCATACCATGCCGTCTTAACTTGAAATTAAGGGGTCACATGACCCCATAAGTCACGTCTGGATACACGTAAATGCGAAAAAAGTGTTCCGATAATAATGAAACACGAGATACTTCTATATCAACATGTCTGAAAAACCACCTTATCAGAGAATAAACTCTTTTTAGCAAGATTTGAGAAGTTTTTTTAAATTTTTTATTGCCATATTTAGGTTTTGCACATTTCTAGGGGTAATAGAAATGCACCCAATTTCATGTCCACATGAACCCTCAGGTTTGAGTCTCATCATAATGAGTTCATTCCAACCCAAGAAACACAGCTACTGACACAGTTACCTAATAAAATCACTCGTCAGTCAGAAGCCAGACTTTTTTTTCTTCTTTTTCCCATTATCCCACATTCCAGCTTTAATCTTTAAATCCCTTCCAACTAATGTAAGATCTGTCAAAGTGAATCAGGTATAATTTCCATCAGAGGTCAACACACACGCATTTCAAGTTTATAAAATCAATATAAAACCTTCTGATTATTTGGAATTTGCCATGCATGGACGGCTGACATCTGATCAGGATGCATCCTGGTTGCCTCCCTTCTGAGGTTGTCCAGAAACTCTGGGGCAGACCCAGGACTTACTGGAGGGATTACACATCTGTCCAGGAGGAGCTGGAAAGGGTAGTGGGGTAGATGGATGAACCTGTTCCTCTGAGCCCCGCTACTGGATACCAGGACGAAAATGGCTATGAGATCATTGATCAGTGAACCAACGTTATTGATGTGGACTGATGTTCTGGTACACCATTACAAGCATCCAGAAGAAGACTACTCTTATTGCTGACTTAATTCATTTGTGCTTTTATACGTTTTAAATTGAGTTTTCATTCACATAGTTATTGTTATGGGGTGACTCGTTTCACCCCCCAACAGCATGAAGAATGAGTGAATACAGGAGAATCCTCCATCAGCTCGGACATGAACAACACCGACTGGCTGAGATCCAGAGGAGTCATTAACAGCTTGATTACCACATAGATCAGTCTCACTCTGGACAGGACAGCTGGCTCCAGTCTCTGCAGTTTTTCTGACCATATGCACCGTCCTGATCAGCCAGTGGGAGGGTGTGAAGGTCACTGTGGTGTCAGGGAGGCAGATGTCTCTGCGGGCAAAATGTCCCTCGAGAAATATTAGTTTGTGGTTAAAAGAGCTGCAGCGGTCAGGGACAGATCAGCTGCATGGCAGGAGGAGGAGATCGTTTTTACAGACGTGTTGCTGCCATCAGATTTAAAAGCAGCTCATATTTTCCATGAACTGCTAAAATATGTCAGTTTCAACATGTGACATGTTGCTTTCTACTGAGAATAAAATATGGATGAGATTTATAAATCATTGTGTTCTGTTTTTATTTACATTTACACAGAAACCTGACTCTTGGAACTGGGTTCTGCTTTATACAATTCTTAATGGAGATATTTATTCATCTAAGTATTAATTTAATGTATTAATGGTTTGTTAATGTGTTTTTCTTCAATAAATATTTCATTATATTTTATTCCTTCAGGGATTAGTTTTTTTTATTCAACTTTCTAAATATAGGATTGGAAATTTATTTTGCTTCAATAATTTCCCCTAGAAATTAAATTCCGTGACAATTCAAGCTAGGGATGCATGATATTGCAGTTTTGGTCGATATATTCAATATGCCAATATTTTATAAGTAGTTTGGTTGATGATGTCATATTCACACGTGTGCAAATTAAGAAAATCCATAATGCACAACATGGCAAATTAAATCATGACAACAGTTTTTAAACAAAACAAGTAAGATATGCGCATCCAATCCTACAGACTTGGGTTATCTTGTCCCACTGTGTGTTATTTTATCGGTTAATTATATCGGAGGAATGGCTGATATCCGATATTTAATTTTAAAGCCGATATCGGCCAATATGGTGCCGATTATATCATGCATCTTTAATTAAATGTTTAATTATGAAATGTTTAATTATTTTATTTAAAATCCCACCATACTGTCTATTTATAACAGACCTTTTATAAAATGTTAATTAAAATAAAAGCCACAAAATGGGAAAATTCCCTTGATGATGGGAACACGTGCGATAGCAGCTTCCTCTGATTTAGTAACTTTTTTCTCTGCTTTTATCTTTTGCATTTTTAGTATAAAATGAGTACAGCAGACCTTCTCTGCCCTCAACATCCACCGAGCAGCCAGTTACACATAACATCGACGCTAACGATGCAATCGACCCAGAAAGAGGGCACGGAGGGCCAGGATAAGAGATAAGCATAGACAGCTTGCACCTCGGGCTATTCCTCTACTGAGCCTTCTTCTGTTAAAGATCCAATCACAGGAGAGCATGATTAAATAAAACTAAAGGCTGCGGCAGTGGGAAAGTAGACGTTTCTCTCCACATCTTTACACAAATGAGCCTTTAGAGACAGTTCTAGTTCAAAATGTACTACGTGATGGTGGACCATCTACCAGGAAATGGAGTGTGATTGGATTAGTGATGCTTTCTGCTTCAGATTTATTAGGGTGGATCAACAGTGTTTATCACATGTTGATATTTTAATGATGGGATGCTGCTGAAATGTCATCCACAGTAATTTGACCAACATAAAACAAGAAATAGTTTTAATTCTGGTTTAATTCAGCCCTCAGATGTGTTACATTCCCCACAGCATGTCCACACAACCTGAGGAAGACACATTTTTTAAGATCTAAGGTCCTTCCACATCCGCACTTTGTTGTGTCAAATATTATCTTCCTGCTTCACCCTCTGACTTTCTCCCTGCTGGTTAAAGGATCGAAACATGAATGAAAACAGTTGAAGTAGTGAGAAGTGACACAGCTGCCTGTCTCTAAGACAGTCCTGTCACTCCTGATGAACGTACATCATCAGTAACATCAGGCGTTTCTGTGCCTATCATGAAATTACCACAAAAACAATAAAGTAATTTCTTAACCATATATCCTGGATGAATGGAGACTAATCCAGGAAGAGAGTGGCAGCCTTTCAGTCCAGTGAGAGGAAAATTCCTACCATGTCAGAACGGAGAGCTGGCATCAGTAAAAGGTAGATCATCACTTCTGCTGACAGCTGATTCAGAATCAAAGCATCTGCAGCCAGAAAGAGGTCAACAAATGACAAAATCAGTAACATTTCATATGATTTCCTTTGATTGGTTGATTGTGTGGTTGAGTTTTGTGGGTAAGTTACATGCACTATATTGCTCAACTGCCTTGACTCTCGTATGAACTTAATAGACATCCTGCTATTAATCAAATGAGTTCAATATGACGTTGGCCACCCTTTGCAACTATACAGCTTCAGCTCTTCTGGGAAGGCTTTCCACAAGGTTTAGGAGTGTGTTTATAGGAATTTTTGACCGTTCCTCCAGATGCACATTTGTGAGGTCAGACGCTGATGTTGGAAGCTTTTACTGAAGCCTTGCTTAGATGCAGCTGCTCAGCCGTGGCAGCCCAACCCATGAAGCTCTCTTTGAGCTGTTCTTGAGCTGATCTGAAGGCCACATGAAGTTTGGAGATCTGTAGCGATCAACTGCAGAAAGTTGCCGACCTTCACGACACTATGCACCTCAGCATCCACCGACACCGCTCAGTCATTTTTCGAGGCCTACCACTTTGTGGTTGAGTTGCTGTCGTTCCCGGTCACTTCTTCTGTGTCATGACACCACTGACAGCTGACTGTGGAATATTTAGGAGTGAGGAAATTTCACGACTGGACTTGTTCGACCTGATTTCAATTATTTGGACGGTTAAGTACATACACACATATGTGTCTGTGTGCGTCCATCCATCCATCTACCAATAAATCCAGCCACACACACACACACACACACACACACACACACACACACACACACACACACACGGTACTGTGCAAAGTTCTTGGATGCCAAGAGTTGTTATATAAATTCTTTTAGTTGTTTATTTAGTTTTGTGACAAACAAATAGTTTCTGTTCAATTTAGTTTTAGATCTAACACTAATTTCATCAGTCAGCCAAAAAATATTATGTCTTTTTAAAAAACTGGAAATTCTTGACTTACCCTCCGAATCCATGGAAGTCTGCCGAGTTTGTTTCTCTGTGTCTGTGTTTGTCTCAGCGTCCCATGACACATAAAGGAATACATAAGTAATTATGTAGCACTACAACATAAACCAATAAAGTCAAAAACAGATGGTAGCTTGTGATGGGTAGCCCTATTATTATCAACTGTGTATGTTCATTTTAGTGTAATAATACCTGGACACACACACACTTTGTATGTGTGAAAAGTGACATAGGGTATTGTACAATATAAACAACCCCTTATGAAAAAGCAATAGTGTGATAATGTGCACATCAACATTTTGACACGGTTAATGTGCAATAACATAAGCATTAAAACCTTTTCTCCGGAGTACTTTAGCACTGAAGCACTTTGGCAACTCAGTTCAGATGGCTATATATACCATAATTAGGGTCCAAGCCATACGAAGTATGGAAGGACCCTATTGTTGTTCAAATGTTTATTCTCCTTCTTCTAAGCACCTTGAGGCCAAATTTGACCCCCTCAACACCCATGAAAAGTTGTGAAATTTGGAACACACATCAAGCCCCGAGCAAATTTCGATATTCTAAGGTCCGCATACACTTCAATGCGAAAATGGCTCAACAGCACCACCTAGAGACCAAAAAAATCCCCAAATGAACGGGGTCCCGAAAGTCTACTTCTCATAGGAAGACGAAACTTGGCACACACATGTAACACCCCGAGTCGAGCAAAAAAGTCAATTGAACACCTGTTGCCATGGCGACGGGGCGCCCGCCATCTTGGCGTGTACTGCCACTTTTTTCCCATTTTTTGCACTTTACACGCATCGTATTTGAACGAACTAGTCTGACGGGATTCGTGCGAGTGACTCCAAACTTGGTGGGAAGCTTCCTGACAAGTTGGGGACTAAACACTCCTCAAATCTTTCTAATAGCAGAAAGCGTGTTGCCGTGACAACTGACGGAAAAAGGCCTTCTCGCCATGAAACACGGTTTGCTCATATCTCCATAGGAATACATGGGAACTGCACCTAACTTGACAGGATTCATACAGGTTGGGTCCTTAACGCATTACACCACCTGTTGTCATGACAACATCGGGTGGCGGGGTCCAGGAGGCTCGGACCCGATGGATGCCGCTTGCGGCTTTAATTATTATTATTATTATTATTATTATGTGGTAGTATTTTACTGATGTTGACATCAACCTGCCAATGGGACTGATGATTAAAACTAGCCACCTTTTAAATCGCCCATATTTACATGCAAAAGTTTATTAATACGTCTTCTCCCTAAATAAAGATAAAATATAGAGGTATCATAACCCCAGGTAAAACTAGCATTAGCATGCACATTTACATTAATACATTTGTTAACTTTCAAGCCATATAAAAACTAAATAATTGGGACTTACCCATGCTGTTTAGAACTGACAGCACTGCGCGAACAATGGGTCAAAAATTCTGACCTTCATTCGAGGCTTCCCCCGGCTTTGCTTTTGGACATAATCCGTCTTTCAGCCAGGTAGTGTTGTTTCAGGGTTTTTCACTTGTTGCAGAGGATTTTCCATGGTGTTTTAAAAGCCCTTCTGCCTCATTTTCCTTTCCAAATCCTCTTCTGTCCATACATACCACAGAGGCGAGCGCTTGGTAGCTGGGCCTTTGCCCATGGGTCCTGGTCGGGCTCAGCCAGAAAGGGTGACAAGGGCCTCCCCTCCCGTGGGCTCACCACCTGCAGGAGGGGCCATAGGGGTCGGGTGTAGTGAGAGCTGGGCGGTTGCCAGAGGCGGGGATCCTGGCGGTCTGATCCTCGGCTGCAGAAGCTAGCTCTAGGGACGTGGAATGTCACCTCTCTGGCGGGAAAGGAGCCTGAGCTGGTGCGCGAGGTTGAGCGGTTCTGGCTAGATATAGTTGGACTCACCTCGACGCATAGCTTGGAACCACTGTCCTTGAGAGGGGCTGGACCCTCTTCCATTCTGAAGTTGCTCCCGGTGAGAGGTGCAGAGCAGGTGTGGGCATGCTCATTGCCCCCCGACTTGGCGCCTGTACGTTGGGTTTTACCCCGGTGGATGAAAGGGTAGCCTCCCTCCGCCTGCGGGTGGGGGGACGGGTCCTGACTGTTGTTTGTGCTTATGCACCAAACAGCAGTTCAGAGTATATATATAATTGTATATATATATATTATATATATCATGTACAAAATCATATAACAAAAAATAATTAATGAACTGGAAAACAAGGCATTCATTAGTGAAGAATCTTATACATCATTAATTTTACAAACATAAACAGTGAAGAACAAATTATAGGGTGTTCCATTTTACACACACATGCGCGTAAACACAAATACATACATGCAGAAGAAAAAAAAAAAAACAGGCAAAAAGGCATAGCCTATATGTCAAAATATGGTTTATCCAAGTTCAGTTACAGAGACAGCTGTAGATTTAGTTAAGAAAACTCACCCGATCACACCTACTCGTCATGAGCTTTCGCCTCTTCACCCCCTCCTTGGTTCCATCTTTCTCCAATCTTTTGGAAGATTTAAAATTTTCAAAAGCCTGGTTACATGGTCAAGGTGAATGCAAATAAAAACAAGGTTAACATTTTTTTTAAACATGCTTATAAACATGCTTAATTATCCAATGGGATGAAATATAAACTCCAACTGTTTTAGCATCACCATATTAAACCCAACTTCACACTCATGCAAAATACATACTTCAAACTTGATGAAAGCTCCAATTTGGTTCCACATCTTAACCCTTGTGGGTAACACGAATTTACTATCCTTCCGAGTTGTCGGAGGACAAAAAAGTCCCTTTCCAAACACTGCTATTAAATAATTAGGAAATAATTAGGAAATAATTATAAAAAAAATGATGAAATAATATTTTTTACCACATTTTTCTGCTCAGATGTTTTAATCATCTTCAGCCCTAACCAAAAATATCCAGTATTAAATCATTTAAATTATTTTTAACCCTTTAAATGTCAAATTTCCAACACAAGGTCACTATTTTTATTAAATAAAAAACAGAAAAGCTGAGTTTTTTTTCTCCATATAATACATTTAGGGATGTTGTAGACTTAATGTAAAGATCAGTCTTAGATATACTAAAAATGAATAACAAAATTGATTTAGCTGCACTTCTATTAATACCACACTTTTTAAATATCTCAACCATAACACAATATAACCATGTATTCTCTAATGTTATGGTTTTATTTGAAAGAAAAATAGTAAAATTAATCATTTTGACTATTCATCATGACGTGGTGCCATTTTCCCATCATAGGCCAATGCTTAAAGGACGTGTCATTTCTCAATAGTAAAACCATTATAAAAACACTCTAATAATTCTCCCTTTCTATGAAATAATTTTTAAACCAGCATCAAATTTCTCAAATAGAACATTTATTTTGCACGTTGCAACATTTTTTATCCACAATCTGGTCAACTAGTCCAGACCAGAGCCCAGACTAAACATGGAGAAACAGCTTTTAGCTGTTATGCTGCAAACAAATGGAACAAACTGCCAGTGGAGATTAAACTTTCACCAAATGTAGACATTTTTAAATCCAGGTTAAAAGCATTTCTTTTCTTATGTCTGTGCATGGAATCTGCACGGTAACTTTTTAACTAATCTTGCTTTTAATCATTTTAATGTAATATTTATTGTGATTCTTGCTATTTGTTGCTGTCTTTTACTATTTCTTAATATCCGTAATGCTTTTGTTTTATGTAAAGCACTTTGCATTGTCCTGTACATGAAATCTACTGGACAAACAAACTGCCTTGCCTTGCTGTGTAACTGGCCTTCCCCTCTCTGATCTTTCTTCTCAGCTCCTCCTTGTTCCCTGATCTGAAAGATATCTTCTTCTCCTTCAGAAAAGCTTTAATATCAGTAGTAATCCACGGCTTGTTGTTAGCAAAGCACTGCACCACCCTGGAGAGAACAGTGTTCTCAAAACAGAAGTTTATGTATTCTGTGATGCAGTCTGTGATGGCATTAATGTCCTTCCTGTGTGGGTCGCAGAGCTCTGTCCACACAGTGGTGTTGAAACAGTCCCTAAGAGCCTCCACTGTACGTGGGACCACAGCCTGCCTGTGTAAAACAGGTTTAAACACAGGCTGGACATGTATAGCATGGTGACCAGCTGAGGCAGGGGGATGCAGAATATGCCTTGCCTTGGTGTTGGCATAAAACAAGTCCACTGTTTCATTGTCTCTGGTGGGATAGGTGACGTCCTGTGTGTACTTTGGCAGAACAGATGATGGAGAGGCATGATTGAAGTCCCCAGAGATGAAAAACTGTGGAGGCTGAGTCTGCAGCCTGCTTGCGACTGAGGGCAGAATGTCAGAGGTTATATCTGCATTGGCAGAAGGGGACACGTACACTGCAATCACAATAGATTGTGTGAACTCCTGTGGCAAATAATATGGCCTCATGCTAACCTTAAAAGGTTCAATGTCTAGGTTGCACAGTTGCTCTTTAATGGTGCAGTGCCCCAATTTACACCATCTCAAATTCACAAACTCAGCTAGTCCCTCCTTTCCTCTTACCTCTCCGTTCTCTGTTCTGTATGCCTGCAGTACATGGAGGTTGTCCAGTAAAACCGTAGAATTATCAATAAGCCATGTCAGGTCTCCGTAAACAGAAGGACACTATTCTCTCTGGGTGTATCAGTGATGGACAAGAAGCAGAGTACAGAGAACTGGTCGGTCAGTTTGTGAAATGGTGCGGTGACAATCATCTCATCTTGAATACCAAGAAAACAAAGGAGATGATTGTTGACTTCAGGAGGAACAAGAACACACATAGAAGTGTTTCCATCATGGGAGAGGAGGTGGAGGTGGTGGAGGAATACAAGTACCTTGGAGTTCAGCTGGACAACAGACTTGAGTGGAAAAGCAACACTGAGTACATTTACAAGAAAGGTCAGAGCAGACTCTACTTCTTAAGGAAGCTGAGATCTTTTAACGTCTGCACCAAAATGTTGCAAATGTTCTACAGGTCTGTTGTTGAAAGTGCAATCAGCTTTGCAGCAATCTGCTGGGGCAGCGGCATCAGAACCAGAGACTTGAAAAGAATTAACAAACTGATCAAGAAAGCCGGTTCTGTGCTTGGAGTAACTCTGGAGCCGCTGGAGTTGATCATCAAAAAAAGAATTCTGTACAAGCTGACGAAGATAATGGAAGATCCTTCACACCCTCTACACAACGCCGTGACGAAACAACAGAGTGTGTTCAGTGGGAGGCTTGTTCAAGTCCGATGCAAGACAGAGAGATACAGAAGATCCTTCCTTCCAGCAGCTATCAGGCTGAAGAACAAAGCCCTTAATTAATTAATGTGATTGTTTTACTTTACTAAAAAAAAAAAAAAAAAAAAAATTACTACTACTACAATATTGAATTTCCCTTTGGGATTAATAAAGTATTTTTCATTCATTCATTTCATTCATTCCGCTGATGTCCAATGAGCGCCACCAGTAGGCCTGTTGCGATAAGCAATAAGTCAATTAATTGCACGGTAAGAAAAAAAGAGCATGATAAATTTGCCGACCATGATCATTTTTATTTGTGTCATACTTGACAGCAGCGTGTTGCAGCACGAGACCGTGGTGAAGCACCTGTGCGAGCTGGTATGCCGCATTTGTTTGTTGTAGGGCTGCCAACACGCATTGGCCCTGAGACTCGCCCATTTAAGTGGCTTCTCACACTTTCGTGCTAAATCTCAGATTCTCATGCTAAAATATGTAAAAAACGATGAGCATTATATATATATATATATATATATATATATATATATATATATATAGAATTTTTCATTTTTTAATACAATGAAAAATCATGTATATATATATATATATGATTTTTTATTTTTTAATACAATGATGATATGAGACTGAGAGTCCATTTTATTTATTGTTTTTGTTTTGTTATTTAAAATGAGTTTAAATGTTCTTTAGAAATGAAAGTTTATTGATCTTTGAAAGGGTGTACTTGCATTATTATGGCATTGTCATATGTGTTGGAAATGGTCTCAAAACGACAACATTATCAATTTGCGCAATATTATCGTTTATTGCGATAATTTCTAAGAAAATTTATCGTCCAGCAAAATTTGTCATCGTGACAGGCCTAGTCACCAGCTCGTTTATCTTGTTGGAAAGAAATATTGCTTCCCATGGTGATGGAGGGGAGAACAGGTTTGAAGCCCCTCTTCCCAAATTTTGTCCTGGCGCGATGCCCACAACGAGTCTTCAGTAGCACCTCCACTGGGATCTCGTGTCTGTCCCTAAGGGAACATCACTGCATAACGCGACCAGCTCTTCCATACTGTAAATAATGTACACAGGGGATGCCACGCACACACACATCATTAAATTGGATGTATTAGTTGAAAGAAACGTTGCAGATCCGAAGAAAACAGCAGATTTGTGTACAAATAAGTATATAAGGCTTGTATACAAAATATTTACAGAAGCAGTGAGCTATAAATAGTTAAAACACTAGAAAAGAAAGGAAATAGGTAAGAGGCGTTGCAACCAGCAGCCAGCCATCCAGCCGATGTACACAGCTCAAAACAATATAGGGAGAACATCATCGTTCTATACATATATATATATATATATATAAATTAGATGTGTGAAGACAAATAGTTTGATACATTTACCTTACATATTTTTATTTTTTATTCAATTAGATTATTATAGTATTTAAATGTGAATCATCCACTGGTTTAGTAGTAAATTCCCTTACGGTCTGAATCTGAAACACTCAGCCTCATCTATAAATACATTTAATCCTGGAAAATTCTTGCAACTACAAATCCCAGAGTTCTTTTCCAGGGCTAAACCCGGTCATATGACCGAGCAGCCGGACCAGGTGGTTAGTGGTCATATGATGTCATTAGCCGAGACTGAGGAGCAGCAACATCTCAGCTGAATCACAGCCCACATCACTCCCTACGCTGAAAGGTAAAGCCGGAGGAGTCCCTCCTTTTTACCCCATGTTTTTCTGAATTTAAAGAGGGATGCTTCAGGCTCACAGACGGGAGGAGGAGAGGGAGGGGACGAGAGGGAAGGAGAGAGAAGGCAAAGATGGGGGGATGGGAGGCTATCTGAGATGCCTCTTCGTTGCTTTCTGCTGACTACAAAAGAGCACAGATGTTTGCTCTGTATCAATCTATCTGCTGTAAACATATTGTGCCAGCAGTATGTTTGAGAGGAGTGTGCATCTGAGTGAATGCCATGTTGTTGGAAATGTGGAGAGACCTGATAGAGAGAAGGGTTGGGTTTGCTAGTGGGTTACAATCACTTCCTGTCTGAAGCATGGGCGGATCATTCCTGCATCTTGTTTCCTCTTACTTTCCTTTTACACTATACACAAGATTATCAAAGGGTTTTTTTAGTAAGATGCTTCAACCCTGTTCCAAAATGTTGGGACATTAAAATGCCATTAAAAAAAAAAAAAAAAAAAAAAAAAAAAAAACACACACAGGGATTTGCAAATTTCATCAAAGCAAATTTTTCATTCTTGAACGACCATAGAAAATATTTGTTTTAAAAGTAAGTAATTTGACTATTTGGTCATAAATATGTCATCTTGAATTTAATGTCAACAATGCAGCTGAAAAAAAGTTTAGGCAGGTCCATGTTTCCCAGTATTTTGTACCTCCATGTACTTTTCAGCATCAGAGCTTCACAGATGTGGAAGCTGCACATGCCATAGGCACAAATGCAACCCTGAATCAACACTTATTACCTAATAAATTTTGGGTATTAACAGTCCAAACAGCTTCAGGTTTAAGAATTAGTTTTACATTTAATGTGCAACTCTAAGCCTGACATGGTTCTTGATTGACCATCTTGTCCAAGTACAGCTGTAAAATGATGATTGGAGTGTAATTTAATTACTTCTTTAATACTCACTGAATGACTGAAATGATTCAGTTGGTTAATTTAATCTTTATTAGCACCCTAAATTTAGATTTTAAGGATTTTTTTTAACCAAGTTGTGTTCACAAATTTTTGCTTCTACTATTTCCAAGGTCAAGTAAAAAAAAAAAAAAAAAACAAGGTTACACAGAAAATCACTGGCTGGAAATGTTTCACTAACTACAGTGTTCTGGACAGTTATTAGTGATAATTAAAACCCACTTATCCTTTTTTCCTCACAGCCTTATGAGGATGTGTGGTCAATTCTTCTCTTTCTGCCTCCTGTCTTAAGTGAAATATACAAAATAAATGAAGGAAATTATGACGAGTACAAAGGCTGTCTGTATAATCCCAGTCTCAACAGAAAGCTGAGCCTTCTATGAATGAGTAAAGTAATTCCAGGAATTAGTAAAGTAGTCCTAGAAATGAGTAAAGTAGTCCTACGAATTAGTAAAGTAGTCCTGGGAATCAGTAAAGTAATCTTGGTAATGAGTAAGATAATCTTAGGAATGAGCAAAGTAATCCTAGGAATGAGTAAAGTATTCCTAGGAGTGAGTAAAGCAATCTTAGGAAAAAGCAAAATAGTCCTATGAGTAAAGTAATACTAGGAATGAGTAAAGTAATCTTAGGAATGAGTAAAGTAATCCTAGTGTGTGATCAGCTCCTCTCGGAGCACCCCAAACGCTACAGGATTTCTAGTTGCCAATATTAAATATTTGTATTATATACAATCTTTCCTTCCGTGGCCCTCTGGGCGGATCACACCGAATCACTGAACACACCACTCAGGAATACTGACACGATGTTGTTTGTAAATATCTGACAATCAGGCCTCTTCTGGCTTTGATCTTAAGGGGGAGATCAGGACAAAAATTGGGCTGATTATCCTATTTTGTGTACCTGTCTTTAGAAACTCCTTGAGGATTCAGAAAGAAGTGAAGCCCAAGATAGTCTATAATAGGAAGAAAGAATCCTTCACTATAAAACTTCCTTCATCTCCATGGAAACCAGCAGGACCTTCATGATTCATTTCAAACAAAAGCAGAGTCATAGGAGAACACACTAGCAGAGTTTTTAGAGCTGGAATCAAACTTTTCACCAAAAAACAGCAAAACTAAGACGTGATTTCTGGTTCTGGCTGCTAGCTCCAACAGGACATCCAATAATTATAGATCATTATTGATTATTATTGACTTTAAAACTATTAATCCTTCTACACGTCCTGTAAAAGCTGGACTCAAATTGTATGGTGCCTGCACGGAGGAGTAGAGTGATGGAGTAGTTTTATTATCTGTCCAAGGGAAACAAAAGAATAAGACCCGGGACAGAACCTAGTACAGGATTTTATATTAATGTAAAAAAATAAACAAAAAAAAAAAAACACTTATCCAGGGTTAACACACAGGTACCACCACCAAGTCCAGTCTCAAAATTCAACCCCAGGACACCTACACAGCCTGAACCTCAGTAATACTTTCTGTCCATGAAGATTTAGAGCTTTTCAAAAAGCATTTTTAAAACTGTATTGATCGGGGGCAACTTAGATGTACAGTTGGAAAGGGTTATAAATGTCTATTCCTGTAGAAATAAGTTCATTAATCTCATCTGAACTGTCTGAGTTGAATTCATACCATGTGGTACCCACAGATCAAAGCTTACACAGACAGTAGATTGCTCCCATCTCTCACAGTTCTCCCTGTTATTCCAGCTATATTTAAATAATTTCTTAGTACTTTGGATTAATTGGTGATGACATAAAGAGTTTTAAATTTGATCAGTTTTGCCTCCGTGAGTTATCATTTATCTGATTTTACTGACAGCAATCTTTGGCTAGTGAGCAGTTGGACCAATGAGGGTCATAACGCAGCTCAGCAGGGCCTTCCAGGCTTTAAAACTGAGCTGTGTTTAATTTGTCTCCTTCCAGTCTACTCAGCATTCATGCTGTTCGTCATACAACCCAACACACATTCACTACTTACATGTCCTCAAACTGCTGATGTTTGTGATGATGTAGTTCTTATTAATGCCCTTTCATTTCTTAGCAAGTGAACTGTGTGGCCTCTGTGCTTGTCACTTACTTTTAGCCACTTTGAGACAAGTGGTATTTCATTGTTCTCTCATGCTATTAGATTAGCTGGACAATAATTTGCAGGAAGTAAAGCATTGTTCTTCCCACCAATGATTCTTTTATAAATCAGACCAAGTCTGTTAATGCACCTTTTTATCTGGATGGAACTGAAACTTATTTTTGTCAGAAAATCATCACAATATTGATTCTTAATGTCTACGTTAAAGGGGTTTAATGTATTTGACTATTCACAGTATCTGGTGTAAATGTGTGCGGAGACACATCCAGACATTTAGCTGGGTCCGCATGTCCTCAGATCCATAACCTCCAGTCCATTTGTGGGTAATGTTTACATATGGCTCCAATTCACAACTGCCAGCTGCTGTGGTTTCTCTACAGATACATGCTTATCTGTTGGCAAATAGTTGCTCTATTTAAATACTCAATGTCCACTTCATCAGGACCAGCTTCCAGTCAGACCCCCATATTAATCCTTGATGTGCTAGATGGAACCAGGTGATGGAAACCTTCCTCAGAGGTTTTCTCCATATTGACATGACAGCATCACACAGTTGCTGCAGGTTTGTCGGCTGCATCCATGATGAGAATCTCCCGTTCCACCACATCCCAAAGCTGCTCTACTGGACTGAGATCTGGTGGCTGTGGAGGCCGTTGGAGTCCAGTGAACTCATCGTCATGTTCTAGAAAGCAGGTGGAGATGATCTGAGCTTTGTGACATGGTGCATTATCCTGCTGGAAGTAGCATCAGAAGATGCTCCACTGTGGTCATAAAGGGATGAACATGGTCAGCAACAATACTCAGGTAGGCTGTGCTGGTTAAACCAGACCACGTTGGTACTAAGGGGCCCAAAGTGGACCAAGAAAATCTTCCCCCACCATTACACCAACAGCAGCCTGAAGCGTTGAACCAAGGCAGGATGGATCCATGTTTTCATGATGTTTCCAGCAGATTCTGAGCCGAGCATCTGAATGTGGAGCTGAAATGGAGACTCATCAGACCAGCAACGTTTCTCCATCTTCTATTGTCCAGTGTTGGTGAGTGTGTGTGAATTGTAGCCTCAGTTTCCTGTTCTTAGCTGGCAGGAGGCACCCGGTGTGTCTTCTGCTGCTGTAGCCCATCTGCTTCAAGGCTGGATGTGTTGTGTGTAGAACCCGACCGATATGGATTTTCTGAGGCTAATGCCAATTCTGATATTTGGCAGAAAAAAATTCAGAATTACAATTACTTAAAAGAATATATGAATAAAATAACTTCTATTTTATTTTAAATTTACACTGTGAAAGTTTCTTTCTATGGAGCATACATTGATATAGCTACCAGTTCAAATTCATTTATCTTTACATTTAGACTATAGGTGTATTCGATATATAGTATACATATATGAATATATATATCTTAGTGCTGGGCAACGATTAAAATTTTTAATCGCATCGTTACGCGCAAAATGTGTCTTTCTTTAAAAAAAAAAGGCCTACAGTTATAAAAAGAAAATGCAGTAAGTTTGAGTTTACAAACATCAGGGGTCTCCAACCTGCGACTCTGGAGCTGCAAGTGTCTCTCTGGACCTTCCACTATGTCTCTAAATACGTGGCTAAAATATTTTTTTTAAATCTATCTTTTTTATAAAGGTTTTATGCTTTTCTTTATTTTAAAACCTTAAAAATGGAAATAAAAATGCGGTTCTTCAAAAATAACAAACATCCTATGGTGGCTCTTTATTAAAATATATATTAATTTGCCTTTTTGAAAAGTCTCGTAACATTTGTGTCTCTAAAGGAGTTTTATTTAGCTGGCTGAGGGAAAAATGGCTCTTTGGATTGGAAAGGCTGCAGACCCCTGCACTAAACACATAAACAGGTTTAGCAGCAATTTTCAGATAAAATATTTCTTCATATTTATAAAATCAAATATTTATGACAAAGAAGGATGAAATGTTCAGGATTTACTAACTAAAAGGTAAAAAAATCAGCAGGATGAATTTAAAGATCTGAAGCTGCTTCCTTCTAAACACAGAAGGAACAATATGTGATGAATATCAGCATCAGGTGAACAGACAGAAAGCAGGATGAGAATCTCACAGCTTCTAGATGGTGAGGAGAGAGAAATATTCACAATATGCACAATAACTTCCATCCATGCACCTTCACTGCTTCATTATCCACATTTCTGGCCTATAATTTCTCTAAACTTTAATTTTCAGCCTCAGCTACCGGGAGTTAAGGGTTAACGTCTCGTTCCAGGTGTGGCGTCAGGTCTGTAGATGTAACTATAAACATGTGTGGTATCCACAGAAAGTCCAGAATCTCAGCTACCAGCTCAGTAAAACCATTTCTATCACCAACAAACACAGTTAAGGCAAAAATTATTAAAAGACCAGGTACACAAAGTCCGAAAAAACATCTAAACACAGATGATGTCTCCCCATGAACACGAACAAACGGCCCCCTTTTACTGAAAGCTCACATCTCACAGATTCCACAGCTGGAAGTTTCATCTCAATATGACCAAGATTACCGAACCAGAGGTAGAAGAAGACCCGATTTATGCTTCACGTTTGTAAAAGTCAGAAAGCATGTCTTACCTTTGCTGTCTTGCATAAATTAAAACCGCATTTATTAAAAAAAATAATAATAAAAAAGTTTCCCGTCCAAAAATTACGATGTTCTGTCCATCTGCATGTATTTTGACAAAGAGAAACGTCGGTTCTTTTTTTCTTCTTCCTGTTCCAGACAGAAAACATCTCTTTATTCTAATAAATCTGCTCTCTCCTGATCACGTCAGACGCACCGCTGCAGCAGGGAAGGGAGACATGGACGCCATGTTTCTGTCATCAAAGCCAGCGGCCAGCAAAAAAAAAAAAAAAAAAAAAAAATAATTATTAACGCGCGATTAAAAAAATTAACACATTAATTAAGCATTGCGTTAATGCGTTAATGAGTTAATGCGTGATTAACGCGTTAACGTGCCCAGCACTAATATATATATATATATATATATATATATATATATATATATATATATATATATATATATAGTGAGGGAAGATACACTGGTAGAACATCATTTATGCAGCCCTCTGATACGCATTAATATTAAATTCCATTTTCTCTACTCCATTATTTTCTTTGCCATAAAGTCATGACTCATATGAACCAAAATAAAAACCAGAGACCATGTTAAAACACATAATCTTTAACAGAGTTTCATTTTAAACAAATAATGTTCACAAATAGTCTGGAACTCATGTTCCTCCACAGCAACACAGTGAGTCACGTTCTAGGATTTTCTGACAAAGTAAAACTAAAAGGGACAGGGCTATTCCGGGGCGGGCTGGGCGGGGGTTCTGGGCTCTGGTGCCTGGGGCTGGTCCCCCTCCCTCCGAGGTGGTGGGGTCTGTATGTGCCGGGGGTCTAGGCCATCCCGGATGTGCTGCCATGTTGTGGGTTGGTGCATGCCCTAATGTGTCTGGTTGCCGCCCTAGGACCCAGGGTATGACTCGGGGGAAGGAGGGGTGTAGGGGTTTGAAGGAGGGCTGAGTGGGATTCAGGGGATTATAGGGGGAGGTGCTGGGGTGTGAGGCAGGGATGCTTGTATGTTGTGTGTGTGTCTATCTTTTGGATGATGTTTGTGTTGGAGTGTGGGTATGTGTGTGTGCGTATGCATGTGCTAGGATGAGTGGGAGTGTGTAAGATCATAGGTGAGTAGGTGGGGTGGGAAGGGATGACATGACCCTGTGGGGGGGGCCTGGGTTGGCCTGGGGGTGGTGCGCCATGGATCTGGGCTCTCCCGCTATTCTCCTTCCGCTCCTCTCAGTCCCCCTTAGGTGTCTGGTGGGTGGGTGTCTTCTGGGGTCGGTGGCAACCCGTTGGCTGCAGTCGCTGCATGGCCTGGTCGTGGGGGGCGGCTGCCTCTGGCCTGTCTTGCCCTGAGGGGCCTTCTGGGGAACGGGGGTGCCTAGTGGTGCTGGCAGCTCACAATCCGGAGGGAGGTTCTCTTCCCTTTGGACTTACATCCCTGGACCCCTCTTCTTCCCGCTCTCTCTATCTCGCTTACATACACACATAGACACACACACACACACACACACACACACACACACACACACACACACACATAGGGATTTGGGAGGCATGCACGTCATGCGGGGTGTAGCCAGGGGGGCCACCCAAGTGGCTTCCTTAGCTGCATCCTGTGGCGACTCGCCTCTCAGTTTAAATTACAATTAGACATCAAAACACCAACACAACACACAAACAACTTCTGGGGGCGTGTCATGTGGTGCATGGAGGGCGGGACTACTAACATGACCTTGCTCCCAGCACAATATGGTCACTGCCCCCCAGTTTTACTTGCAAAAAATCACACTCACCACAAACAGTCATGAGCGGGGAGGAGGAGGAGGACAATGGGGACACCTCACACCGCTCTTCCCCGGGGCGCCACCGGGGGCGGGTACAGGAGGTGGTTGCTCTGGGGGCAGGAAACTGGGGTGGCTGCACTGATGAGGGGCTGCTGATCTTGGGGGATGCCCGGTCGGCCGCATCTGGGCGGAAGGTGATGGGGGGTGGCTGGGGATGGCGGTGAGGGCCGGATCTGGGGCTTGCCATTCTCTGGTCCGCTGGGGATGTCTCTCACAGGGCATGGTGGGAGGGAGGGGGGGCTGGGGAGTGAGAGTGGGAGGGTTGTATGCTGTGTAAATGTTTATATTGTGTGGGAGTGTGCAAGGATATAGGTGTGTGCATGTATTTCTGTGTGTGTTTGGAGCAGGTTAAGTGCACTTGTGGGGGGGACCTGGGTGGGCCTGGGGGGCCTGGGGGGCCTGGGGGTGGTGTGCCGTGGGTCTGGGCTCTGCTGCTCTCCCCATTCTCTCATTCCCCGTTAGGCATGTGGGGGGGTGGGTACCTTCTGGGGTCGGTGGCGACTCATTGGCTGCGGTCCCTGTATGGCCTGGTCGTGGGGGGCAGCCTCTCCTGGCCTGTCTTTTGAAGTTTGCTTCCCTCTGGACTTACATCCCCGGACCCCTCTTATTTATCGCCCTCTTTGTCTCACATACACACGTAGGGAGTTGGGAGGTGTGCACGCCATAAGGGGGCCCTACCCATAGGCCTCCCCTTGGCAGAGCAAATTTGTTCAGCACGATACAGCAACCAGATTATCATTTTGCTTGCTATGATGCTGGACAGGACAAGTTAAAAAAAAAAACAAAAAAACTAAAAGGGACAGGACATCATAAAAGTAAGTGAAGACAGAGAGTAATGTTCATCATTTCAACTTTTCCCTCCTCTCTGCTTCACATCCATCCTCCTTCAGTGCATGTCAACCTGCAGCTGATGGAGTGACGGACGCTCGTTCTGTACTCTCAAATATTTTGTAAATAACTTCTGTTATTTCACAGTTACTGGTATTAAGGCTGTTAGCTAACGCTATGCTAGGTTGGCATAACCACAGTGATGTTATTGCTAACATAAACAGAGTAAATTGAAATGAAAATGAAAAGCATGACCGACGCAACGAAGCACGGGTCACTATCATGACACATAAGTTAGACTGGCATCGGCCGGTAAACTCACCTGGTCGAAGTTCTTTTGATGGTTCACTTCAGTCCGGTCGGTATTTTCTGTTTCTAAACAACAATGGTGTCCAGCATGGTTCAGTGTCTTTTTTAGCTTGTGGAAGAAAATGAAGAAATACTTCGATCAGCCTCTCATCAACTTGATCCACAGGTTATTGTTTTTAAAAACGGTGGTTACCACACAAAGTCAGCAAGAAGATCCAGATATCCGGCAACACGTGATCCCAAACTGACCAATCACAAGGGAGTACCTCTGCGTAACCGTCTGCGAAGCAGGTGTGCACGTCAGGTCTGGAAGAGGTGCGCGTCAAGCCCCTACAGAGGTACGCCAAGCTTACGGCGGTAACGCAGACGTACATGCCGCACAACCATAAATCTGCCTTTACTGACAGCAGTAAGGCCTGAGGATTAAATGGAGTCAGACCTCCATCTAGTGGACAAATGGTGCAACAACATTCTGCAAGACTCTGACACTTGAAAACATTTACTGTTTTATGATAAAATAAGAATATAAAGGTGTTTAATCTGCAAACCTTCAGCCCATTATGGTTATTTTGTGAAGGACTATAATCTTCCGATTTAATCAGCCGGCCGATCAATCGGTCGAGCTCTTGTTGTGTGTTCAGAGATGCCATTCTGCTGACCTTAGCTGATGCCAGTGCTTACTGGACTGGACTTCCGTTTCCAACCAGTCTGCCCAACACAATCAAGAAGACTCAGTGACTGACAGTGTTCAGTGCTCTCACTCAGAGGCTGACCTCGCTGCTTCTGCTGTGTCTGCAGCGCTACATTACGCTGTGGGAGAAAATAACTTTTATTGGAGTGGATTTTTTTCTCTTTTTATATGATCCTGTGATTGACATAAAATACCGCTGTCCAAAGCTTTGGATATTCATAATCACAACCAAAGACCCCGTTTCAGATGTTTTAAAATAAATCTTTTCTTTTAGCTGCATCATCTCAGACAACTAGAATAGAAAACTATTTTACGTTTAACTTTATAATATAGCATAATAGCATTCAGCCGTGCTTTAGACTTTGTTAAAGCTACAGAGATGAAAACAATTTCCACCAGGCAGAGATTGAGCATTATAACCCACATGGTAGCTTAAATGAGTGACTTGGATATTGGGTGGCAAGTGAGACCTTTTAGTGAGGACAGCAAGGTCTGGAAGGGAGCAGTCACAGGATCTGACTTCAGGATTCATGGAGACAAGAGGTTGTGCTGTTAGCGATAACAAGGCCAGGCCAGGCCAGGCTCTGTGATGTGAATAATGGCTGGACAGAGGTTTAGACATCATTAGAATAATCAGTCCTGATATGTAAGGAAATGCAGGGCAGGACAGTGGAGGTCTTCTGATGGCACTAATTAAGACATTACATGCATAACTTCTCTCTTCTGACAATGCTGATGTATTATGATCCACTGTGGCAGAGACTGTTGTGTTATCTGCTGTTTTTCATAGTTTTATGCTTGTGGTATGTTTTTTTATTTATATGGCTTGTATTTCCCTGTGTAAATCAGCAAAACGAACAGTTTACCATGATTTGTTTTTATTTTTTTTATCTGTATTTGCGTGTTCATCATCGTGCAGATGCTAAACAGCTCAGATTAACCTCTTTGATGCTAGAATGCATTTAGCATATTTGAGGTGTTGTTGTATTCCTCTTCTCATTGTGATGTCTTCCTTGATTGGAAACCCCATTGATCATATCAGATTGGATAAGTAATTGATTGTTACTGGTTATTAACCTCCCAGAACTTTGAGCCCTCTTGCTAGCCGCTGAGAACAGCCTGTAATCAGTCACAAATGGCAGCCACTAATGAAATTAGTTCCTGGTTCTGCCTCACAACTTTGTTTGTTCCACAAAGTATTGGCAAGGGCATAGAGATGCCATGGTTTACTCCCGAGAGGATGGAGTGATAGAACAACAGAATGCAGATAATTAGCTGCTGTGTCTGTGTTGTCTCTTTGTAATTACTCATGTGTCTGACCAAAATATTAAGATGAGGAAATGGAAGTTTTTGCAACAGTTTGCCTTGGATCCAGGGTTACTGCATGTGAATATCTGCAAAGAGTGAGAATAGCAGATTTCCACAAATAAAACCTGAATTATTTATAAAAACTGGTTCTCTATGGTCGATAACATTAAAAAGCCGGACCTGATGCAGGCAGGGGGATGGGTGGAGGGAAGGAACAACACTGCACATCATTACAATGTGTTGTTGGAGAGGAAAAACTTCAATTCTACCACTTCTTTTTTTCTTTTTTCTAAATCAACTAAATAAAAGCTGTTTTGGGCCATTTGTTGTACTGTAGTAAACACATAAGGTCCTGCAGTGGTGTTGCTTGATGGATTTACCATTTGAACTGTGTGACTTTCTGAAAGAGCAGGAGGAGAACTATGCAGTTTTATTACAGTCGCCAGAATTGTTGGAAAGACCGACCTTATTGTCTTTCCAGCCAATCCTTCCTTACCACCACAGATAAGCTTGCAGCTTGATTTCATCACGCTTGTGCCTACATCTTCTACCAGGAATCTTGGTGTCATGGTAGACAACCAGCTGACCTTTAAGGACCATGTTGCCTCCGTTGCTCGATCTTGCCGATTTGCTCTCTACAACATCAGGAGGATCAGACCCTACCTGACAGAACACACAGCACAGCTCCTGGTCCAGGCTCTGGTCATTTCACTCATTGACTACTGCAACTCCTTACTGGCTGGCCTGCCTGCATGCTCAGTTAAACCTCTGCAGATGATCCAGAACGCAGCAGCACGTCTGGTCTTCAACCAGCCCAAAAGAGCTCATGTCACTCCGCTGCTAATCGCTCTCCACTGGCTTCCAGTTGCAGTGCATCAGATTCAAAGCTCTGCTTCTGGCTTACAAAACAATAACCCAAACGGCTCCGGTCTACCTCCACTCCTTAATCCAGAGCTACACTCCCTCTCCACAGTTACGCTCTGCCAATGAAAGATGCCTAGTGCTCCCACCACAAGGTGGCGCCACATCAGTAGCTAGACTTTTCTTCTCTGTTGTTCCCCGGTGGTGGGACGATCTACCAAACTCCGTCCGATCCGCAGAGTCCTTATCCACTTTTAAAAGCAAGCTGAAGACTCAGTTGTTTAAGGAGCATTTCCACATTTAGCTTAACTCTTCTACTCAGAATAAGATTTGTCCAGCTCTTTGGTTCAACCAAGTACTGAAAAAGCTGTGTGCATTTATACCCAAGTTAATGTTGATTGATGAAATCGTAATGTTTGTATTTAAACAATTTGATAACAATTTGTTTACACAATATTTAAACAAAATAACTTACAGAAACTACAAAAAAAAAAAAAGGAAAAAAAAGTTATGCACTGCCTCTAGCACTACATGACAGCACCTGGTTCAACTGGACTCAAAGCGGTCTGACTACCACTTAATGATGACGTCCACCTTGTTTGAATTCATGCTTGTGTTGTTGTTACTCTCAAATGTAAGTCACTTTGGATAAAAGCGTCTGCTAAATGACTGTAGAATAGAATAGAATAGAATAGAAACATTTCATACCTTCATGGAGGTATCAGTCTGCAGTAATCACAGACTCCACAGATGCTGATTGGCTAGAAGTTATCTACCTGGTTAAAGATGTGCACATATTCTCACCACATATTATTTTATAGAAATGCTGGTTTGTGTGCAGAAAAAGGCAAATGCATGTTTTGTTTTGTTTTGTTTTTTTTATTTTATTTTAATTTTGTTTTTTTCTTTTTGTGTGTACACATCATTTATGCATTTGGCCCCTAGTCTTTCCTAATAATGAGTGTGGGCAGTATGCAGCCCTGTAATGCCTACAATGCTAACTAAGATTTGAGTATTAATTAAAATTTAAAGTAATCTGAGAGTTAAGCTTCTTGGGGTGCAAACACATTGGCATAATATTTCTTTCCATTTTCCATCACATGAAAAATCCACAAGATAAAATTTCTAGTCCTGATTTAAATGCTGGAAATAGTTTAATTTTCAACTTGTCTTCTTTTGGCTATTCTGCCTTAATAGAAAAGAAACGCTAAAGTGAAAAAAATTGGTTTAATTTTTGTTAAACAGGGAAGACATGCTTATGCAGAAGTAAATTAAGTTAGCTTTAGCATGCTAGCAGCCAAATTAGCAGACCATTTGGCTAGCTAACTGGTTTAGGTACCAGATGTGCTTGGGTGGTCAGATGTGCTCGGGGCCTGGGGCCTTCCGATGATGTTACACTGGGGCAAGGCCACTCGAACAAACTCAATTTCATAAGAATCAGATCTGCTCAGGGTCTCTATTTATCAGTTGATATTGGTCACATAATAGCAATATAAGCTTCTTTTTCCCTAGTGAGTAAATAAATCTATATCATTTTACTTTTTCATGGTGTACAGTCTGGGATTATTTATTGGACCAAATATCAGTTCCAATATTTATATCTAAAAATACATCTTCCTATTGAAACACATATTAATCAAAAGGCAGTGAGCTCCCACCCTCATCAACATCAAAACATTTAACATTAAGCCCCAAAATATATAATTAAAGAACCTCATTACAAGTTAAAGATATCAGCTATGGTTGCAAATTTCTCATTTTCCTTTTACAATGTTGAAAGCATTAACAAATCAATAAACATTGAAAAAGTGCACATTTTTCCTCAGTTCAAATTTTATTTACATCAAAACACAGAAACACTGGAGCAATAAGCTGGTAGATGTGAAAGCACAGAGGATGGCAGTGTCTGCTCCTCTCAGCAGGCAGGGCTGGGCATCGCTAACTTTAGCATTAACTCACTGTTACGTAATTTTATTTCTTTCCGAATGGAGACATTTCAGCTCTTGGAACTTTTAGAGGTCATGGTCATGCTGTGGTAAGTCCCTTTCAATAGGTAATGATGGAGTTCTTTGTAAAAGTCATCTTTGTTTCCTACGAAGAAGAACCACTTCCATAATTTAACCAACCACAATCTTCTACGTAATCGTGCCCACGTTCAGCCAATCAAATAATGTGGCGTCATTGGCAGGTGCCGGGCCTGAGCAGATCTGACTACCTGAGCACATATGTTACCTACACCAGGTCTCATAATCTCCCATGGGAATTAACCGTCCAGCCATGAGGGATAAGGGGATAAGCAGTAACAGGAACAGAAGGCAGTTATCTTTGAGTAATCTGGAAAATCAAATAAAGCTGTTTTATTGAAATACAGTACGGAAATGTCCTGGTTAGCTTCGGTATGTTGATCACCAGCCTCTCCAATCATAGCCAAGGTAGTATCCAATCCAGTGGTTCACCATTTTGGACATGCTAGTCATTAGGTTTTCTAATGCTAATGCCAACATGTCCTTGCTAATAAACACAGAGAAGATTCAGTCCAGTAGGTCAGTATGAAACTAGCTTGTTAGCCTCTCTGATGCTAACTCACATCCCTGACAATTGACGATCCACAATAGATGCAGGAACTGGTGCAGATGTGTAACGAGAAGTTGCCTCATCCTTTCCCATGGCTAGCCCCTCAGTTACTGGTGCAGGCTTATCATTGATCAGATCAGTGGCTTCTTTAAGATAGGTATAACCTCCTGTAGTCGGGAGCTCCATGGCCTTATTTTAAGACTTTTTATTGGATCATAGAAAGTTAGGAAGACAATTTCCCTCAGGACATGAATATGCAAACACTTGGCATTGGAAACCAAATTCTTCACTGTTAGTCGCACAAGCAGGACTTTGTTTCTTATTGTTTTTATTTATTTTTCCATTTCTGTCACTTTTTAAAAAGAAATAATACACACTTTTTTAATTGTTATCGATGATGGCAGCAGCCTGTTAATGATCATTTAGGATTGCTTCTCTTGTTAAAGCAACTTCAAGACGACAGTATTTAGATATTGCTCTGGTTTTCTCGTTAGCTCGTGCATCACTTCAGGCTTCACAGGGATTTTATTCTTAAGCTATGTGAGGTTTGAGTGCAGTTTCAGACGTAAAGACAACCTCCAATTACTGTTATTATTTCATCCTTGTAAAAGGTGCCACTAATTGTATTTTTTTAAATATTTTAATCCTAGCAAACCATGTAATCAGTCATTTATTTGAAAATAAATGATATGCAGCTTCATGCATAATGATAGTAATCATCAGCTATTGCTACGAATCTCGGCAGCTATAGTGGTAAATTGCATGAGTAATTACCTGACTGTGAAAAGAACAGAGAAAAAGAATTGTTATATAACAGCACAGACATTACAGGGGGCATTTTGCTGCACTGTGTACATACTTTTTCATATTTAAATACATTTCCTGATAAAAACAGAGGAACTGTATTTGGAGAAAATAAAAACAACTGTTTTTCAGACCCTAATCATTTCAGTTTGATGTGAAGGTTGACAAAGAACACCAGAACACAGAAAAAAAGCCAAAACAATTATTTAAAAATTAGTTTCATTTAAATCCATTTCTGTTTTCCCTGAAATGTGGGACAGCTTCTTTAAAGCTTCTAAACTGTTTATTGGCCTTGAAACTAAAACAAGTAGCCTGCATATTTATTTTCTAATTTGATTGTGATTTGATTTTTTCAAAGCAGGCTTGCATGTGTGCTTTCTACCATTTTCTCCACCTCCCTCTGTATCTACTACACACTCTGTTTAAAAGCAATGTAATCAATAGTTTTAGCTCTCAAAGTATTCTGCGGGTTGGAATGAGCTTATCAGTGAGCCAGAGGAGCCCGATTCTTTTATACAGCATGACCAGATGATTGTGCTCAGAAATGCCTACGATTATCGTGACACAAACAGAGTGAAATTCATTTGTTCGAGAACTTGCTTTTGTCGTCGCTGACCCAGATGCATCTTATCATCATGTTCCAACAATTTGGCTTGTGAAATCTGAATGTCAGGAAATGTTGAGAGGAAGTGGTGGCTGAAACCCAACGTCCAGCGTTGCCAGAATGTGTTGGATTGATAAAACAATAGGCGACAGAGGCTTTGGAATGCCTTACATGGTGATTTATGGCTACAAAAGGGTTTTATGAGGCTGCGTGTCTGCTCACAACATTTTGGAGTGTAGTCATAGTGATGGCTGTGAGGGACTGTGAGAATCTCCAATCTCCAGGAAGTCATAGCCGCAGGGTGAAGCATATGTAGCATGAGGATGGCACCAGAAGGCTGCATCGTGGTTGTCCAGTTGGCCATCTGTTGTGGTCCTGCAGACAGGGCCAGGAAGCCCCTCTCTCCCTTCCCAGAAAAAAGAAATGGCATTTAAATGCCAGGGCATGGGACAGCACTCACTGCCCCGAAGGAGCTCCTCTGCACATCCCAGACACTGAGCTTCAGATTCTCCCAGCGGGACTTCCAGAAAACATCCTGGAGTGGAGTGATGACTGTATGCAGAGCATTTGTTGGTGTGCAGAGTGAGACCACTATGGTGGAAGTGGTCACAGCATGGTTCACTCCCTGGCCAAAGATCATTACTTGTCCTTATCTCGGGCCAAGTCCTCAGGCTGTTCCATTCGGCTCCAACAGGGACACCATTACCAATTCAACTGAGGCCCAAGAAGCCATAGTGGAATTCCACAGCTGCTGTTAGTTATGCTAACTGTTATCCAGCTGGATCAGGTCTACACCCATGCTTTCTGTCATCCAAGACATCATACAGTAATAGATCATTTAAACCTAATGACATCGAACATTGAACAGTAGCGTCTGGATATTATTAGAGAACAGGCCCATCTTTATATTTTTCATTGGTGAGTTTTACTTCAAAATCCATTTGATTGATTGGAAGTGGACTTGTAAAGCGCTTTGGTCAACCTTGTTGTGTTTAAATGTGCTATAGGAATAAATTTGGCATTGATATTGAATGATTCTCGTTTCTTCCAACTTCAACACCTGCTTCAATCTTGATGTTTCTTGACAAGTATCACCCTGGTTATGTACGTTAATCCAGTGCTTGTGTCCTGATGCCCACTGTGTCTGAGTTTTCATTTGATCATGCACTGCATGCATAAAACTATTGGCACAACCTTTTGTCATAGTGACCTTCTGACTTTCATTTTAACAGGTCAGCATGAAACCCAAATCAAACAACTGCTTCTTGGATCAGGATTACTTTGAAATAATATGGAATTTCAAATGTTGCCAAGCTAATGACATCACTCATCTTTTAATCAGAGGCACCAGTTTAAAGGTCCCACATTATGCAAAATACACTTTCTAAGGGTTTTCTAACAGTCTTATGTGTCCTCATAGCCACATTCAAAGGTTCAAACACAGAAACAGCCTGTTCTCAGTGGAGCTCACTAGAGACACTTTTGGAAATTAAAATTAATGACCAAGGCCGAATTTGGGGTAATACAGTTTGAAAACAATGTTGTTGGACCTCTGATACCTGAAATTGTTGTATGAAATTGTTAAAAAAATGTACATCATGGGACCTTTAAGAAGTTAAACTCTGGACTTTGCCTTGTCTGAGTCTAGCCCCCCCCCCCCCCCCCCCCCCCCCCCCATATCATCAGCAATCCCATTCTTTAAAATTTGACCAAGAGCATATTGCTACAGATTAAGATCCACAAGTCTGTCTTCCTCTTGTTGATTTTTAGTCCTAATTTAACAGAGGAGCCAGACGCGGTGGCTCAGGCATCTGCTCAGAATACTCTGACTATTATCTGGCCTGAAAGAATGATGGATGACTTTGGAGGTTGAGCCATAACAAAAAGGAATTAAGATTTTATTTTCTATATGCAGTTGAAACTGACTGGGTGTCTCTCTGACACTCTAACGCCTTCTGGTTATTTTCTCATTTGCTTTTTTTTTCCTAATGGCCACCTTACTAAACAATATAATCTGCTGAGGTTGATGTTAGCCTGGCTTACGATTTTACTGTAGTAATGAAGGTGTGTGCCACACAACCCTGAGGTAACATAATAGCTACTTTTTTCAAAGGTCAGCGGGAAAGGAGGCCACATAAAGTCTCCTACATGCTTCGCTGTCCTTTAAAGAAAGGTCACAGTTGGTTTGGGAGTGAGCGTGAGAGGCTAAAGGGGAAAAATAAAAAGCAGAACAGTTTTTAAAGTACAGATTGTAAAGATAAATTGGTAGGATAAAGAGCAGTTTCTCCACAGGACTATCACCTGCTCTGTCCCACATTCGTATGCATGCAAAGCAACAATGCGAGGCAGAAAACTCTCTTCCCTCCGCTCACCGTCCAATCAAATAAGTGCAGAAAGGACAATCTCTCTGGTCCTTTTAAACAAATGAAAGCAGCATAGAATTTTAACCCTGTGACTCAAGGTCAGCCTTCTCTAAAGCACTCCTGTTTCACCGTAACTCTTGGTAAAGTGTTATTGATGCTCGAATGCCTTAGAACCGATGTCATCCATGAAGGTAGAGCTGGTTTGTAATTACATCTCATGGTTGCAATGATCTGACCTTAAACAAACAAGTCTAGTTTGATGTAACATGAAAAAGATGAATGTACATACACCTTCCCTAATCTGAAAAGCCCTAATTACACATTTGAAATTTGGCAACTTGTGACATTAAGAAAATGAAAGTTTTGCCTCTTCCTTTGGTTTTCATGAAAACAATTGTTTGGGCCAGTGGGCATCAAGTGATGAAGGTGGAAGATGTAGAACCAACACTGAAAACACCATTACAGGGAGTTAGAGGCTTTTAGTCTTCTAATCTAATCAAAGCAAATAAAATATTATTTATGAAGCACTTTTCATGCATGAGTAGCACAAAGTGCTTTACATGATAAAATACACATAAAAACGTCTGCAGATTAAAAAAGAATATAAAATAACTAATACAAACACACACCTACACTTTCTCTTTCCCACACACCCACCCACACACACCCAAAGCAATGTTGAGGTTCTCTGGTAAGATGAGAACCTCAGGTTTTTACAGTCGAGGATCATAATAGTGGAATGAGGTCTTGACACATGAATTAAACTGAAAATGGAGACATGTGTCATTGTGAGATTTAGATTATTCAGAAGAGGGCTATAATGGGTCGTTTTAATCAGCTAGCCAATCAATCGGTCGGGCTTAACTTGCTGTGCTTCAGATCTTTCCCAACAACCCAACCGAGACTACAGTTTCTCATAGCAAAGAATCTTTAGTAGTAAAGTTTTTGAGTTTTTGTAGTGAATGGCAAGACAATCAGCTTATGGGTTTCAGGAACTATTCCAATGACGGTACACTTACTAAGAAATTTTGATGTCCTCTAAAATGATTCCCACTTTGTACAAAAGTTGGATGTGGTCTTAAACCTGTTATACTCCGCGAGAAGCGAGATAGGTTGTAGACCTTTATCTTGTGCTCTTGTTGGGGATATGTTGTGGCTTGTTCTTGACACATCAGCTGAGCAGAACTTTCTTCTCATTCGGTGCCAAGAAGTATTGTGTGATTAGTCGGACGACTCGGACAATGCTGGGTGGCTCAGTGGGTAGAGTCTTTTAGCCTGAGGGTTGCCGGTTCGATCCTCAGCAAAACGCTGAACCCCAAATTGCTCCTGATGGGTCGTGGTTAGCGCCTTGCATGGCAGCTTCCACCATCAGTGTGTGAATGGGTGAATGTGTAAAAAAAAAAGTACCACAGCTTCACAACAAGAAGGTCGCTGGCTCGAGCCTCGGCTGGGGGATGGTTTGAACCTGGGGGCGGTGGCCTTTCTGTGTGGAGTTTGCATGTTTATGCCTGGGTTCTCTCTCCGGGAGTGTGTGTGTGTGTGTGAATGGTTGTGTGTCTCTATCGGTGTTGGCCCTGCAATAAACTGGTGACCTGTCCAGGTGTACCCTGCCTCTCACCTGCCAAAATGCTGGGTTAGGCTCCAGCTTACCCACGACCCGTAATGGACTAAGCAGTACAGACAATGAATGACCGGACATTTGAAGTAGGTTTAGTTAGAGTGGAAAAACGTTATGCAGGAAGTTGTTAGCTCTGCATTTCTGCTGGTATGAGGTTGAAAGGATAACTTTAATTAACAGCTGATCGAGGTGGTGAGAAAGTATGACAATGAATCCAACACCTGTTGCATATATAGACATGGACACTGCTGCACTCTCAATACCTCCCTGCCATGGACAAAGTTTCTCATTTAGTAAAGAATCGCTGGGTCATTTGCTTATGTACCTGTCATCACCAAACGGGATGAAGTAGGATATCATGTCAAGCATCACTATAAAGATGAGATCAAGTTATTATTGCACTGAACAGACTATACAGTTCTGCTGTGGCAGATAAGACATCACTGACTCAGAAGTATTCAGTCATGGTGAAAGATGTCGTCAGAATCTCTGAGTCGTAGATCACTGAATCCCAGCCTGATCAACACAGTCAGAAAACAGTCAGGTTTGGCCCGTCCAAATGGAATTCCTGTTTGTGCTACTTCCTACTTCCTGTTTGTTGTTTGTGAGTTCTCTGATGTTATCACTGTTTTTTGACCTGTTTTCTGAACTTATGGACTATTGATTTTGAATTTTGGACTTTGGATTGGTGTAATCATCACTGGCTTGACCTCTGCCTGGAAAAATTTTGGATTTGGGATTTTGGACTCGGAGTAAACTACAGTGGAGCAGGTTGTATACTGGTGCCCTAATTAGCCACTGCTAATCTGTCAACTAACAGCTAATTTTGTTGTCAATTGTTATTTATTGCAAATTTGTATGATGGGGCTCAAAAAGACTCGAGGACATAAAGAAGTCATTCGGCCTCCTGGCGGAAGAAGTCACTGCAGTCAAACAAGCAAAGGTACTGGTCTTGGTCAAATTTCTTGGAGTGATTATCAACCACGGAATATGCCGGAAGTCACATATTAGGTTTGTTCAGACAAAAACGGTAAGAAATATTGCAGTGTTCATTAAATCTAAATATTTCTTGGATCTAAAATTACTTTATATTCTGTACTGTTCACTGATTGTGCAATATTTAAATTTATTTTGGTGAGCTTTGGGGAAACACAAGAGTTTTCTGCAACCATTAGATATACAACAGAAATAAGCAATGGGGAACATGCAAATCTGCTATTTTGGAAGTTAAAAACACAAAATTCAGTGAGTTGGTGGAGTTAAAAACAGCAATAATAATATACAAAGCTACAAATAATTCATTAACAGACCACATACAAAAATGTTCTTTAACTGTGAAGGGGAAATAATCTGAGGGGAAATTAAATCTGAAGATTTTAAGTGTGAGAACAACTATAAAAAGCATGTGCCTAACCCCTCCTCTGTGCATGTGCACTACGTTACGGCTGCACCGTGGACTACGCTGCTATTCGCAGCTGTTTTAGTCAACAGTTTGGTTTCCACCGAGTGCGCCGCAGTATGTACCAGAAGTGTCCCAGAAGCGCATTCAACTAAATTTACACACCAAGTCTATTTTTGATGCTCCATGCACCCAGGATGCATCAAATTTAGCAGTTCAGATAGGGGCAGACAGGAAATCAGACATGGGAGCAATGTAAAAACTTGCTGTATTTTTAAAATTAAAGACCCCCATGCAGATTTGTGCTGCTAAACCATGAAATCATTACATCTTTAACCGGTCAGGGGTCTCTGTGTTTTTTTGTTTTGTTTTGTTTTTGTCATCAAAGACGACGAGACGTTTATCCTGGAAGTGGAGAATCACAAGATTCTCCACTCCTGTGATTTCGTGATTTCACGGATCCGCCTAGGTGGACTGCACTCGCGGGCGCTCCACACATGGCACGCTCCCAGTATGAATTGCTGCGCCACGGAGGTCGGAACAAAACCATGGTGCAGCGGTAACGTGGCACACATGCACCCGGTATAAAGGAGGGGTTACAGTATATAATCTTCAGGAAGACCTTAAACAATGTCAAAACATAATCCAGTTTGAGAAAAAATTCAAAGAAATGTAATTTTTTTTTCATGGTGTAAGTGTGTGTACACGTATATGTATATATACTGATGTGTACATGAGTATGTATGTGTACATGTCTATATTTATTTATTTTCTTCTGTATTTATTATTTTTTTTCTAAAGGAAAAAAAAAACCACAAACCAGGACCAGAGATTAATGTAACAACTGTAAGAAAGATAAAATTATGATAGTAAAGGGGGGCAGGAATAAAGTTTTTTATTTCAGCCTGCTCTTTTTTGGACTATAGCAGCTGTTTTTTTTTTTTTTTTTTTCCTTTAATCTGTGATTATTTTGTGTTATGTTTTTGTTTGAAATGAAGAAATATCAATCAATCAAAAATCTTCCCTGAGGACCACCTTCATGCAACTACCAAAAACCTGTCTAGTCAGCATGAAGGCAAAAAGGCAAAATGTCTGTGTTGATCATAAAAGCTGAAACTGATCTATGGAAGAATCTTTCCACAGATCATATTTGTTCTGTGGCCCTTTCTATCCTGCTCTTAATAGGATGAGCCTAGGTGTGTTTCAGGTATACTCTGCCTGCCCCGTGATGAACCCATGCTTGATTTAATGCTTGCATTGGCTACTTCTCACAATAAATGATGCATTCTGGTTGACTTCATATCTATGATAAAAGCCATAGTTAGGGTTAATACCCACATATAGCCTTACTTTTTTCAAGATAAGGACTAATCATCTGGGCTGTGGCATTTCTCAGACATGTCTCATGTTTTTGGGCTCCCAAAACACTAGTTCCATGTGAATGAAAATACACGATGATCACTGAGGGACCAGAGGAAGCCCCAATGATGACGACAAACCATGGACCCAGGTTTCCCTTGCCGGGGGTCACCGGGCCCCCCTCTGGAGCCAGGCCTGGAGGTGGGGCACGGAGGCGAGCGCTTGGTGGCCGGGCCTTTGCCCATGGGGCTTGGTCGGGCTTAGCTCGAAAGGGTGACATGGGCCCCTCCTCCTATGGGCTCACCACCTGCAGGAGGGGCCATAGAGGTCGGGTGCAGTGTGAGCTGGGCAGTTGCCAGAGGCGGGGACCCTGGCGGTCTGATCCTCGGCTGCAGAAGCTAGCTCTATGGATGTGGAATGTCACCTCTCTGGCGGGGAAGGAGCCTGAGCTGGTGCGTGAGGTTGAGTGTTCTGGCTAGATAAAGTTGGACTCACCTCAACGCACAGCTTGGGCTCTGGAACCACTGTACTTGAGAGGGGCTGGACCCTCTTCCATTCTGGAGTTAATCCTGGTGAGAGGCGCCGAGCAGGTGTGGGCATGCTCATTGCCCCCCGACTTGGCACCTCTACGTTGGGGTTTACCGCGGTGGATGAAAGGGTAGCCTCCCTCCGCCTTCAGGTGGGGGGATGGGTCCTGATTGTTGTTTGTGCTTCTAAACAGCAGTTCAGAGTAACCACCCTTTTTGGAGTCCTTGGATGGGGTGTTGGAGAGCACTCCTTCCGGGGACTCCCTCATTCTGCTGGGGGACTTTAATGCTCATGTGGGCAATGACAGTGAGACCTGGAGGAGCGTGATTGGGGGGAACGGCCCCCCTAATATAAATCTGAGTGGTATTTTGTTTTTGGACTTTTGTGCTCATCATGGACTGTCCATAAAGAACAACTTGTTCAGGCATAAGAGTGTCCACATGTGCACTTGGTACCAGGACACTCTAGGCCGCAGTTCGATGATCGACTTTGTAGTCGTATCATCCAAGAGGGGCTCAGAGTAGAGTCGCTGCTCCTCTGCATCGAGAGGAGCCAGATGAGGTGGCTGTGAGGTGTTCTGGGCACGTCCCACCAGAAAGACGCCGCGGGGGAAGATCCAGGACATGCTGGATGGACTACATCTCTCGGCTGGCCTGGGAACGCCTCGGGACCCCCCCAGATGAGCTGGTGAATGTGGCCTGGGAGAGGGAAGTCTGGGTTTCCCTGCTTAGGCAGCTGCCTTTGCAACCCGACTCCAGACAAGCAGACAAAGACAGCAGAAAATGGATGGATGGATGATGATCACTGATTGTTGGTACTTCACAAACCTGTGGGCTGTAAGCTGTCACTCTGCATAAGAACCCCCCATCTGAGACATTTGTGCCAGAACTGCAAACAAAAAGGTGGTAAATGAGTTTCAGTTCTGAAATAAGTTTGGAATATCATTGGTTCCAGGGCTTCTTTTTGTGTTTAAACTTCATTTTACAGTAGGCATGTGATAGGATCACTACCGCACTGAATTTTGCTCAACTTCCTGAGATTCTTTATTATTTTTCATTACCATTCACTGTGAATAAAAGCTTTAGACCTTTTATTCCGTATGCAAAAAGAGAAATGTTTTCACAAAAGCTGGTAGTCTGGAAGTCTTTTAAATGTAATTTACTTCATCTTTGATCCGTCTATGCTGTCAGTATATAATTTGAGATTTTTGATTATACTCCAAGAGATGCAGGGGGTTTGTATGTGACCTCTAACAGTCAGCATGAAGGCAAAAAGGCAAAATATCTGTGTTGGTCGTCAAAGCTAAAACTGATCGATGGAAGAATCTTTCCACAGGTCATGTTTGTTCTATGTCTATGTGGCCCTTCCTATCCTGCTCTATATATAGTATATATGTGATTTTACATATATATATATGTATACGTATATATATATATATATATATATAGATAGATAGATAGATAGATAGATAGATAGATATAGATATATATACCAGCGTGTATAGGTTTGTCAAATTATTAAAAATTTTAATCAGATGATTCACAGCTTATAAATTTGTTAATCACCATTCACGACTATGCCTGAAATTTGCCCATTTTTACTGCATTGTATCAACAGAAAGAGCCAATGACCTTTTCTTGGGTAAATGTCAGATGTCCAAGGGTCAGTAAATGCAACATGTAATGTACTTCTAAATGTTGTTCTAAATCATCTCCACCATGTTCTAGAGCATAATTCAGAAATTATATATCATCATCTTATCAACCGTCTCCATGGTGATCATTTCTGTCTTAAAAGCAGCAGATTTGACGACTGAAGTTAAACAGCCAACATTGATGAAGAAACTGATAAAACTGATGACCTGGATAAAAACAGCTTTGAGTGTTTGTGCAGCAGTGATAAAAGTCCTACAGCAGCATCACCCAAAGTAAACACCTGCTGATAAAATACATCATTGGCTGTTTGTCTAATATAAAAACAGTAATAATCACTTCACTTCTGGCCTATAAATTGTCTAACTTTTCATTTTTAGCTTGACTGTTTAGCTTCACCTCTGCACCTGCAGCCTCCGCTACCGGGAGTTAAGGGGTTAACATGCAGTTTTACAGGGTGTAACATCAGGTCTGTAAATGTAACTATAAACATGGTACCCATGTCCAGAATCTCAGCTTAAACCATCTCTATGTCCAGCAAACACAGTTAAGACAACAAACAATGAAAAGACCAGGCACACACATCTCACAGACTCCACAGCTGGAAGTTTCATCTCACTATAACCAAGATTCACCAAACCAAAGCCAGAAGAATGCCTGATTTATGCTTCACGTTTGTAAAACGTAGTCAGAAAACGTCTCACCTTTTCTGTCTTGCCTCAAAAATTATATCTACCAGGATAAAACTGCATTTAGTGAAAAAAAAAAAAAAAAAAGGAGTAAAGACTAAAAGTTGCACCAGTTAAAATGAAAGCACCTGGTCAGATTTTACAGTTTAACTTGGGGGTCCATGTGGGACAGGTGCTAGGTCCGATCTGGACCGTGGTCCCCTTGTTAGTGACTACTGCCCTAGCGGATGAGGGCTGAACTGCACTTTTTGCGCTTCCTCATAGCCTTTTTTCACCATCTGAGGTTGCCGTTTAGCAAAGAGCTAGCAAACCAGCATAGAGCTCGCAAATCAGCATAGAACTCGCAAACCAGCATAGAGCTAGCAAACCAGCATAGAGCCAGCAAATCAGCATAGAGCTCGCAAACCAGCATAGAGCCAGCAAATCAGCATAGAGCTAGCAAAACCAGCATAGAGCTAGCAAACCAGCATAGAGCCAGCAAATCAGCATAGAGCCAGCAAACCAGCATAGAGCTAGAAAACCAGCATAGCGCTCACAAACCAGCATAGAGCTCACAAACCAGCATAGAGCCAGAAAATCAGCATATAGCCAGCAAACCAGCATAGAGCTCACAAATCAGCATAGAGCTCACAAACCAGCATAGAGCCAGCAAATCAGCATAGAGCCAGCAAACCAGTTTAGAGCTAGCAAACCAGCATAGAGGTCACAAATCAGCATAGAGCTAGCAAATCAGCATAGAGCTCACAAACCAGCATAGAGCCAGCAAATCAGCATAGAGCTAGCAAACCAGCATAGAGGTCACAAATCAGCATAGAGCTAGCAAATCAGCATAGAGCTAGCAAACCAGCATAGAGCTAGAAAACCAGCATAGCGCTCACAAATCAGCATAGAGCTAGCAAATCAGCATAGAGCTAGCAAACCAGTATAGAGCTAGCAAACCAGCATAGAGCTCGCAAACCAGCATAGAGCCAGAAAATCAGCATAGAGCTAGCAAATCAACATAGAGCTCACAAATCAGCATAGAGCTCGCAAACCAGCATAGAGCTAGAAAACCAGCATAGCGCTCACAAATCAGTATAGAGCTAGCAAACCAGCATAGAGCTCGCAAACCAGATTAGAGCTAGGAAATTGAACAAAAAATCTAAAAAAAAAAAAAAAGCAGTTACAACTCATATATCATACAGTATTGTCCCAAATATATGTTTTTCTTTTGTTTGACACAACCAGATACCCCTTGGGGGTTGCTATACAAGATAGTAGATTATGTTACATACACACACATGTCAGTGTGTCAGCGTGGGGGAAACTCTGAGAGCGCGACTGGCAACAATAAAAACTACTTATATAAATATGTAAAACTGTCAAGCTTCTCATCCGGTTAACAATCATGTTTTCTATTCAGTGTTTATCTCCACAAGAGTTTTAATGTAAATAAAAGTAATTTTCATTATAAAAACTGACACTGGTTATTTATGTGCTTAAGATGAAACGAAAAGTCAAAAATACTTCAAAAATGCCTTTGACACACTTTATTATTCATGTTTAAGTCGTGTACAAAAACAAAAAACTTGCACATTTTTGCTGCACAAATAATATAAAAAAGAACTTCTGTCTAACTGTACACATACGTCATCTTTATCATCGTCATCATGTGTCTTATCCTCTGATCAGCTGATCACCTTCTTCTCCAGCATCAGGTGTCCTCTTCATGGTCTGTAGATCTCCAGGGTCTGCATCCTGGTGGACTCCATGGTCTGTAGATCTCCAGGGTCTGCATCCTGGTGGACTCCGTCTCTGCTGCTGCAGCGTCTCTTTCCTCAGCCGATCCGTCTTCTTCGTCTTGCAAACCTGCAGCGTTTGTGGGTGGAACTGATGTGTCCTAGAAGCAGGGATGGTGTCCAGTCTGAACCTCCATCATTTCTTAAGCTGGTTGACCTGCAATCACATATTTGTTGTTATTAAAAAAACTAGTTAACACTGGATGCTTCCATTACATTTCACAGTCTGAACCACTTAATCCAACCAGTTAAACATCCCATCAGATCTCTCAGAGCACTCTTGGGCTGAATCCCATTTCACCCCTTAGCGCTACCCCTCCGTTTTGCGCGTTCACGTGTAGGGGTAGGGGTGTCCCAATTCCTTTTAGGACAGAGGGGTAGGGGTAAGGGGTAGGGCTATATACCCCTTCAAACAAAGATTTTTCAGAGGCCCACTTGAAACGGAGGGGTATGAAAAATTTCCTGTTCTATATGAGAAAGCAAGTGTTTCTACGCACATCACACTTTCTTGAGGTGCAGGGCAACACACACTTGCACAAAAAAAAAAAAGCCACAGAGAAAAAGAGAGTATACCAGCACACACAATTAACTTTAATTGCATACAAAATTCGTACATTACGTCCCACATATGCCTGTCCATAAGCAATAAGTCAATTAATTGCACTGTAACGAAAAAATGAGCGCAACAAGTTTGCCGCCGCAAGTTTTTATTAGTCCCCCCATCTTACTTCACCATAGACTGTGTATGACAACAGGTTTCACTATGCAGTATCTCGACTGAACTTTCTTGCGGCGTGATCTCTCTCATGTCATATTTGACAGCAGCATGTTACAGCACGAGACCGTGGTGAACCACTAACCTGTGCGAGCCGGTACGCTGCATTTGTTTACAGGGCTACTGTCATGCATCGGCCGTGAGACTCATGCATTTGAATGGCTTCTTACGCTCTCATGCTAATTTCTCACGCTGGAATACACATCAAGAGCAAGGCCGGCTAATGGAGAGGTTCTAGAGGATTCCCAGTGGGCCGCATTACTTTTGTGCCGGTGTCCCGGCGTATATGTCAAAAAGACGCAGCGTCGCGTTGCAGCAGCGGTTCGCTCACCGCTCATAGATCAGACTGACACGCAGTGATAAGGGAGATATTTCAGCTTCACAAACAGCAACGATGCACAATATAGTTTTTCCTAGTTTTTTTAAATACAGCTGGGAGTTTTGCTGGTTTTTCCTGTTTGAGCCCCATGTTTAATATTTTTTAATATATTTATTGTTTTTTTTATTTAAAGTTTCTTCCAGTTCCTGTGTAAAATGTTCTTTAGTGACTACTGATGACATATGTGATTGTTGAAAGGGTGTCCCAATTCGTAGGGGTTGACTTTTCAGCCCTACCCCTTCTAGCTCCGTTTTAAGGGGTAAGGGGCAAGGGGTAGGGGTAAGGGGTGAAATGGGATTGGGCCTTGGTATTTACCTGCATCTTTAAAATCATCCACTTTGTGATGTTTTATATAAAGATGATTAAATAAAATAAACAGTGATCAAACACAAACAAATAAACCATTTCTATTTCCCTCCCTCTTTGCCTCTAGTTTACAAGTGAAGTTAGCAAATGTGAATATAGCGAATTTAAAAAGCCAAATAAAGTAAATTCATTAACATTACTTACACAATAAAAATTCTTTATGAAAATGCTGAGAGCAAACACGTATGAAGGAAGATATGGTGGTGAAAGTGATGTCCTTCTGTGTGCAGAGACTGCGACCCAGGCCATCCATCGCCTCAGTTACATCCTCAACCTGCTGTCCAAAGCCTCTTTTATACGTGGGAAACTGAAAAAATCTAACGTTGTGGTCTACTTTTCTATCTTTTTTGTTGTGTGACTTAGTATGGCAGTCTTTCACACAACACAAGACTTCCATTTTATCAACAATTATGACGCAGCAAAGACGATGCACCGTTGTTTACAATGAGGATGCAACCAACATGGAGATTTACCCACAATGCACTGTGGTTATCCTGAGCGTTAGTCACCTGACAAAGACTAGTTTGAGCTGGTAGGAGTATAATGTTAGGTGAAACACTGATAGCCTTTTTCTGAAAATTAGTCTTGGAAAGAGGGGGTTTCCTATGATATTTGGAAATGTAAGTGTCTACAATAGCCAGCAACCATTCTGAGTGTGTGCACTGGAAGGTAGTGTGTAGTGCGTAGTGTACACTACCTTCTGTAGCGCACACCATCGTGGGTCAGTACACTGGTTCTGGTTCAAAACCAACGTTTTGTACTTACCGGTGGTGACGATCCAGCATTTGACGATGTCCAACTCTTGATTTTACTATAGTTTACTCCTTACTTAACCCCACCCGTAAACTACGTTGCATCCAACTCAGGATCCTCCTTGGGCTGAACATGAGTTGGAACGTATGCTTATTTATTTATTTTAAAGTATATGACGCCTAGAGGCAGCACCACTCCGTTAATATACTTTATTTTTTTAGGACAATTTGTCCAAGTTCTTCCAAAATACAAATCCAAAATAATGTTCACATACTTGTTTACATATCATCATACTTTATGCTATTAAATGCCTTTTTTTTTTTTTTAACTTGTCCTGTCCAGCATCATAGCAAGCAAAATGATAATCTGGTTGCTGTATCGTGCTGAACAAATTTGCTCTGCCAAGGGGAGGCCTATGGGTAAGGCTCCTCTTGATAATCTGATTTATTTATTTATTTATTTATTTAGTTTGAATCACAGAATCTATGTAATCTTGCTGGACCTGACCGGAGGGGACAGAAAAGATGAAAATAGCAAAAAGAGCAAAAGGGAAAGAAGAAAGGAGACAAAAAGATCACAGACAGAAGGAAACGACCCTTCAATCCACACCATCACCAGACAACAAACTGTTACACCTGTACATGAACACACCAGAAAGTTTCCTACAACTTTTACAAAAACAAAAACACACACACAGAAAAAAAAAATAGTCATTAAGAGTTTTTAAATAATAACCAAATCAAAAAGACATAACAGCGACCAGATACTAACTCACAGGAAAAATACAAAAAAAATCATTATCACTTAGTATTAAAACCCACTAGACAACTCAGTGACTGTGTCAGCATGCAGAGCATGAGAAACAAGGAGTGATCAGTGATGAAGAGTGATGAGTGAGATCATGCAAATGCGACCACGCCTCCACAGAGGCCAGAGGCAGACCAGGGCCAGAGGCCCGGTCCCCCAGCAGCAGACCCGGAGCACCAACCCAAGCCACCCCACCACGAAGATGACTCCAGCCCCACCCGAAGGGCGGCAGAGGAGAGCCCCAGCAAGAGCCCCCCACAGTCCCGGGGCACAGGTCCCAGTGGGCCAAGATCAGCAGCTGCCGGCCCCACCAGGGACCGGCTACCCAGGGCAGTCCAAGCGAAGGGCCCAGGGCCCCAGGAGCCCAGAGGTGGCCGCCCCACCCCCCAAAGGCAGAGGGCCCGCAACATGCCTAGGAGGACCAGGCCCCCCCAGACAGCCACCGGGCGCAGGCCAGCACACACCCCGATGTTCCAGCCGCACACCCCGGGAACCAGGGTGCTCTCGCCCCCCCGCACCCTATATAACCCCACACTCACACCCTCCCCCAATTAAAATTGAGGCGCAGTGACCGCAATGAGCCGGGAGCTGGGCCACCTAAGTGGCCCCGCCCGACATGCACCGCATGCCATGCCCCCCAGGTGTTGTTTGTGTGTTGTGTTTCTTGTGTTTTGGTGTCTTGGTGCAATTAAAAGTGAGAGGCGAGTCGCATCCAAGGAGACCACTGAATGGTCTCCTCCGTTCCACCCCACTCTCAGCCCCACCCACACATTATAAACACTCACACAGCATCCAACCCTCCCACTCTCACTCCCCAGACACACCCCCACTCATCCTAACGCATGCATACACACGCACACAAACATACCCCCACATTTGCACAAACATCATCCAAAGTACATACACACACACACAACATACAGGCATCCCTGTCTTACACTCCAGCACCTCCCCCTATAATCCCCCGAATCCCACTCAGCCCTCCTTCAAACCCCTACACCCCTCCTTCCCCCGGGCCATACCCTGGGTCCCAGGGCGTCAACCAGACACCAGGGCATGCACCAACCCACACCACGGCAGCACATCCGGGCAGGCCCAGACCCCCGGCACACACGGACCCCACCACCCCAGAGGGAGGAGGACCACCCCCGGGTACCAGAGCCCAGAACCCCCGCCCAGCCCGCACCGGAATAGCCCGGCCGCCCGGCCCAGGACCGACGCCCACCAACCCAGGTGCCACCAGTGGCCTCACCCCCCGCCACGAGGCGACTCCAACTGCTGGCCCCCACAGCCCCCGACGAGGCCAGACCCAGAGCCACCCCCACCGCAGAGCAGCCCGGTCCCGCATCACGGGCAACCACAAAGAACCCGCAACCACCAGTCACTCCCAGCCATTTCCCAAACCCCCATAGCATGGAGGTCACAGTCCTCCACCTACACTAAGTGATGGAACTAAGCACAGGGGACCAGAAGGAATGAGATTCAGCTAAATAGTTCTTTGAGGAGGCAGACTTTGTTTCACTACTGATGTGGTCAACTAAGAGATTCCTAAACTTCTGAATACACAGATTATTTTTGTTTTTCCAGTTCACAAGGATAGTTTTCTTTGCAATGCATTATGCTGTGCGTATCATGTGTGCCTTTTAAATGCCTTTTAAAAGGCCTCATTTGTGAAACAAAGTACTGTGGTCTGCACTGTATTAATCTACCTCAGTATAATAATAGAAACCATCACGCACACGTTCGTGTGTCTGCACACCTACCCCATATCTATTTAACATCAGCCCAGGGTGTCCTCAAAAGCTGGAGATGCCCCTGGCTCAGAGTGTTATCTGGTTTCCGTCCTTTAGTTTTCAGGTCGGGAACCGACGAACAGCTGCATGGCTAGCTGCGTTAGCAAACAGATGCATGTTTAAAGTTCAGTCATGTGCCTCCACGTAGCTAGCGAGGCAGGCTCTGCAGGTCATTGACAGGGATAAACTCTGGGCTGAAATTATCTGTCGCTTACAAGTATCACTCGACTTTTGTAGGAATATCAGGCTGACAATCCAAAATACAAACACTCAACAAAGTCCAGCATCACAAGCTGATCACTCACAAAACAAAGAGTCTCAATGACTTCCTCTGGCGTGCGCTTCACTCCTGCTTCTCTCTCCATGTGTCACCCCGTCTCTCCCAGACATGAGGCTGTTTTTGTTTTTTTTACAGAATTTCCCTTTCCATTAAATGAAAATAATATTCTTCTTCTCTTGTTGTCACATCATGAAATAAAACATTCTCTTTTCAAACACATTATAACTTGAATTTAACACATTTTAAACACAATAAAAACATCAGATTTATAACAGCTTCTTAATATTATGCTTTTAACCAGCCATAGCAACGTGTATTTGAATGTATCTTAACATTTTAGCTGTTTCGCATGTATTTCAAGCAAAGTTGCTGCATCAAACTACATTTGTTAGTTTTTTTTTTTCCAAATAACTGTTTTTTTAGTTAAGACTCAGAAAATCATTTTATTTGTACTCGTGTCTGTTTGTACAATTGTTTAGAAAATTTTCAAGTATTTTCAGTGGATGAACATTAGTTTACAAAAATTAAACAAATGGAAGAACTGGGAAAAAAGAAAAATCTGACCTTTCCTTCATGGCATTTCTGGTTGTACACCACCAGAAATTAACGTGGCTCAACTTCCCCTGAAACAGCATAACATGGTCAGCGAGATGAAGTTCTCTGTGCGGCATGACAGTCAGACAATTTTGATATAATACAATTCTATTCCATTGTATTCTGTTTTCATGTGCAAGTTCATGCTTCTGATTAACTAATTCAAAATTCAGTTCAATCTGTTTTTTCTAGGTTAGAAATTAGAGTAAAAAACTGGACTTGAGAAATAAAAAGAAAATAAAGTGTTGTGTCTTTCAAATAGACCCTAAATTCTATCATATCAAATAGATGCAGGTGGAAAAGATGTGTGGACAGAAGACAAAAATAACGGTTTACCAAAGGCCATTTTTGCTCAAACATCTCTTTTTAGCTTCCCTCTTTCTAGAATATTAAAAGAGAAAAAATGCTGCAAAACATAGAAATATTATAGATATCCTCTCGGCTGGACAGACGCTTCAATTTCACATCTTTTCAAATTTGAAGCAGCAGATCCACAGGGATGATATTTCCCAGAAACAACAAATCCCTCAAAATGTCTGCCTACACTATGGTAGCCCTGGAAGGACATATGTCAGTTATTGATTCACGTTACTGATGCATTAGTCAGGCATGGTCACAAGTTAGTTATCTGGTTCCCCTCACTTTAGTAATCAATGGCCACTATCTAAAAATAGACATAGTTTAAAGATCCTTAATACACACAGGTACAGCATTTAGAAATGTCGTCACAGTTTTTAATAGCTTTATAAGTAAGGATGCCTTAACTGTGTAAATTAGTGATTTAATTTATTATATAATAGAAAAAAAAAATCAAAATACTTTGAACAATTTATTATATACAATTTTATCCATTACTCCATTAAAACACATGAAATGAAATTTTGTTCAATTTCACAAGAAGGAACAGCTGTTCTTAAACATGCAGTTGAGGGTAGCATGGATTTACGGGCGCGTTGTTAAGCCGACATAGAAATGACATTTTCCTGTTTTTTGCATGTGCAGAAAGCAGAGGTAGGACATCTCCATGGGTAGCATAAAAGGTTAGAACACCAGTTATTTACATGTTTCTTTGCTCCAGCACACCTGGTTTAAATGAAATGACTTTCCACACATCTGGCTGGCCAGATCTTCCCAAACATGTTGACCTATTAATCTGATTCAGAAGGAAACATCCAAACCCTGCCGGACAGCGGCCCTTGAGGTCGGACTTCACCCATCCCTCGGTTAGATCATAGACACTATTGCCTGTTAGACCTAAAGTTGGATGTGGACCTGTATCAGTCAGCTGTTTTCCATGCTGATGCTATATTTGGGGTAAAGATTTAACTGTCTTTGTTAAAGACACAATTTGAGATGATGCTGGTTTGTTTTTATGAGCTGTGGTTTGAGTGTCATTAGTAATTAGATGTAGTGGGTTATTACAGACGTGTGTGATGTACAACTGTTTTTTTCTGACCTGAAATCGGCGTTTGATTAGAAGTGACTAGTTTGTGATGTGGAACAGTGGACTGAAAGCACAAAGGAACCAAAAAATGACAAAGTGAACGTTGGTTTATGTCTTTGAATTGTTCAGTTTTTTGTGAAAGTTCACAATGTGTGTGTGTTTGCTCTCAGACTGCGCTGTTTATTCTACATATGGACATAATATGTGTTGTTGGTGGAGACAAATGAGTAAATCTCTGCAGACTCTGTAAACAGATCACACTAATTTACTGGTTGACAGCTCATAACAGAAGATATGAAAACATGTTTGTGTCCTGTTCATCATATCAGGACTCCATCACTCTAAGAAGGTTGCTTTTATACTTTTTACTATCTTAGTTAAGCATTGAGGTTGTTCAGTATACTTGAATAAGTGTATAAGCTTTGAGGCCGAAGTCTTCCTTTAAGAAGCACAAGTAAATGGAATTGATTTACTGTTGTCACACAGGACAAAGAATCCATCTCCCCACAGTTCAAGTCTTTACTTCAAGTCAAGCCATGCCCACCTACCGAATTGATTTGTTTTTCCATCTTCTTTTAAACCCGTCTTATTGACCAGTGCAGGAATGAGAGAATACTTTTTTTGACAGAGAAGCTACACTTCCATGTCACTGCCTCTCTTTCTTGTGGTGGAGATGTCTCAGTAGCAGCACCATGGCCACCATCCCCACCTCCTGTGTCTGTTCCGACATATTAGCTCCCAGACGGAGCAACTGTCTCCATGGCTTCCGCACCCAATTAAAAAGGTTTTCCAATTAGAGAGAGACAGAACTCAGGTGTGATAGGAGTAACGAAGAGTCGAGCATCACCAACAGTGGGCTACCAGCACTCTGCAGTCCCTTAGCTGTCAGACCCCTGCACTTTTCTCTTCTAATTTATCATGTAAACACTGTCAGACAGTGAATGTCATACAAACCATTTCTGGGTACATCATTGCAGTGTTCATTTATTGACACTTATGTTTAATCAATGCTATCCGTTAACGAGAGTTGATTCAGTAAGAATCCTCTTAAAGGAAGCCATGAACATGTGTGAGTTAATGAGGGCAAAGCAGTGTGTTCCGCCTCTCTCCTTACACGCTGGTATTTACTGAGTCAGACCGCTGCTGTGTTTGCCTTCCTGAGGCCGAGGCTGTGACAGAGAACAAACTCAGATAGCAGATCTACTGTTTCATCCAAACATCCCCTCTAACTGTTTACTTTATCCCTGCAAATCCACATGCTACTGGAGAAGAGAAGAAAGAGCTGCTGCAGCTTACCAGATCTTGTTTGTGTGATGACATGAAGCTTTCTGCAGGGTGAAGAATATAAAGACGCTGTCAGGCTGCTAACTGCTCTACTTTATTACTGTATGTTACCATTAGCCAGCTTGCTTAGCTGCAGCAGTGGTGTCGTTATGTGGGATCAGAGTGAAACATGCTGATATGCGCTGCCATCTGAAGCACAGTGAGTTCTGCCAAAACATCATCCACATGTAATGATGGCATTTGACTTCACTTTCACAAGGGAGCCTTACACAGAGCAATGTTCTTTCCTAAGTGTTTCCCACATGGCTGCTTAGAATTTTAATGGAGGGTTTCATTTTATTATCCAAGCAGCAGAGATACTCACAAGTCCCTTTTGTATGTCCAAGTCAAGTCTCAAGTCTTTGACCTCAAGTCCAAGTCAAGTCTCACATCTTCAATCTTAAGTTCAAGTTAGGTCTTTAGTCTTTTGTTGTTCTGTTTTTAAATGTGGGAAAAGTGCGATGTTGAACCCTCTCACCGAGAAAAGTGTGGGTGTTAAAAAAAACCCTAGTTTGCTCATCTTCTTCTGTCTGGCCTCTAGACACCTCCATGTACTGCCGTTGTAACAGAGAAATGACGGATGTATGGGGCATGTCATGCTGCACATGCGTTAAATGCATTAAAAATCTGCATGGTGGTGGTTAGCAGCCTCACACTGGTTCGATCCTCAGCTGGGGGGGTCAAACGGTGGCCTTTCTGTGTAGCGTTTGCATGTTCTACCTGTGTATGAGTGGATTCTCTCCGGATACTCTGACTTCCTTCCACAGTTCAAAGACATTAATGTTCAGTTAATTGATCACTCTAAATTCTCCCTAGTAGTGAGTGTGAGCGTGAGTGGTTGTTTGTCTGTCGGCCCTGTGATGACCTGGTGACCTGTCCAGGTGAACCTGCCTCTCACCTGCTAATTGCTGGGATAGGCTCCAGCTTAATTGGACCAAGTGGTACAGAAAATAAATAAATGGATGAAATTACTTACCACATTTAATGCATTATTTTTGACAGCCTTAATGATTGTATTTTTGTAGTATTTAGTACTGTAGAATATGATAATTAATGTAAAATCAATTACAACAGGCATACAGATAATGCCTCAGTCTGCAGGGTTGATGCCGGCAGTGGCTCAGGATGGCCATGTATGTTATGTATGTACCAGAAAAGGATGATTTATTTCAATAATGACCTCTTTTTGGTGACAAGGCAATATCACTGACCAGAGGTGTTTCCCTCCTCCAAGGGCTGAAGGTTGTTTTCAGAGGGAAGCAGGGTTGATAGAAGGCCCAGGATCAGAGACCAGGATCAAACAAGGGTCTGTTCTGGAGGCTTCAGTAAACACAAATGATCTGAGTCAGCTCCACTTTCCTAGTAGCTAGATACTGATTCTGAGTTCATTTCTTTTTCTCTGAAGAGGTTGCTGTCAAGGGTTGAGCTTTAAAACACGCTGCCTTTTGATTTCCTGTCTTGCCTTTGATCCTGTCATACAAATCTGCCCAGTGGTGGCATGTCGGTATCTCCTAGTATGCACTATCAAAAAGCTTGCAATCAAACTGGTAATAAATTTGTTTTCTTTATGGCACATGCAAAACTTTTTTTTTTTTTTTAAAAAAACTTGAATCACAATTTGCCAGCAGGCTTGAAGTTTTTGCTCTTTGGAAGCAACTCTACAGAGATCTGCATTCTAGCTGTGACAGGTCCTAATCTACTTTCCTTTAGCTGTAAGATACTGCTGTGGAACACACTGGAGTGTGTGTGGAGTTTGTCCATCTCTGAAAGTTTGGTTCCCCATTTTGAATATTTTGGCTGAAAAATATACAATAAGATATTAAAAGGTGGACAAACTGACAGAAGACATCAGTGGCTTTCCTGAATGAATATAAAAAGAACCTGAAAAACATGATAGAGCACAAGACAGAGAAAAAGTCCTGTGCAGACTAAAAGTGAACTAAAACTGTTTAAACTAAGATGTGCTAAGAAGGATGAAGGCGGCTTGTAACATAAACTACAGAAAGCCTCTTGGTACAGCAGCATTGTGGGTATCCTGGATGTAACAAGGTTGTTGTGAGAAGTGGTGGTGAAGCAGAGGGGGTGTATTAGAGAACTCAGACCAGATAGAACTCCTGAATTTGTTGGATGGAAACAAAATAATAAACATGGAGACGATTTAGGAGATTAGCATTTGTCTCATGTTGAGAAAAAACAACAGCAGTGGTTTTGGAGATGGTATGTGAGGACCCTAAACCAAACAAGCTGTGACAATAGTGAATCACACATTTTAGAAATGTGAAAAATTGACAACATATCAAAAAGATGCATGTTACTGCAGACTTGGAAAGCAGGCTTGTTTTACTTTTACTCCTGTGGACTTTATGACCTTACATCCAGTTCTTCTCAGAGGAAAGAAGTCAGTCAGAATTCATCATTTATGAAAGCAGAAAACCAAGCATGGTTTTCACCCGGGGCAGGTGGGGGGTCCACAAATTTTGGTAGTTGCATGGAGGGGGTCCGCAGGGTAAATAGGCAGGTAACCACTGTTCTATACTGGGAAGTTACATTTTCCAGTTTGTAGCATTGATTGCTGAGATCGTTCACAGACCCTTCAAAGAAATGTAAAATACATGAGGCAGCCATGTCACGTAATTGAAAGACTTGACAATGGATCAACACCAGGAGATAAAAAAAATGACAATAATCTACATGAGAAGAAATAAAATCATGAATTACTCAGTCGTTTCAAAAAGACGTAGACCTTCACTTTTCTAAGTGTTAAACCCTTAAGATCCTGGAATTTTGCCTTAAACAGGTTTTTATGGATAAATGACGTGTTGTGGACCAACTTTTTTACTGGACTACTGTTACTGGACTCTTGCAGATGTAACAGCAGCGTTTCTGTTGCAGTGTCATCTGTACAGCGTGGCTTCAAAGATGTGTTTGGTTTTTTTTTTTTGTTTGTTTTGTTGAGTAGGATGATGAACGAAGGATATAGCTTTTCCAGAACAGGTTGTATTGTGACCAGAGGAACCGAATACACAAGTTATAATTAAGACTATTAATGATCCCTTTTAACAGCACACACTCACACACAAAACAATAATGAAAGTCATTTTCTATATCGGCTCAAATGCCTGTGAGGTCATAAAAGAGAAAAATAACTCACTGAGCTCTTTCTTGGACTGGTCAATGTAAAGATGATGCTGTTGACAGTCTGACAGCCTGCACATACACAGGTACATTAGGTTGCAGGGCAAGTGGGCACACCTGCATTTACGAACATTTGACTCGCATTGCTCAACTGTGGGACCCTAAGCACCATCCAGCATGCAGCATGCCATCATTATATGCCAAAATGATATTTTATATCAAAGTCTGTTCCATACTGAAAGCACACCTGCAACAGCTCTTGTAGACCAGGACAACAAATCATCAGTGGTTGAGGATACTGTTTAAAAAGTCTTACCAAATTGTCCATATATACATTAAATAAAAAGGAAGACAAAATGCTGCCCTGTCTCACTTCATTTGACACACTAAACAGCTTCCCCATTTCACAAACATCAACTGATGAGCATAGAAATACAGCAGAATCCTTAAAATAACTTTTCATTATTTATGTAATCAAAATCCTTTCATGCATCAATAAAACACATAAAATGGTTTTATTGTGTCTGTTGCACAAATCTAAGATTTATTTCAATGCACAGATGAACATGTCTGTTCCATGTTTGGGTTTAAAGCCAAACGGGTTGTCAGAGGTCAGAAAAACTCATGTTTATTATCTTGTGAAATATTCTTTTAAGACTTTAATTAATTACCTATAAGTAACATCATTTTAATGTAGGACGTTACAGGGAGATATTTCTGTAACTCTTACAGTCCTTATTTATTTATAAAAAAATTTATTTGGTACGTAAAGAGCTTACAATATTTAATAAAAAAAACAAAAGAACACTTTTAAATATGCTGGATTTAGCCAAAGAGCTCATTTTCAGCCGTTGTCCTTGGCCAGATCTTACAAAGGCCCCCTGGAATAAGAAAAAAAACAAAAAAAAAACAGAAGAAAACAAATACTCATTAATCTAAAATGTGGAAAACAGAAAAAAGAAAAAAAAGAAAAGAGGGGGAAGACAAATACTAAAATTAAAAATATTAGTCAAGAAGCTAAAACTAAAGGTGATAAAGCAGACACAGCTGATATAACATTGTCAAGAACTGCACACCACTGAGACAGCCACCACACACCTCACCAAAAGAGTGACTAAACACACGCAGGCAGACGTTTGCATGCATCGAACCGCCTGTTACACACAGAAAACAAGCGGTCGGCCAGAACATAGACACAGAGACTGGGGGTGTAACCTTGGTTTTAACGTCATTCGGTTCTCTCGGTACATTAAGGGAACAAATGCAAATAGGAACATGTTTAAAGTCATTTAAAATTAAACCAAAAACTAAAAGAAAGCTACTTGCAGTAAATTCTCCAATAAAAGATATTTAAATCACGTTTAAAAGTTGTGAATGAAACAGCTTTGAGCTACAATATACTGTACAAAGTGCAAGCTGAAGGAAGATGAAGAATGTTCCCTCGTTTATCCAAGAGTCACTGTAAGAGACGGTATTTGATGTTCACATAGAAACAAGCACCAGCATTAACAAGACTTTTCTTTGTTTTTCTTTTTTTATTTAACCTCTATTTAACCAGGAAAATCCCACTGATGACATGTTTTGCAGTGTGCAAAGAGACAAGTGACTCATTCTGTTTGGTTTTAATAAGGAAGTTATTAACTGTAGCCCACATATCACCCACGGCCGCGGAGACTGATTTTTACCACTTTACAGTTCAGGATCACACTGAGCTTTAATGCCACCTGTTTTCTGAACACTATGGTGAAGTTCTTTCCAAAACAAGAAGAAAAACATTTTAATGAACTTGAATGTGCGTAATGAATGATGGGATATATATTAGGATCAGCTGTTCTAAGATTTGTCTGAGACATTATGAACAGGAATGTCTGAGAGGAATGTCCTTCTTTTAACATCCCACCAAACATAACTCCCACACTCATAATATAATGACCAAAGAGTAATAAAATAAAAAGGACTGCTACCTCCCAGGGTAAAGCAAGGCAGAGCATCTCTCTCATAGGGCAGTTAGTCCCTTCTACCTGACTCCAAAAGCAGCTAGAAAAAAAACATTCTAGCCATTAATCTGTTTGAGATCATGAGTGTTAGAAAGCATGTTCTCTCTTTATCCATCTCTTGTTCACAGCTCACACCACCTGGGATAAAGCACTGAGCAGCGCTACCAGCAGACGACCACAAACCCTCTCTGTTTCCAGGCTCTGCCAGCCATCTGTGCTACATGGCTCACAAATCTATGGGGAAGCAGGTTTTTTTCCCATGGAGGTGGCTAAACACTGTGTCAGACTTCTTGCATGGCCAAGAGAACGGTGGCTGCCTCTCCTCCCTGGGAAGAACATTAGCAGCCTTGCAGCAAGTTCTGCAGTCTTAGGAGACTGTGGACTGTGGATGGAGGAACAGTTTACCTCCAGTTTACCCCCACGTCCATGCATGACTAGAAAAGTGTTGTGCATGGTCCTTGGTGGTGATTTTAGATGGCAGATGCCTCATATTTCTGTTATTTGGTTTGAGCTACAGTTCAATATTCAGGTAAAATTTCTAGTGGAGATGTCTGCACGTTCAAAATCCGAAATAAGAAGCTGATGACATATGTATGTCAGCTTACAAGGAGGAGAGCTTTGACAGCAACAAAGTGGCATTTAAGTTGGATTGCAGTTGTCCATGCTGATGTCTTCTACTGTGATTGATGGTTACTAGAGATTTCTGTTTCATCACACCTCCTGTACCTCCCAGAGACCACACATAAACCCAGATAAACCCAGGGTTAAATTAGAACTTAACTAGCTCTATGGACCACAAAATGATTCCAGCAGACATTCTTGGGTTGCTAAATTAATCATCTAACACATTTAGAAATGCATTGACCTGAATCACTTCTTCTCACTGTGTGGGAAAGATCGTTCATCAGGGAGCTTCAGTCTGAGTTGGGAATCAGGGCGTTTTAGATGTCAGAAAGAGCGGATTGGCTGCAATGAGCTGGGTTGATTAGGGTCAGTCTTGTCTTGCAGAGACAGCATTGCAGTTTTAATGGTCATCATGTCTCATTGACTTGATTTCAGACCACTGATAGTAATGTGGTTACAGTGAAGGAGACCTTGGGTAAATACACAGTTTTAAAATGCCATTTTACTAGGTAGTCAATAAGCATTTAAGTACTTTATGTTGGAGTTTCTGGTGCGAACAGAAATATATTTGCATATATATTAAACACAGTATGGGGAAAAGCTCATATATAGGTCTGTCATGACCATTTATTAGATATCATAGATTGACCAGTCGGTGTCCACTTAATTTGCTTTGTAAAGGAACAGGTGTGCTGCGTTACCTTGATTTAATAGACAGCACATGGGTGTTTGACATGTTCATATTGATATCCTGCCTCCCAAGAAGCCACATGGATCTGTTCTTTTAAAAAAGGACTGGGTATTAAACCAGTAATTCAATCAAACAAGCATCATGAATGTTTCATCAACCTCATTTCTATTATGGTGGTGGGACTGTAAATGAAATATGGTAAATCACTGGCTGGCTCTCACCTGCAGCACATTCCTTTGATGTGGAGTAACAAAGACATGAATCATAATCTGACTCTTTTTGTAGAGCCAGTGCCCTTCAGGTAAGGGTTGAAAATTTAGTTTTATTATTCTAACAAAAAAGTTAGTTTGCATGGGCTTTAACCATGGTTACATGAACATTTACATATCCCCTATGGAAAAATGTATGGATCATACATATCTATCTCACTCTCTCTCGACATATATGTATATACATACTAGTGCTGGGCAATGATTCAAACTTTTAATCGTGATTAATCGCATGAAATGTTGTAATTAATAGCAGTTTAATAGCATGTTAAAAATAATGTTTTTAAATATGGATATAATAACAAATGCAGGTTTATAGCAATTTTTCAGTTTTTTATCCTGGAATAATTGCATTGAATTTCCACAACATAATGACAATAAAAGCCCCAGTAATAATTTTTTTAATCTATTTGTCTTGTCATAAAGTTGGGAACTATGGGCTTTTATATATATATATATATATATATGTATGTATGTATGTATGTATGTAAAGGATAATGCCCAACGAGGTGGCCATCATCATAAATTAATGGATGACGCGGAGGCGTGAACTGTCCGACGCGAAGTCCATTGAATGAATATCAGCATCAGGTGAACAGACAGAAAGCAGGATGAGAATCTCACAGCTTCTAGATGGTGAGGAGAGAGAAATATTCACTATATGCACAATAACTTCCATCCATGCACCTTCACTGCTTCATTATCCAGATTTCTGACCTATAAATTCTCTAACCTTTCATTCTTTGCTTGACTGTTTAGCTTCACCTCTGCACCTGCAGCCTCAGCTACCGGGAGTTAAGGGGTTAACATCTCCATCAGGTGTAGCGTCAGGTCTGTAGATGTAATTATAAACATGTGTGGTATCCACAGAAAGTCCAGAATCTCAGCTACCAGCTCAGTAAAACCATTTCTATCACCAACAAACACAGTTAAGAAAACAATAATTAAAAGACCAGGTACATGAAGTCTGAACACACATGTAAACACAGATGATGTTTCCCCATGAACACGAACAAACGACTCCTCTACTGAAAGCTCACATCTCACAGATTCCACAGCTGGAAGTTTCATCTCGCTACGACCAAGATTCACCGAACCAGAGGCAGAAGAAGACCCGATTTATGCTTCACCATTGTAAAACATACTGAGAAAATGTTTCACCTTTGCTGTCTTGCCTCAAAATGTCTATCCACCAGGATAAAACCGCCTTTAGTTTAAAAAAACAAAAAACAAATTACGTTTCATTTTAATCAACCCACTCTCTCAAACGCACTGCTGCAGGAGGACCAGACATGGAGGACGAGCTATGGACTGCAGCCTCTGCATTTGGTTTTCTTGTGTTCAGACCCAGTCAGAAGAACTTTGGGGGAAAAAAAAACTGTGTTAAGGTGGAATAAAACCTAATGGCATTAATTAATTAATGCGTTATTGACGCGTTAACATGCCCAGCTCCGGGGGCTGGGGCATCGAAAAGGGGGTAAAGGAGAAGGATTCTAGGGGGCCATGACTGACAAATCTAGAGACTTTAGAGACATCAGTGCAATTTTAATATTAACAATGATCTAATACTCAATAATAAACTTACAATCACGCAAACATTTTAGTTACAATGCATTGGTACCACTTAGTGTCTTTGTTTTGGAAACATTTCTAAACACCGACTCCCCCTCTAGATTTCCCTTAAACGGTTCAGTCCACCTGCTCCTTCAGCTGCTCCATTAGCTGCTCCACCAGCACCACAGACAGCGAGTGGATGGTAAGACGGCAGGATGCCTCAAAAATCAGGAAGTTTAAAAAGAAAAGAAAAAGCTGAGACTGGGGGGGAACAGAGGTGTAACGAAGAGTGTCTGTTATTGGCGGATTAATAGATTGCTCATGAACTAGACGGGCGGAGCCTCACTGCGCTCTCCCTCTCCAGAAAAAAGGAAAAGTAGATGTACAGAGTGTAGCGGCAAAAGTTCGTTTTAAGGAGTGACTGTTTCGGTTGGGTTTTCTTTTGCTTTCATTTGTGACCGTGTGCGTTCATGCAACAGTGAGTATATTTGATCTGCTACAGTTTAACATTATGTTTATTTAATTGGATAAGGCTGTTACTGCAATATGCCAGTCTGGTTCAGCAGACTCGAACAGCGATTTTCGTATGTTAGCTTACATTGTAGATTATTATATTATTTTCTGTCATGCTGTTCCATAACCTCGGCTGAGTTTTCATGTGGAATATGTTATTGTAATTATTATAGTGTTGGTTGTGAATTATACAGCAAACTAATAGATATGTATGGCTAATTTGCTGTCATGTTATGTTTCTGCTTCAGAAACCACACACATTCGAAAACCTACACAGGCTCTACCAATAAGCCTCCAGATGGTCATCTCCTTGTTTAACTTGCTCAACTACAATAAATAATTCAAGTTCAAGCAAGTCTCTTATCTTCATGCATTCTGACCGATGCACCCTTGGTGGCCACAATAATAAACCATAAGAAGAGTACAGTCCAAATTCACTCATCCAGAACAAGAGGGGTGGACAGTACGTCACCCAGTTCTTTCAGAGGCGAGGTGGTCAGTTAGTTCGTCTGATGGAAAGTTGTGGATCATCAGCTTGTTGTCTCTTCTAAACTTTGTCCATATAAGCTAGCTCACTTTGCTCCATATTAGCTCTTATTCCTGAAGAAAACTCTGGATTTGATTAATTTTACTGTTGTTTTAGTCAAATAATCAACGCAGGCAAATGATTAGCGAACTGCTACATGAGAGAAACAATGACGTGGACGATTGGTAGTCAGATCAGTTTTCCTTCACATTGTTGGTGAAATCACTGAAAGCACCGTTAAGTAAAACAAAATAGTGAGAGGCCACCATAAATAATGATTGTGATGCTATTACACATGACATTACATGATTGGAGATAATATATAATAGAACAGCTGATAGAATAGAAAGCCGGACTTCAGGACTTGATAAGTGGTTTTCCAGGGAGAAAACTCCACGTTGGGCTCTGGGTGAAAAACGCTGAGCAAGGACAGTGATGGTGAATGAGATTGCAAGAGCTTGATTCAGCAATACACTGTGTGCAGAATTATTAGGCAAATGAGTATTTTGACCACATCATCCTTTATGCATGTTGTCCTATTCCAACCGGTACAGGCTTGAAAGCCTACTACCAGTTAAGCATATCAGGTGACGTGCATCTCTGTAATGAGAAGGGGTGTGGTCTAATGACATCAACACCCTATATCAGGTGTGCATAATTATTATGCAACTTCCATTCCTTTGGCAAAATGGGTCAGAAGAGAGATTTGACGGACTCTGAAAAGTCAAAAGTAGTGAGATGTCTTGCAGAGGGATGCAGCACTCTTAAAATTGCCAAGCTTTTGAGGCGTGATCATCAAACAATCAAGCGTTTCATTCAAAATAGTCAACAGGGTCGCAAGAAGCGTGTTGAAAAAACAAGGCGCAAAATACCTGCCCATGAACTGAGGAAAATCAAGCGTGAAGCTGCCAAGATGCCATTGGCCACCAGTTTTGCCATATTTCAGAGCTGCAACATCACTGGAGTGCCAAGAAGCACAAGGTGTGCAATACTCAGGGACATGGCCAAGGTAAGGAAGGCTGAAAAACGACCACCACTGAACAAGACACACAAGATAAAACGTCAAGACTGGGCCAAGAAATATCATAAGACTGATTTTTCTAAGGTTTTATGGACTGATGAAATGAGAGTGAGTCTTGATGGGCCAGATGGATGGGCCCGTGGCTGGATCAGTACAGGGCAGAGAGCTCCACTCCGACTCAGACGCCAGCAAGGTGGAGGTGGGATACTGGTATGGGCTGGTATCATCAAAGATGAGCTAGTGGGACCTTTTCGGGTTGAGGATGGAGTCAAGCTCAACTCCCAGTCCTACTGCCAGTTTCTGGAAGACACCTTCTTCAAGCAGTGGTACAGGAAGAAGTCAGCATCGTTCAAGAAAAACATGATTTTCATGCAGGACAATGCTCCATCACACGCATCCAAGTACTCCACTGCGTGGCTGGCCAGAAAAGGTCTAAAAGAAGAAAAAGTAATGACATGGCCTCTTTGTTCACCTGATCTTAACCCCATAGAGAACCTGTGGTCCCTCATCAAATGTGAGATCTACAGGGAGGGAAAACAGTACACCTCTCTGAACAGGGTCTGGAAGGCTGTGGTTGCTGCTGCACGCAATGTTGATCGTGAACAGATCAAGACACTGACAGAATCTATGGATGGCAGGCTTTTGAGTGTCCTCGCAAAGAAAGGTGGTTATATTGGTCACTGAGTTGTTTTTGTTTTGTTTTTGAATGCCAGAAATGTATATTTGTAAATTTTGAGTTGTTATATTGGTTTCCCTGGTGAAAATAAATAAGTGAAATGGGTATATATTTGGTTTTTGTTAAGTTGCCTAATAATTATGCACAGTAATAGTCACCTGCACACACAGAAATATCCTCCTAAGATACTAAAACTAAAAAGGCCCCACTCCAACTTCCAAAAATATTCAGCTTTTATATTTATGAGTCTTTTGTGTTCATTGCGAACATAGTTGTTGTTCTATAATAAAATTAATCCTCAAAAATACAACTTGCCTAATAATTCTGCACACCCTGTAGTGTACCTTTACCTCTCCTGGATATCTTATTACACAAATTTCTACCTTTTAAAATGTGATTATTTAATTTTAAAGACGCTCCCAGCTGTTGTTTGGCTGTAAATCTCCACAGAGGTTTGTTTGTGACCGTTTTACATTCAGTTCATATAAAACAATAAACCACATGAGGTCCTGCTATGTTTTGTTTCTGAGCCTACCTCATTTATTTTACCATTTGCTTCTGATTTTATTTATTTATTTTTATTTATTAATTTTTTTGTTGCCTCTTGTTCAGTATTCAATGATAACGCTCCCAATACAAGTCATAAAAATCAAACGGCCATTTTGTTTTTGATGGCGTTTTAGCTGAGATTTTTTTTTCTCATTAAAAAACAATTAATGCACAAATTGCAGTTTGTGTTCGAAACAATGTGGAAAGTTTTTCAGTGCATGGTTTCTGGTATGTTGGTGCTATATGCAGCGAGTTGTCAGACCCGTCTAGTGACTATAGTTCAAAGAAGCAACTAGCAACAAATCTAGAGACTTCTTCTGGTGTTATTGGAGACTGTTATATATAGTTATAATCAAATGCTTAATTGGTCACATTAGAGCAACAAACGGAAAGAAAAGTCCTGTTTGATCATGTGCTTTTGATTTGACAGAGCTCAGTTGAAGCCCTCCAACAGTGTTGGTGTGCACACGGCACTCTGCATTTTAAGCATTTGAAGAGCTTTTGATAATTTTGTCACACTCAGTGACCATGTTAACATGGCGGTGCCAGATACAGTGCGCCTTGGTGGAAGCTTAAGCTCTTTTTAAAGCTTTTCACATAATCATGACTAAAAATTTTGCTTTGCAAGAAAATGTTTGAAAGAAATAGGGTTGAATAATAATGACAGTTACTCGTCACTTCTATCTGCAAATAATAATGTCTGCCTTCAAAATCATCCACATCGATAAGCATGCTCACACACCAGTGCCTCAGGTTGGCCCATGCTTGTTTGTGATAAAAGCAGCATTTGTGTCCAGGGCGTGGGCTTATTTCTGCTCAGTTGCCTGCTCAGGCTAAGCTAAGCCTTGTGCTGCTGATAATGACAGCTGTGAAAGGAGTGGAGGACTGAATGAAAACCAGTGGGGGTAGTGAGTAGCTGTGGATCTTGTCATTCTGCCTGTATTTACCATCCTTCTGTGTCCTGCAGTGTCACACAATGGTGCACACTGCTCTACCTTACTTGTACTCTGTTTACCAGTGAAAGGGCTTATTTTTCTTTACAAGCTTTGGCTTTCTGTGCACAAAAGCAGCATTTTCTACACCAGCAAAAAGCTTTCACCTCCTGGGTTTTTGTGGGCTGTCAAATTGCCACAGAAGCCATATTAGATGTATGGAAATGTAAAGTTTCGAGAAGGAGTAAGAAGATGAAATTCTGTGAAACTGATAAATAAAAAAAACTAGATAAATTGTGAAACAAAACTATCTAGGTGAGAGTAGCTTTAATTGGACTGATCACATTAAGATACAGTCTATATAACCACAGAAGCTTTGAAAGAAGACTACAGCAGTGCTTTCTTATGAGTGTACCGTGCCTTCTAGAACTGCTGGTCTTTCCTATGGACCATTTTCAGTTTTCATCACTGATCATGTGACCTGCACGTCGCCAGCATTCATGGGTGGCAAAAAGATAAACAAAGCAGGCATACTGCTACCGGCTCAGCTGCTACAGCTAGCTTTTCGTGTTAGAAACAAATAATGGTAATAATAATGTATAATAACGTATAATAATAATAATGTTGACTGGGACATCCATGTTGTGCCTTTGGATGTTCCAGTCGACATCCTAAGAATGGGATTTTATTTTCCAGACTGCCTTCTGACCCTGAACAACGGCTAAATGGGTTGCTGCCGTCTTACCAGATAACTGGAAACTGTCAGACAGCTCTCAGCTGTGTAGCAGGACTTTGCAAGTCAAATCTACCCGCAGCCGTTAACACAAGGCGATCTTCACATTGCAGGTTTCATACTTCGCCAAACTGATGTAGTGAGAAGATGAGTTGCAATGCAGCTTCCCACCACTTGGTGATGGTATTGTTGCAGCTAGTTGATCAACAAACTCTAATAAGCAGAAGAAGACTCGGCTGGTCGCTAACCTGTAGCAAAACTTATGAAGCATTATTTAAAACACAAAAATAAGACTGACTGAAGAGACTGAAATAAGAAACATGGACTCTTCAGTCTATTTGCATTTTTTGCATATTCTGTTTTGGGGGCACCACAGTTGAGCTTCGCCTGGGGTTCCACATTACCTTCGACCGGGACTGATGCTAGCATCACAAAGCCACTTTTTTTCAGAAAAAGTTTAAATGTGTTTTTGCCAACATGTCAGCCCTTCTTTAGATTTAATTTCATTAGAATTTATTTGATTACATTTTATAAGGAAGCCAAGAGAAAAATTGAAGATTTCTTTTTCTCTTTAGCGCCCCTTAACAACAGCTAATCCAATCATCTTCATCCCACCTCTTCTCTGAGATTTCTCCATTGTCCAATTCAATCCAATTTGTAAAAGTCCAGTTATAATCCAATTAAAACACATCCATTATATTATCTTCATTGGTCCACTTTATAATAACTGTGTTGATTTAAACCAGTTCATAGAATAATAACCGAGCTAAGGAAACCAGCGGATTGGATTAAATCTTCTCTTTGATTCAATCCTCCATCCAGACCTGCACGAGGAGATAGTGGAGAGGAAAACCTCCATCAGAGCCAGGGAGAAAAACCTCCATCAGACCCAGGATAAAAGCCTCCATCAGAACCAGGATAAAAGCCTCCATCAGAATCAGGATGAAAAACCTCCATCAGAACCAGGAACAAAAACCTACATCCGAACCAGGAAGAAAAACTTCCACTGTCTTTGAAGTGGAGAGGAAAGTTCAAAGGTTCGGCCTCCTGAAGCCAAACCAGGAGCTGGGTCCACAGAGAGGGGTCTGATGCACTTGCTTGCTGCCTGCTCTTGCTCTTAGCTTTGACTTTTATTGTTTTTTTTATTCTAACTTTTTTTAGTTACACACCTATCCACAGCAGCTTTTGAATACCTATAAATCACAGGGACTGAAGCATTTTTAAGAGAAACTGCAACATTTTTCTTAGTTCTTTTATCTTCAGCGCTCCGTGTGCGTGGCCTACACACAGCTGAAGCCTGCATGTAGCATTTAGCTAAAGCTCAGAAGCTTGGAAGAGTGCTAATGCTAGGCTAATGGGCAGCAAGATGTCTCCATCAGGACCAGAACCTGGAAGGAAAACCTCCATCAGGACCATGACCTGGAAGGAAAACCTCCATCAGGACCAGAACCTGGAAGGAAAACCTCCATCAGGACCATGACCTGGAAGGAAAACCTCCATCAGGACCAGAACCTGGAAGGAAAACCTCCATCAGGACCATGACCTGGAAGGAAAACCTCCATCAGGACAAGAACCAGGAAGGAAAAACTCCATCAGGACCAGAACCAGGAAGGAAAAACTCCATCAGAACCACAACCTGGAAGGAAAAAGTCCACCAGGAGAGGGAGGGGGTGTCAATCTTGAGGGGTTCCCAAGCAAGTCAAGAGACATACTCCCTCTAGCATGTCCTGGATCTTCCCCAGGGTCTCCTCCCAGTGGGCCGTGCCAGGAACACCTCACCAGGGAGGTGTCCAATCCCAACCACATTTCCTGAAATTAAACTGGGATTCAGTTAAATTCGTCATTTATCAGTTACATGTTTATTTGTCTGTGTGCAGCTCAATCGATGGTCTTGAAATGACATTGCAGCAGTATAAACAAACTAACTAATAGCTACTGTGTGTGTGTGATGTGTGTGTGTGTGAGAGAGAGAGAGAGATATGAGCATTCTGTCTGGATGTTCCCACCTGCTCTGTTTAATAACATCAGTTTTACCAGTGGACGGTTAGCTGCTGCTCTGTACATAAAGTTTCAGCTGGATTGTAAAAACATACGGCTGCATTTCCATTGATGCAGCCTTGTTTTTCATTTTACCGTCTCCTTATTGTTCATTTCAAAAAGTTTAAATCAATAGTGTTATTTTCTTTTCTGCATCACACACCCATAATCTTAGCTGGGCTGAAGAGAAACAGTTGTGTAATGATACTGTTTGTTCCTTGAGTATAATCCAACCTTTTATTATAGCAAACAGCATTTTAACAGGAAATGTAAGAAGGAAATTTTTAAGGGATTGTTTTATATTAGCAGTGTCTTTAATCATTGGTAATGATCAGGACTAGGTCTGATAACACCACTGGGACTGCTGCTATGGCTTTAGCTTTTATGTCATCAGCTCTCCTGTAATCTCATTCCGCTCTTGTTTTAGACACTAGGTAAACACATGAGGGAGTGAAAGGTTTGAGGTGTGAGTGTGAGGTTTCTTCTCATGTGTGTGAATATGAATGCACATCCATGAGTGCAGTTCATGAAGCAGTCCAGCGAGATGCCTGTTCACACTTCAGAGGGGAAATGATCCACAGTCACTGGGCTTGAAATCAAGCAGACTGAAGATTGTTTGTGGACTGCCAAAAGTAATTAATCTCCCTCTTCAATGGAAATTAATCGGATTAAACCTTCTCGTGGCCCAATGAATTTTCCTCCCTGCTCAGCTCCTGTAATGCCACAACTGAAGGCTGGATTCACTGCTTTCTACGCAACAATGGGCAGCATGGGGACTAGCATGGGTGTAATCACATTCTGCTGCTTGTCTGAATGCTTGTCTTTCACGGTTGGGGAAGGAGCTTTGGCCACTTGACCAGAATCACACTCTGACCTTTGGTGGAACAGCTGAAATGCCCGGAGAGGAGTTCTGAGAAAGATTTGTTGATTAGAGTTTCATCTGTGTGTCTCTGGCCGCAGGTCAAACACATGTTCTCATGATGAACTGACCTTTTCTGCAGCATCCTGATTAGTATTCTGTGCCCTCTGCACCTCTTCTCCAGTAAGTGGGTTATGGGATAACATCCTAAAGAGCCCGACTATGAAATATTCACTCTGGATGTTTGATGGCTCCAGCTGCACAAGTTCCACTATGATCTACTCCCACATTTAACAGTGACCTTGCAGAAATATGGTAAAAAAAAAAAAAAAAAAAAAAAAAAAAAAAAAAAAAAAAAAAAAAAAAGAGCCTCTAACTCATTTATTAGGACACGTGCTGACCTAGTTAGGTTAAAAAATGTAAATGACTCAGTGTAAGATCCTGCAGCATAAAAACAGAACACAGAGAGAATAATGTGAAGGCAGCTTTCACAAACAAACAGTTGGCAATCAACTGATCAATCATCTGCAAGAAATGCTGAGACAGGATTTACATCTCATCATCACACTGAAACCACTCTGCTGAAAATGACCAACGATCTTTGTGTCGATACTTGTTCTACTAGATCTCAGAGCTGCATTCGACACAGCTGACCACATCGTTTCCATTGCAAAGGCTTGAAAATGTTATTGGGATGAAAGGAAGCCGCACTAGCCTGGTTTAAGTCAGGAATCGGCTCTAGTTTGTCCACGTACATGACCAGTCCTCGCCCTACTTCAGACACAGTTATGGTGTCCCACAAGGTTCAGTGCTTGGTCCACTACTGTTTATTCTTTATATGCTTCCACTGGGCACCATTATCGGGCAATGTTGTCAACTTTTATAACTATGCAGGCAATTTTTACTTGTACTAGTCCCTGAAACCAGATAAGAGCAGTAAGCTAACTGAACAACAGCAATGTCATTGGCTACGTTCACTCTTCAGGTAAAAGTGCGTTAATTCTGCCTTTGTTGTCCATATGTGACCCACATCTGATCTTTTTTATGACAGTCTAAGCTGCACAAATCAGATTTCGTTCATAAGTCGTCCTAAATCAGATACATTTCCAATGTTTTTCCAAACAACCTCAGTCATCTGAATTTTACATCATTGAAGTGAGAGAGACATGAAGATCCTGCAGCGGGGAATGCAGGATGCGGAGGATCACACGGAAACAATGAATGGAACAATACAATTGCACAGCTAATGCAGGTTGACATGTAGCCTCCATATTTTAGGCCTCATTCTGCAATGTGGAATACACATATGGAATCAGCTGTAAAGACTGGAATATCATAGACTTTTCTCATTTGAGGTGTGATCTGCATTCCTCAGGTTTTTCACAGTTTCTGGGTCAAATGAACAAGAAAAGCTGGACGGGAGTCCAACGTATTCTGACTGTTGCAGCTTCCTGTCTGTATGGCATCACCTGCACTTGCAGGACTGGAGTAAGCCAGCCACGGCTAAGAGACACCAGAGCAGAAGCACCAAAGTTGTCCAAGAAATGAAGAAATGCTGCCCCAAGTGTCTCTAGAAAGACTAAAAAAGCTGCCTCTGTTAATGGTGAAGAGTTACGAAAAAGGAGGAGCGTTGAGCGCGAAGCAAACACACTTATAGCAAGTGATTGAGCTGTAGCTGGAGGTTGTCCTGCAGAAGAGCCGTGAAAAGATATCAGTCCATGTCCTCAAAACAATTGTAGGAGGGACGGATGTTTATTTAACACAATAACAATGATTAAAAAAAAGAAAAGGATGCTGGTGGCGGGGGTCTGTGTTCCTTTTAATAAATAGTCAGCAATACTGGGTCATGCTTGGTCCGTATGTGCAGCCTTTAGTGATGCTCTGTCAGAAGCACAATTCCCTGCAAAATACTCTCCAGAAAGGTGGAACTGCTCAAATATGCAGATCTCTCTGGACAGAGATGAGTGTGCAAGTACATGAATGATGAACTCATGAGGGAAAGGATTAGTCCAACCATTGAGGCATGACCATCCAGGCAGCCGCTTTGTTTTACTCAGTCTGAGAGAAATCAGTTTGCTCAAGGAGAATGCTCTTCTCTCGTTGTACCAGTAAATTGACTTGGCTCTCCAGTATTGGCAGCTCAACTGGTCCCAATCTGAGGCCCTCCAATCGAGACAACTCCAGCCCCATTTGACATTGCACAATCTGTGATGTGACTGTTGTGGATGTCTACATATAAGTAATTGTGCAGTGTTCCTTAGTTTCAACACAGCACAAAAGAGGTCGCTCTGGCTCTGTGAAGCTGTTTCCTGTTTTATCAAGAATCAAATAACTCTACTCTTCATCTAAAGAACAGGGACAATCATCATCTCGAGTTTACATCATGTTGAGAAAATCACTTACAAGGGCTGCCATTTAGATACTCCCTCATCATTCTGCTCAGTTAGAAGCTTTCCTCTGGAAAGAAGACGGTTTAACTGCAACTCCAAATATTGGATTTGGAGTCATATAGACAAAGGTCTAGAAATGGTTCAAATGCAGAGCTGAATTTCCCTACCAGGATTAATAAAGAAAACATATTAAATTATTATTATTATTATTATTATTATTATTATTATGTTCATGAAACCATAAATATGGGCACCATTCATAAAACAGATAATCCTTGAGTATCTTAGTAGATCATTAGCTCTGGTGAGTTTGGATAATTATTCAAATGGCATCTGTTCTTATCAGCTGTAATAACATTTGACTTCCAAAGTAATAGTGATGTCTGTACAGAACAAGCCCTGGCTTTGTGTTAAAGAGCCGAATACAAAGCAAGAGCACATGACTGTAGCTAATCCTGAAAAGAAAAGCTAAGTGACATTTATTCTGCATCTTGCACGACATAACTGACCGCTTGTTAGTCTGCATTTCCTCCAACAAACTGATGTTACATCTACAACACTTGTTTCTAAAAATCTCTTTCATAAATGTCACCACGCTGCCTTTTCACGTCGTCTTATCTGTTGTGCTGCTTTCTCCAGTATAATGGAAATGGAAGTGATAGACGAGGCTGTTTTGGTCTCAGAAGTTTGATGGGGACTGAATAAATCTTGATTGTGAAACGGTTTCAGTAATTAGGGGTCAACATGATGCAAGTCTGCAGATGTGAAAGCAGCTGCATGTCAGAAAATAAAACGGCATTGAAAATGTCATTTACTCATTCATGTGTTCTGCTATCTTCCATGACTTTTTACTTAAAATGGGACATTTTAAAAACTGTATTAGACAAAAGGTAGTTTCAATCAGGGGAAAAAGCCTGACAGATTCATAAATACAGATGGCCTTTCTTAGTAGATATAAGCATCCACCTTTAACCCAAAACACATTAAGGCACCATGATTTTTAGTAATCAGTCACAATCAATCTTGTTTTTTTCCCCGTCAGCTTTGCACATTAGCTTTTAAGTTTTACGATCTTATAATCTTGAATATTTTTTTAATCACAATTCCAAAAAAAGATAGATCCAGTGATTTCCAGATTTCATCATCTCATATTTTATTCCCAGTAGAAGATAAACAACATGTCAGAGGATGAAACTGAGACATGTGATGCAAATATGAGCTGATAGTGAATCTGATGCAGCAACACGTCTGGAAAGAATAGTTCCAGGGTGGTGTTCAGCATGGTGTAAAAAGTAGTTCCAGGGTGATGTTCAGCACGGTGTAAAAAGTAGTTCCAGGGTGATGTTCAGCACGGTGTAAAAAGTAGTTCCAGGGTGATGTTCAGCACGGTGTAAAAAGTAGTTCCAGGGTGATGTTCAGCACGGTGTAAAAAGTAGTTCCAGGGTGATGTTCAGCACGGTGTAAAAAGTAGTTCCAGGGTGATGTTCAGCACGGTGTAAAAAGTAGTTCCAGGGTGATGTTCAGCACGGTGTAAAAAGTAGTTCCAGGGTGATGTTCAGCACGGTGTAAAAAGTAGTTCCAGGGTGATGTTCAGCACGGTGTAAAAAGTAGTTCCAGTAGAGAATCATGTCTGCTTTTAATGCAGAAGATCACCAGCATCCAGCCTTGTCCCATGCACACAGATTCCTACGGATTCTGTGAATCTTCTGATGATATTCTACACTGTAGATGGAGGATCTTCAAAGTGTGAGGAACATTTTTCTGAAATTGTTCCACAGTTTTAGATCCAGTTGGTCTCAGATTGGTGAACCTCTGTCCATCTTTCCATGTAAGAGACTCTGCCTCTCTGAAATGCTCTTTTTATACCCAGTCATGTTACTGACCTGTTGCCAGGTAACCTGATTAGTTTTCAAATGCTCCTCCAGGTGTTTCTGGTTTGTACCAGTTACTTTTCCAGCCTTTTGTTACTCCTGTTCCAACTTTTTTTTTTTTTTGCTCGTTTATTACATTTTTAAATTTCCATCTCAGGATAACTAGTTAATTTTCTGGACTAGTTAATCAATCATTTATATTTACTTACCTTGGGTCCACAAACACAGCAGCTGCCACACTTCTTTTACTACGGTGTCTCTGAATGGACAAACAGCTCTGTGTGAAGCTGATAATATAGGAGCCAGAGCTTCGTTCGGAAAAGTAACACATTAAAAGGACCATAGAAGAAGACAGTACATGTACACAGTTTTGGAGTAGTTACCTGCAGTGCAGTCATCGCTGCACCTGTGGTCACTGGATCCACTCCCACATGAAAACATCTTTATGTCCGGAAGAATTTTGGCCACTGACTGCCACCGTACATTCACAGCTGTGATATAACTGTCGTTACCACTAGATGTCAGTAATCCTTACACACTGGACCTTTACACCTCAGAACACCTCTTACATCTGTTATGTCACAGGAAATAAAAAGTTGAAAATGATTCTTTCTCTGTAATAAACAGCATTAGTCTGAAATTGACAGAAATAGTAAGAAGTTGTAAAAACTTCATTATAAGTCCTCCTCCAGCAATGCCATTTGTACAGGGTTTATGTCTTAATACATTAAACAAGCCATATTTACTTCTCCTCTCACTGTCAGCGTTGGGAGTGCCTTCGTTTTAAGGCTTGCAGACTGAAAGAAAAAATGAATTGTTTTCTCCTGTTTGATTCCTGTCATTTTTTTCCTTCTCCAGGCACTTGCAGCCAACAGGCCACAAAACTCAGACAGAATGTCTTATGGGTCCATAGATGGAAGCTCCTTTGGCAGTCGGAACCCATTTGGAGGCCCTACCAGGCAGGGCTACCAGCCGGTTGGTAAGAAAAAATACCTATTTCTTTCTTCAGAATTGGCCTTTCAGAAGATGTGAGCTTCATCTTAAAGATGCAGTATTTTCAAAATGTAACAACCTTTTTTTTTGTCTCTTCCTTGTTGGGTTCCCATGACAACTAATATGATTTTTTACCCCCAACAAGGCCTTTTTACAATTTACACATGATCTCAGAACCACTGTAGGTTGCATACTCTGTTTTTTAAAACCAGTCCTGTCCAACATCATGACAGCAGAATGATGGTCTAGTTGATTATTCTTTGATTAAATCATAAGTCCTTATGGCCTTGTTTGAAAAACGCCCCGTGGAGTTGCAGTCAGAAGAAAGATATTCTCCTGGAAAACGGACTTTATATGAATCCTTACAGTTTGTGGAAATAATATAAAAATTCCTGCACATCTCCATTCATGTGAGAACATCCCTGTCCAGTTTGAGTTAGTTCTGGTCAGGAAAGCATCAGCAAGAAACAGTTTCATGTCAACACTGTGGCTTCATGAGAGGCTGTTTAGCATTTAGCTGCACCCACGTTCTAACTTCAGTCGGCTTCTATCAGTCAACACATTTGTGATTCATGAAGAAATGAATAATTCAAGCAATCAACACCTCGTGTACAGGAGGAAAAACACACAAACACATTGATTGTGTAGAAAAAGTTGTTTAAATGAGTGGTGTATAAATTACACTCAAAGTTTTCTTCATTTTATATATAGCATCATGAGCTGAGTGACTGTACCTTTGTTTTTAACATTTCCCAGCTTCCGATTGAATAAACCAGTTTTTTAAGCTCAATATTTTATTATCATCACAGGGTAAGTGTTAATGCGTCTGGGAATGACCATCACCTTGATTTACTTCATTATCTTTGGTAAAAAGGATTTAGATGATACAAAAAAATCACAAATTTGCTGCTCTGAAAGCAAAGCATAAAGCTGCAGCTGCACTATCAAACCATTTTCGTGAATCATCAAAGATATTATATATCATGTTGTTTAATGACACAACATACAAACCAAGTGGATTATATACATTATCTTATTTATTCATGCATCCATTTTATGCACTTGCTGATTCCAGTGCAGGACTGCAGAGTATAATTTATTTTATCCTCAGTATAATACAACACAGGCCATAGATTTGTTGTAGAGTCAGAATGATTTTTTTTTTACTTGTCCTGTCGAGCATGGTGGCAGCAGAATGATGATCTGGCTGCTGTTTTGTGCTGACCAAATTTGCTTTGCCAAGAGGAGATTCATGGGTAAAAGACTAATTTTTTAATGAATATATATTATTGATATTTTTTAAATCTTATTTCTTTATTTTAAATTATGAATTTAGATAATCTTGCTGGACCTGATCGGAGGGGACAGAAAATGTTAGACTAGTGAAGAGAAGTAAAGAATGAAAGTAGAAAAAAGAAAGAGGAGACAAAGATCCAGTCGACAGAAGCAACGAGCTTCAATCCAACCGACAAGCAGCTGCTACACCTGTACAGAAACACAACAGAGTATTTCCTACAGCTTTTACAGGTAAACTAAGCTGACAATCATCAGGAGTTCCTAAAAAATAACCAAGACAACAACAACAAAAACAAGTAAAAAAAAAGAGTTAAAAAAAAAACAAACAAACATGTATCATATGTGCAGGGCCCCAAGAGCCCAGAAACGCATAATCCGCCCCCTCCCGAGGCATAGGGCCCACACTACGCCCAGGAGGAGCAGGTCCCTCCCACACAATCACACGGCGGGTGCCAGGACCCACCCCGATGTTCCAGCCGCACGCCCCAAGAACCAGGGCAACATCAACCAGTCCCCCCATCCTCCTACACACCCCACCCGCCCGTTACCCCCACCTATCTACCCTGTGACCCCTCACTCACAGCCTCCCCTGTGCCAAACCCACAAACACTCACTTTCACACACACACATCAGGACAGGCCAGGAGCAGCCGTCCCCCACGACCAAGACACACAGCTACTGCAGCCAATGAGCTGCCACCAACCCCAGAAGGCACCACCCACCACATGCCTAGGGGGGAAGGACAGAAAGAGGACAGTGGGAGAGCCCAGATCCACAGCCCACCACCCCCTGGGCCCACCCAGGTCTCCCCCAGAAATGCATGTGATCCCTCCCCACATACACACCTATATCCTTGCCCACTCCCACTCATCCTGGCACATACACACACACTCATTCTGTCAGGACAATGAGATCCATAATAACACACAACGTTACAGTTTACATAAAAAACCAAAGCAGCCTTTCAACAAAACAGGTACAACACAAAAAACCTAAATAATTTTTAAAAATACATAAATCAAAAAAGCTAAATCCACAAATCAGGAGATTTTTAAAAAGTCATTTAAAAACATATTTCAAATAAAACCAAAATTCAGAACTTAAATGATTAGGTGAATAAATATTAACCCCTCCTGTTATGCTGTTTTAAAAAACACAGTTAACATATTTCTGGGTATGAAGCTTCTTTTGCTTGGCTTAATTAGTGCAGTCAGCATATAAAATGAAAATAGTTCATTTCCTATATTTGCAACCTCATCCTGCATGTTTATATTACTTTGACATTGTTCGGGTCACTTTGACCCGGCAGTCAAAATGGAGGTTAGGAAGAGGTCAGAAGTGCCAAATACTGATTGTTTCTTTACAACTGTGAATCATATTTCATCCCAATTACACACCCATACACACATGCATGCATAAACACACACAATCTCCCTATTGTCTTGAGCTCATCTGGGAGGTACGAGAATTCAGGTGTTGTCATAATGTTTGATTGGAACCTTTTCTGTTCCCGTGGGTAAGCTTCACCCACATCGAGTAGACACTCATCAGGGGAGGTACAAAACATGTAAAGATTCACTGCAAAGGGGAGTCCTACCTGCATCACATGCTGCAGCTACATATGATAAACTCTGTCTGAGCTTTTCAAAATGAGCCTCAGAAGTAAACTGATGACAGTCCTGGCGGCTCTGGCCTCATCTTTCATCATGACAGTTAAATAGTTGAAGATGTATCTGAAGATGAAGAGCATCTTAAGGTTATGTCTAAAGGTGGACTTATACGGCGTCTGCGTCACTGTTGTATGGTCTGCGTAGCTCCGCGGAGGCCCGACTCAAACCTCTTCCAGACCTGACCTGCACCCCTGCTACGCAGACGGTTATGTGGATGTACTTCCTTGTTATTGGTCAATTTGGGATTACGAGTTTCCTGATTTCTTGACCTTCTCGCTGAATTTATGTAGTAACCGCCATTTTTAAAAACAACACCACACCCAATGGATAAAGCTGATGAAATTATTTTTTCATTTTCTTCCACAAGCTAATAAATGCACTGAACCATACTGGGTACCATTGTTGTTTTAAAAAAGACAATACCTACTGGAACTGAAGTGAACCATCAAAAGAACTCCGACCTGGTGAGTTTACCGGTTCATACCACCCCTGCTGCCACCTTCAGGTTAGGAGGAGAAACTGCAACACAACACCAAAACGTCGCGTACCCCCTACACTCAAGTGTGAGAGCAAATTCCCCAGCATCAGCTACGCTGTACCGACTGCATGCAGACGCAGCGCGAGTATAAATCCGCCTTAAGTCTGATGATTACAAAGCAAATTAGGAAACTGCTACTCACATCCCTTCCTTCAAGCAAGACATTTGCACCACAACCAAGGGAAATACTGTGGATTTCATCCCCTGATGTACATCAGGCAACACTGTCTGCAGAAAACGGTGCCAGGGCCCCTAGGATGGCAGTGTGTCAGACATCAAGTCAGCTTTTGTTTAGGCCATATCCAGCTCATGTCTGCAACTCAAGAGCATGACCTGTGAGAAATGTGCAAACTTAATTTAACAAAGGAAAGTGTGGTGGTATGTCCCTCGTGCTGCGTACACTTGCCCATTGTTAACGTACACCTATTAATAATCTCCACCAAGGCCAACACCTATTGACAGGTGTCATGTTATATCTTTCACCAGGAAGACACATAATTCATTTTGCACCTGCCAAAGTAGCTAAAAGTTTTTATTTAGACCACCCACACTGAATTTTAACTGCTAATCTCTTCTTGACAAGGCATATTTTTTCTGCCTCCTGTCTGAAATGACAAACGCAAAAAGAACCAAACAAACAAATAAAAAAAAAAAACAAAAAAAAAAAACTAGGGCTCTGAGGGAGAAAACCTGCATTGTATATACATTTTTTTTATTTTTTGCCAATGATTTTGGGCATTAGTTTTCGGGTTGGAAGCTCTAAAGGCAAAATTCTCCCCATCTCCAATGGACAGGCGCAAACCTACGTCACAACTGCTAGTCACGTGATCATGGACTGTTTGAAAACAAATCACCATATCAGCGTCCATGTTAAAATGTGCAACTTGTTCTCGTAGTTTTAAGTTTTCTCCATCACTTTCTGATAGAAAATGATCCGAGTTCTGTTCATGAAGCTGAGACTGACCAATCAGACGACTGGATCATTTAATAATCTGGTTCAAGGAAACCATTTTCTTTAAAACTGCATGACCAAAAGAAAGGGAGATAAAAGGAGATAAAAATCATGCTGACATGGTTATTGTGGAGCACTCAACCTAAAAATACAAGTGTTTCCTTAAACAACACAAACAATGCTGAGCCTTTTTGGTTCAGTGGTCTGAACTTTGATTAAAATCATTTAACTTATATGCGTGTTTTAGTTTTTCCAAAAGTCAGTACACATCTTTAGTTTTCCACATGTTTAGCTGGAGGTGGGTTCTCCTAGCACTGAACAAACCATGGCTCTTCTCATTTTTATAAAGCAAACTAACAATCATAAAATAAAGAATAACTACACATTCAGGAAAGATAAAGTTCACTTCAGCTCAGATGTGTACAAAGATTTAGGATTGATTGGCAGCTTTCTATTTGTTCAACAATAAATTAATCAGTGCAGTGCATATCGTGTGTGGGTGTTTGTGTTAATGTGTGTGGATGTTTGTGTTAATGTGTGTGTGCTCATGCTCTTGTGCAGAGGTCACGGGTCTTCTTAAGGGTTAAACGGTGGGAAAGCTGCTTCATTGGATTTGATCCTCTTGGTGCTTTCATTAGCGTTGTAATGGGGCAGGACTAAGACAGAAACCCTGAGGCCAAACATGTTTCCAGACAAACTGGTAGGCTGTGTGTGTGTTTGTAAGGGAAGAAAACAGGCGGATGGAAGGAAACTCAGAGCTTAGGGGGAACAGATGATGAAGAGAATGAATTACTGTTTAGTGTTTGTGGGTGGAACAAAGAAATCTGATTGTTTTGGGGAGTAATGTTTGTGTCCCCACTGTTAAAAACTGTCATGAGCCACCAAACTTCAAACATCATGAAACTCACTAAAAAGAGATCATTAGAATAAACAATTACAGATTATATAGCAGGATTGTTTCCACATTAAACCAGTTATTTAAAGCAACAGATTTACTCTTTCTAACAAATTCTGCAGTCATAAATCAAACTAACTTTATATATAAATCACATTTCAAACAACCACAGTTGACTAAAGTGCTCACAAAATAATGTGAGATGCCAACAGATAACTCCAAGATCTATACATTAGTGTCTCTTTATGCAACCATCCCTCCAGGGAAATGACAAATCTGACCCTGATGTGTGGAGCTTTCCGCAATGCACTTCACTGATCGAGCGAAAGACGTGTCACTTTCCATGCAACTCTGCAATAACACCAAGCAGGAGCAGGACCATTTTAAATCCCCATCCATCCATCCATCCATCCACCCATCCATCCATCCATCCACCCACCCACCCATCCATCCATCAATTCTCTAACAAGGTTATAATAGTTTTGGATTTTTTATTAGTTTTAGTTTTTATTTCGTTTTGACTTTTTATTTTCTAATTCAGTTAGTTTTAATTAGTTTTTAGAGCAAATTTTCTAGTTTTTATTATTTTTCGTTTTTTTTAAAAATGCTTAGTTTTAGTTTAGTTTTTATTAGTTTTAGTGTTAGTATTAGTTTTTTTTCTAAATTAGGATATTTGTCAAGTGCAAAATTCAAAATAATCAGAAGAAGCACTGTATACTAAAAACTTAACAAGATACAATTTTTAAAAACTGCATCAGGAGAAAACATGAACAGCCAACGACAAATCAAACACAACAGCCCATAAAACAACAACCTTAAGTAAAAAATGTGTGCAATGCGGCTGCTGAGATAGCGTGCTAGCTAAAACTCAACATAACCTACTTACTAAAGACACACAACAACATAACATGAATCCATTTAAGAAACAATTTACAGTCTTTGGCAGCCAGGAGTTTAAAGGAGCTCAATCTGACTAATCATGAACAACCTCAACTACCCAACAAACTCTAGACCAGAGGTTTCATTCATTAGATGAAACAGTTCCTAATTAACTATATAAAGAAATGAACGAGAGGTTCAGCAGCTTTAGTACAAATCACTGCAGCTGATTAACAGAACAGAACCTCATGTTATACTGGACATGATGAAGTGAATATTTTAGAAAGTGAGCGTGTTTGGTAGAACACAGAACCAGCAGCTGGTTAAGATACTGATGTATCTCAGCTGGATGCTGATGTGCTTTTCTTTTCTTTTCAGAATTAAAAGTTTAGTCTCCCAGTAAGACCAGGAGAAACTCCTCCATGAATCCATCTCCAGTAGACTGGATTACTAAACTGGTCTTTAACAGGACTTCCTAAAAAGAGCATTAAACATCTGCAGCTCATCCAGATGCTGCTGCTGGAGTTTTAACCAGGACTAAGAGACCTGAACACATCACACCAGTTTTAAAATCTCTACACTGGTTTCTAGTTTATACTGACCAGAGTCCAGACCAGAGTCCAGACCAGAGTCCAGACCAGAGACCAGACCAGAGTCCAGACCAGAGTCCAGACTAAACATGGAGAAGCAGCATGTAGCTGTTATGCTGCAAACAAGTGGAACAAACTGTCAGTGGAGATTAAACTTTCACCAAATGTAGACATTTTTAAATCCAGGTTAAAAACATTTCTTTTCTCATGTGCTTATGCATGAAATCTGCATTCATCTTGTATTTAATCATTTTAATGTAATTTATGATTTTATTGTGATTCTTGCTTTGTGTTGCTGCCTTTTATTATTTCTTAATATCTTTAATGCTTTTGTTTATGTAAAGCACTTTGAATTGTCCTGTACATGAAATGTGTTATAAAAATTAACTGCCTTGCCTTCTATTCTAAACATACAAAACCTGCTGTCCAACATTGTAAACAAAAATTAATTTAAGCCTCTCAAATTCAGCTTTTCAAGTTTTTGTGGGTGACTGTGTGTGTAGGTCTGTTTGCGCGCGCGTGTGTGTGTAAATGAGTGTGTGTGACTCACGTTCCCTCCCCATCCTGCTCGGCCTGGCTGAAGCTTATTTTCCGTGGAGGGGGGCAGAAAGGCTACCTGGTTCAGGTACTCCTGGTTAGCCTTGTGCAGCTTTTCAAATGGACTTTCAGATTCCTGGTTTTTCCTTCCACATATTGAACCACCTGCTTCTTCTACATCACACTTTATCTTTGACATGGTCATAACGAAAGAAATCCCAAATAGGACTCTCCTCGCTTTCTCCTAACTTTCTCCATAGCATCATGCTAGCGGTGCGGGCGGACACGCTGATGATACGTGACGTCACGGCCGTACGACGCAGACACCTGGCGTAAATCCGGCAGAGCGAAGTAAACAGATTTCATATCAACCCCGAGGCCTTATGTATGAAATACATTTATAAAAAACGAAAACGAAGGACATTTTTGCTTTAATTTTAGTTCGTTTTAGTTCGTTTTGTAAACACACAATACAGTTTCAGTTAGTTTTTGTTTTTTTAAAAACTCTCGTTTTTATTTTTATTTCAGTTAACGAGAATGTTTTTTTAATTATAGTTTTCGTTTTTTCATTAGTTTTCGTTAACTATAATAACTTTGTTCTCTACCCCTTATTCGAAGTCGTGTTGCAGGACTTCTTTCGGCTTGTCCATGGGAATCCTGAGGCATTCACAGGCCAGCCAAGGGACAGTCACTCCAGTTTGTCCTGGAGTCTTTTCCTGGTGGGACATGCCAAGAACACCTCACCAGGGAAGTGTCCAGGAGGCATTTTTGCTAGAGATGGGAATTGGTATGATGTTATTGATAACAATACCATTATCTATTATGCCTATCTGTCTGGTTCTTTAATGATTCACTTATCAATATCTGACCCAATTTTCTATTTGTAAACAAGAATAAAACACAGATTTACAGTGAAAAAAACCTTTAATATTCTAAAATGATTAAACTTTGACTGTAGAATCTTTGTCAAATCCACACAAACAGTGCAAAAAAAAATTTTGTGTATCCGTGCTCTGGATCGCGTAGCCAAGCTCTGGATCGCGTAGCCAGGCTCTGGGTCGCGTAGTTAGGCTCTGGATCGCGTAGCCGGGCTCTGGATCGCGTAGCCAAGCTCTGGGTCGCGTAGCCGGGCTCTGAATCGCGTAGCCGGGCTCTGAATCGCGTAGCCAAGCTCTGGATCGCGTAGCCAAGCTCTGGATCGCGTAGCCGGGCTCTGGATCGCGTAGCCGGGCTCTGGATCGCGTAGCCAAGCTCTGGGTCGCGTAGCCGGGCTCTGAATCGCGTAGCCGGGCTCTGAATCGCGTAGCCAAGCTCTGGATCGCGTAGCCAGGCTCTGGGTCGCGTAGCCGGGCTCTGGATCGCGTAGCCAAGCTCTGGGTCGCGTAGTTAGGCTCTGGATCGCGTAGCCGGGCTCTGGATCGCGTAGCCAAGCTCTGGGTCGCGTAGCCGGGCTCTGAATCGCGTAGCCAAGCTCTGGATCGCGTAGCCAAGGTCTGGATCGCGTAGCCAGGCTCTGGGTCGCGTAGCCAAGCTCTGGATCGCGTAGTTAGGCTCTGAATCGCGTAGCCAGGCTCTGGGTCGCGTAGCCGGGCTCTGAATCGCGTAGCCAGGATCTGGATCGCGTAGCCAAGCTCTGGATCGCGTAGCCGGGCTCTGGATCGCGTAGCCAAGCTCTGGGTCGCGTAGCCGGGCTCTGGATCGCGTAGCCAAGGTCTGGATCGCGTAGCCAGGCTCTGGGTCGCGTAGCCAAGCTCTGGATCGCGTAGCCAGGCTCTGGGTCGCGTAGTTAGGCTCTGGATCGCGTAGCCGGGCTCTGAATCGCGTAGCCAGGCTCTGGGTCGCGTAGCTGGGCTCTGAATCGCGTAGCCAGGATCTGGATCGCGTAGCCAAGCTCTGGATCGCGTAGCCGGGCTCTGGATCGCGTAGCCAGGCTCCGGATCCTATGCTCTGGATCCTGTCCATGCAAGCAAGTTTATTTGTGTAGCACATTTCATGTACAAGAAAAAACATAAAAAGCATTTACAGCGGGGTGCAGGAAGCAATACCAAGGGCATTAAATACAAACTTTGAAGGAATTAAATTAAAACAGAAAAAAAGCTAAATTAAAATAGATAAATTACTCCGGCCTCCCTGCATTGGCTGCCTGTTCGTTTTAGAGTTGATTTTAAAATTCTCTTATTTGTTTTTAAGTGCCTTCACAGTCTTGCCCCACAATATCTGTCAGACCTCTTACTTATAGTTGGGCCGAATCTGTGGAACCAGTTGCCTCCTCACATTAATGAGTCCTCTTCACTAACTCTTTTTAAATTGCTGCTTAAAACTCATTTTTTCTCTTTGGCTTTTAACACTGGTTGAGATGTTGGTTTTAACTGAATATTTTGAATGTTTATTTTGACTGATGGGTATACATATTTACTGTTTACTGTTTACCGTTTTACACTGTTTACTGTTTTTATATTCTCTTTTTATGTTTTTATATTCTCTTTTTTATTATTTTATTGTTTTTATTTGGTGTGAAGCACTCTGGTCAACCGTGTTGTTTTGAAAGTGCTACATAAATAAAGTGGAGTTGGAGTAGTTGAGCTACAAAGTGAGGGAGGAGGGGAGGCCGTGACAGAAGAAAACACTGCTATCGTGCTTTTTGTCTGTGGAGTACTGAACACACTCTTTGACTGGCTGTGACAGTCAGTGTCTTTCTCCAAGTTGTCTTTATTGTAGACGGGCAGATGGAGTCCTCAGACACCAGAAAGGCTGCTTTGATCACGGTGAAGCCCGGATACATTATGAGGGGTATCAGTCGTGGTGGGGTGAAGTGAAAGTGAGGCGTGTTGAGAAGGTGGGGGCGGGGGGTAGAGCAGAGCCTGTCAGATTTGCCGTCTGTTGCTGGGGTTGATCTGAAGGGGAGCTCAGGAAATGATCAAAGTGCAGGTTAAGTATCTAATAGAGCTGTCGTTTAGACTAATCTCTCCTCCCTTTCTCAGCCCTCCATACAGTTCTCTGAGAGGCAACGTCTCCGCCTGCACAGCTCAGAGACTCATTCAAGACGGCAAGACAGCAGTTTTCATAGAGACACACTGAAGTCCATATGTTGGTTTGATAAGTGGTTTATTGAAAACAAATGAGCATAGAAAGCTTTCTGCTTGGGAGCTCTCACTAGATGTTATTGATGTCTTTATATAACCCCATTTCCATAAAAGTTGAGACTCTGTGTAAAATGTAAATGAAAACAGAATTTAATGATTTAAAAATCTCATCAAGTTATGTTTTATTTCCAATAGAGGATAAACAACATCTCAGATGATGTGATGAAAATATGAGCTGACAGTGAATCTGATGCAGCAACACGTCTGGAAAAAGTTGGAACAGGAGCAACAAAAGGCTGGAAAAGTACCTGGTACAAACCAGAAACACCTGGAGGAGCATTTGACAACTAATCAGGTTAATTTAGGTAATTCAGGTCAGTAACATGAGTGGGTATAAAAGGAGCATTTCAGAGAGGCAGAGTCTCTCACATGAAAAGATGGACAGCTTCACCAATCTGAGGCAAACTGGATCTAAAACTGTGGAACAATTTCAGAAAAATGTTCCTCAGACTTTGAGGATCCACCGTCTACAGTGTAGAATATCGTCAGAAGATTCAGAGAATCAGGAGGAATCTCTGTGTGCATGGGACAAGGCTGGATGCTGGTGATCTTCTGCATTAAAAGCAGACATGATTCTGTACTGGAAACCACTGCATGGACTCAGGAAGACTTCCAGAAACCACTGTCTGTGAACACAGTTCACCCTGAAATCCACAAATGCAGGTTAAAGCTCCATCATGCAGAGAAGAAGCCAGATGTGAACAGGATCAAGAACCAGCTTCTTCCGTCTTCTCTGGACCAAAGCTCATTTAAAATGGTCTGAGGCAAAGTGGAAACCTGGATGAAGATGTGAACTAGTTTGTGGAAAGCATGGACAATGGTCAGCTGAAGAAAGAAGTCAAATGAATTTAAATTGAATCCCATTTTAACATCAGCACATGCTTATTGTTAGCTGTTATTAATGACCAAATCTGAATGTGTTTCTTTAATTGACTAATTGGAAAAAAATGGTACTTAAATATTGAAAAGGCCACGGCATTATGTTTTGTTTAACAAAACATCTGCAAGATTTTCACTTTATGAATGAAAAAGAGAAAATAAATCCTCTTGTTCTGAGAACAAGTAGTAATGATAAAAAAGGACAATGCTACATGTACACAAGGTTTTGCTTTGTGAAAGCAGTAAATATCTCCTTGTTCAATAGTCCCCATCCAGGGTCGACAGCATCGTATCTTTCTACTCACATCCTGGCAGTGTGTGGAGAACCAGCTGATTCTCTGCAGCAGCACCAGTAGAGCAGCCTGGTGTCACACCTGACCCACAGACGTATCCACATCGTTAGCTGCCTTCGATGAGCTCCTTGGAAATGTATCCGTGCTTATTAAGCTAAAACGAGGCGAGAGGTTGGACTGGATGTGACAGGGAATGATGAGCTCCATGCCCTGCTGATGAGCACTGAGTGGCCAAAGTGGGCCGCATGGCCGACATCCACGCACAGATTAATCTACCAACAAAGATGCCATTGATCCAAGCTTCTGTGGCCCTGCATCACAATATGCACTTCTGGTGACCTTGGCTTCCCTTTGCCTTGTAGCCAGTCATACCACAAGCAGGCTGCTGCTTGTCTGCTTGTTCAACCACGTTGTCACAGTAAACTCAACAGAGGCGAGAAAGAATCAGCAATTCTTCCTGAAAACCCCATCACACCTGAGACAACACATAAATATGTCCTATTCTTCAAGAAAAGTTAGTCCAACAAATGATGCTGCATGGTGGTGTGGTGGTTAGCACCGCAGCCTCGCAGCAAGAAGGTTGCCGGTTCGAATCTCGGCTGGGGGAAGGTTTGCATGTTCTCCCTGTGTATGCGTGGGTTCTCTCCGATTTCCCTGGCTTCCTCCCACCATCCAAAGACATGCATGTTAGGCTAATTGATGACTCTAAATTCTCCCTGGGAGTGAGTGTGTGTGAATGGTTGTTTTTCCCCTATGTGTTGGCATGGCGATGGACTGGTGACCTGTCTAGGGTGTACCTGCCTCTCACCTGTTACTGCTGGGATTGGCTCCTGCTTCCCTGCGACCCTTAATGGCCTAAACGGTTCAGAAAATGAATGAATGATGCTTCTGCATACTAAGCCAATTCAATTCATTTAGATTTTTCTAAATTCAATCAATTTAAAATTCAAATGACAAGGGAGTATTTAAGTAGTTATCGAATGTGAGGTTCAGCATCTTGGACCTGGACTCAGACGACCAACAGCCAAGGTGACAGTAAAGATCAGGATAATATAGAACATGTTTATTAATATTTAGTTAAGCATGTGTTAAATAAGAAAAATAATAGTCAAAACTAAATTTACATATAAACCTTTTTCTTCTTTCCTCAAACTGCAGAACTATACAGTCATTTATTAAAATCTCCCTTGAATGTATAAGGGACCGTTAAACCTCCATCTATCAGTAAAGCTTGTTTAACCGTTTTTAACCGTTCTTTCTTTTTTCCCCAACACAAACTCTCTCTTCATGTTGCACCTTAACATTTAGAAGAAACTGGACAAACATGAACCATTTCCTACATTTACCTGTCTAGCCCTCAGATGGGTGCAATTAGTTACCTCGAGGTTCAACTACGAGCCCTGGTGGGTACAGAAGTCCAGATTGTGGGAGACACAAATGTCCTCCCACCTTTCCCCTTTTACTGACAGTGTATACACTGTATTTATAGTCATTGGACTGAAAACATCCACATATATCTTACACCCACTTATTCCACTGCATGTTGCTGAGGGGCAGGAAAGTATCCCAGCAGCTATTAGGCAGGAAGCAGAGTTCACCCTGAACAGGTCACCAGTCCATTACAGGACCAACATAGAGAGACAAACAACCACTCACTCTCACTCCTAGAAAGATACCCAAAAGTGGTATCATCAGTCCCACATATCTTCCTCATACATACACAGATAAAAGCTGGTGATTAAACACTTACTCACATAAAAGTTCTAATACTGTTAAGATGATGGAGGTGGGGAAGCTGCCCTGCGTGCCTGAACAGCATCTGAACTGTCCTCAGATGAAGTGTGTCCCCAGGAAACTGAAGCTGGTCACATGCTCTACCTCCTGGTCTTCTGTCCTGAGCGGCAGGTCAACAGCTTGTTCTCATCTGAAGTGCAGGAAGAGCTTGTTTGTCTGTATGATGTTTCAGGACAGGTTATTTTCTTCACACCTTCAGTCTGCAGACCTCTTCCCTGTAGGCGGTCTCATAATGCAATCACAGGTGTGGAGGAAGTAGCAAACAGGGCTGAGCACACACCCCTGTGGTGCTCCTGTGGTGTGTGTCAGGACTGGGAAAGAGTGGGGACGAAATCGCTCTGCTTGTACTTCGGAAAATCCTCAGTTTTTCAGGTTTATGGTCATGTTGCTTCCTGACTAGCATCCTGGGTATATTTGTATTAACCCTTAAAAACCTTTTTTTATTTAAATTTTTTTTTTTTGCTGCTTTTGGTCCAACTGTCTTTGTTTAA